>NC_132838.1:55329860-55632891 GCF_048164855.1 Canis lupus baileyi
AGTTTGGCACACGGCGAGTGCCGTCCCTGTCATCATCATGGTCGTCCTAACAGAACTTGCGCTAAGTCTGAATTCTATCGGGCAGCCCCATGGCTCAGCGGTTTGGCACGGCCTTCAGCCCAGGGTGTGATCCTGGAGACCCGGGATCGAGTCCCACGTTGGGCTCCCTGCATGGAGCCTGCTTCTCCCCCTGCCTGTGTCTCTGCCTCTCTCTCTCTCTCTGTGTCTTTCATAAATAAATAATCTTAAAAAAAATCTGAATTTTATCTAAGGCTTGCTGTTCCTGGTCTCATGAACTTCAGGTGTTGCTTCGTGACTGATGTTTGTGTTTTGAAACTGAGGATCCAGGTGGCAGGAGCGGTTCCTCGAGTGTGCGTGTTGGTTCTTTGTCCTGCAATCGGTACACACCCCAGTTGTTTGCAGACACCATCTGGAACTCCCTCTCGGTTGCACCTACGTGGGCTCCTGAGAAGTTGGGACATTGACGGACACAAGGCAGCTTCTCCACAGTGAATGAGCCCCGATATATTCCCATGGCTCTCCCCACAACACAGGGCCAGGAGCCCTTCCTTTTAGACAAATTGGCTTCCTAGGCTGTCTAGAACGCGAGCCGGATCACGCTGAGCCACAAAGACTGCAAAACATAAAAACCAGAGACCCTCTTCAGCAATTCGTGTAAGGTGCGTACAGCACCTTTGATAGAATGAGAGAACACTAATGATTTTTTTTTTCGATTCAAATAAACCTCTCCCCTTCACGTGCGGCTCAATCCGAGTTACCTTCTGCACATCACAAGTGATTCCCTGTTAACCTCAAATTAAAAGAAAGGTGCACTTGTGCCCGGCCATCTGTGCAGTTTTGTGTCATGTCATTTCAAAGTCCTGTACAAGCGCATCTCCTCTCCTCGCCTTCTGGGGCTGGCTGTGAACGTGAAGGTGAACTTGGATCGTGCATTGGACTGTTGAGCTGCGTGCCCCACGGAAACAGCCTGGGTGCTGAGAAAGTGGGGCACATCTGTTCCCCCATAATGTGCCTGACACAGAGGAGAGGAAGAGAGGACGTAAGGATTTTCCCATCTGCTCCATCAGCATGAGGCAGGTGCACCGGTGGGATGTCCTACGCCGTCAGCCCCAGGTGGTGCCCTCAAGCAGGATGAGGGGCAGCACCTGCCTGACCGCCTGAGGCCAGGCTCTCCCACTGGGAGATGCTGGGCAATCCAGCCTTGTCTATCTCGGCAGGGAGGGAGGGACCGAGCCTCGGATTCAGACTCCAAACCAGCATGCACTGAGTCCCTACTGTGCGCATGCTGCGCTAAAAGTTTTGTTAAGTGGTTGCTAGACCTGGCGTCCTTAATCCTTTTTTATTTTTTTAAATTTCTTTCTTCATTCAGGAGAGTCACACAGAGAGAGGCAGAGACACAGGCAGAGGGAGAAGCAGGCTCCATGTAGGGAGCCCGATGTGGGACTCGATCCCAGGACTCCGGGATCACGCCCTGAGCCAAAGGCAGATGCTCAACCATGGAGCCACCCAGGTGCCCCTGCTCTCACTCATTCTAAGAGCTGCACAGAAAAACGCAGCTGAGAATAAATGCAAAACCAACAATCTTGTTGACTGGGAATATACTTGGGTAGAGAGGTTGAAATATGGCCTTAAATGTATTTAAAGTGATGACAGAGTAATTACAGTGGCAAAATTAGGCACCTATAAGACGGAAAAATATGCTTAAAGCAAAACATGATATTTCCGGGAATGTGAGAACGACCATATCCCGCCCGCGCTCCCAGGCTGGAGGCTGCAGGCCTGGTCTCTGCAGCGCTGGCAGTTCCTGCTCCGTCCGCCAGGGGTCCTGCCCTGCCCCTGAGTAGAGCTCTTCCAGATTGTCCCCCTGCTACTCGAAGCCTGCCAGACAGGCCACCCTCATCTCCCAAATATCAGTTTGCTGGAATTTATCTGCGTGAGATATTCGCCCCACATCCCCGAAGGAGGCTTTAGGTTGAAGGTCTCTATGACATCATGGGTTGGGTAACTGTGGAGGACGGTGGGAGGGAGCCGCCCGGTGCAGGACACTATAAGCAGCATCCTCGGCCTCTGTCCATCAGGCCCCGGTGGCACCTGCCATCCCAGTGTGAAAACCAGGATGTCGGGAGCAAAACCAGCCCCACTGATTACACCTGCCCCAGACAGAAGCCCCTGCCCTCTGGCTGCGTCCCACTGTTCTTCAAAGTTGCTGTTCATTACGTCGTACGTTTTTCTGCTCATTACGCAGACGGGAGGTTTCTGAATCCCCTATGCAGTGGGGTGTGGGGGCCCCGACTGGCTCTGACTAGGCCGTGTCTCAAAATGAAACACACCCTTTTCCGTGCACGCGAGAACGTGCATGGCTGGGTCTGCCCCTGCTCGCGTGCTGGCGGGATGCTGGGGGCCAAGTTCGGCCGCCAAGGCTCAACAGGACGTCTGCGGAGCTGAGGTCCAACTGCACACCAAGCATCAGAGGCCACGCTGTCAGCGCTGCGCTGTTGCGAGGCCTACTCAGCTTTGCTGCTAAGTTCCTCCCTCAGTGGGGACACTGCTACTCATCCACCACTCAGCTGACCCACTAAGAGGCCACAGACTATTTCAATTATGTTCTACCCGGAAAATACTGAAAACGAGACGGAGGAGCGATCTGCAGGATGTGAAAACATTTTGGTAACAAATGGGTCCATCCTGAATGCGGAGCTCTTTGCCTTGAAATTCCTGCCACTTCCTTCACCCTTGAAGGAGATCCAAACCAAG
Source organism: Canis lupus baileyi (assembly GCF_048164855.1). Lineage (NCBI taxonomy): Eukaryota > Metazoa > Chordata > Mammalia > Carnivora > Canidae > Canis > Canis lupus. The sequence goes on from NC_132838.1 coordinate 55,332,636, forward strand.
AGCAATGACCGGACCGCTGTGATTCCAACCAGGAGCGCGCACGGGCTCCTGACCCAGCTCTGGGTCCCGGCACCTGTGCGGCGGAGGGTCGACACTCCTGCCTGTGTTTGGCGAATTTAAACACTTTCCAGACGACCCACTGTGGTCTCAGTGCTGATGAGGGAAATCCTGCAAGGTCTAGCAGCTCAGTTTGTCCAGGGAACTTCAAGGCTTGGAAAAAAAGCAAGGGGAGGGATGGAGCAGGACCTGGCTTTCTGCTGCACGAAGCTGCAGCTACGCATCTGGCTCGTGGGCCCTGGGGTGAGATGCCTCGGATGTTCCCAGCACGGTGTGGCCTCAACAAGAGACTTGGGGACCAAAGTAGAGACACGAAACAAAACTGAATTCAGACGGTGTTTTTCTAGGAGAGCTGGATATGGGGACAGTACGGGGAAACACACCACTGCCTCTGTCAATGCAAGGTTTCTTTTCAGAGGCACAAAACATAGCTGATAAGCCTCACAGAGGCAGGCTGTTTTCTAGAAGGGCATCGTGGTCACTGAGCCAGCCGAACAATAGATGCATTTCTTCGTGCTCACTGGAAGCGGTGATTGTTTCTGGGATTGCTGCCGGTCACCCGATAAGCTGCCTAAAGAAATTCTGTGAGAAATGACCCAGGCAGAAAAAATTCTTGGAAGCCCACGCAGGCATGTGGAGCATGTGTGACGTAGGTTCTGAAGCACAGCTGAGATCCTCTCATCCAGGGCAGAGTGCAGGTGCACGCCCCACATCGGGCTCACCTGCCCACGGGAGCTGCACCTGAGCGGGGAAACAGGGGCGTCCACACACACACTCCGCTGGACTCTCCCAAGGAAGAGGAGAAATTAAACTCCTCATCACCCCACGCTTGGAAATACATGGAGCCGCACACACCCGGGCCACAGAGGTGACCGCTGGCGACACCATGCCGCACCTGCTATAGGACGCTGGGACCTGTCAGCGGTACGTGTGCACTCTGGACCCACTGCTCCCGGGAATCGTGCCGCACTCCTTTCTTCGGCTCCCGGTAACGTGCTCCTGACTCCTGGGCTCCTGGGCAGGTGGGGTGCCAGGAGTCTGTCCGTGCAATGCACAAACTGTTCCCCCGTATTTCAAACATTCTTTCTTGGTTGAGGAATTCAAGATACATTTGTTTTTTTTTTTTTTTTACAGGTTTTTTTTTCTTCTTCTTTTTTTTTAAAAAGATTTTATTTATTTATTAATGAAAGACAGAAAAAGAGAGGCAGAGACACAGGCAGAGGGAGGATAAGCAGCCTCCCTGCAAGGAGCCTCATGTGGGACTCGATCTTGGGAATCCGGGATCACGCCCTGAGCCAAAGGCAGACGCTCAACCACTGAGCCACCCAGGTGTCCCTCAAGATACAATTGTCAAAGTCATCAATTTTCAACCCAAACTAGACCAAAGGGCCTAGGTTTTTTGTTTTGTTTTGTTTTATTTTTCCTGTTTTTGGCTGGTGTCTTTTTCTTTTTCTTTTTCTTTTTTTTTTTTTTTTGACAGAGTGGAATATTTTCTCAGTGCAAGAAACACAGAGTGTGGGCTACCTGCGAAGGAAGGGGGTCATCTCCTGTAGGCAACATTTCGAACAATGTCTTCTGAGCTTAGGAAAATCATGATGGAAGGAATTGCTCCTTTTATACCACTGCCTGCTGGACAGGTTCCGTGTGTCCCCACGTATTTGGTGTAGGGCAGGTGCAGTACCACGAGCTGCAGACACGTTCAGGTCTGGTCATGATGACGCCACAGGCTGGACCTGGTGTCTCCAGGGTCCCGAGGTCAGTTCAGTGGGGAAGCAGTGGTGTTAGAGCATCTCTGGCTCTCTTGTGGAGAGAATGCACGGTGGACGCTTTTTACATAAGTTAGGTTATGCTTTTAGCCGGAAGCTTTAGCTTTCATCCACATTTTACCAACCAGAAAACTCAAGAAACTGGTATTTGGGATTTCCAGATCAAATACCAAATCTAGCAACAATTACAGGGGCTAAAGGTAATATGTAGAGATCGGATTCTAGATAATCTTAGATAATTCTTACTATTTACTTTTCTCGATGGTTGAGAGTAAAAGTACCGGCCTTCTGCTTAAGTTTGCCCAGATGTTACCAGTTTATGCCTCTATTCCTTTCTTTGATTTAATTTTTGGTGACTGTAGCTTCCTCCTCTCCCCCCTCCTCTCCCCTCCTCCCTCAAACACTGTGCCCATACCCCAGTTGTATTTTCCAAAACCCTGGGCACCCAAAGCTTTTATTTGAGGGTATTCTGTATACAAAAGTGCTAAAGTTGGTCAGTACTTACATGTTGAATAAAACTGAAAATATTTATGATTTGCAAAATAAGTTTTGAATGGGTGACCTCATATCAAAGCAAAGCCAACTGTGTAGTGTTAGGGCTCGTGAGATGGTGCAGGGGGAGAGGCTGGCCAGCTCAGCCATGCCAGCTGGGGGCAGGGCAGTGGTGCATGGTGCCCGCCCACCGCACAGCCCACGTGCACACACAGTCTTACCTTCACGGCATACTCTGCCTCAGTAGCTTTGTGCACACAGCGCTTGCACACGGAGTAGGAGCCCACCCCGATGTCCTCTTTGATCTCATAGCCATCAGTGAAGTGGATGTTGTTTCCATGTAGCTGCTGCAGAGAGAGACCCAGGGCAGAGATTGCTGGCAGCGCTCTCTAAGGCAAAGACACAACCACAGGCACACAGGGGCAGCCAGGGAGGTTCCAGATGGTCACTCGAGGTCACTGAGGCCAGGGGTTAATGGAATCATGAAGGTCATGCTGCTGGTCAGCAATGATTCCAGATCTAAATCCCCACTGCCCTCATCTCTCCAGTATGAGCTTAACTTTTTAGACCACAATACTCAGTGTCAGCTGACTGGCCACATTTCCCCCCAAGGATCCAAGAGGATGTGAATCCAGAGCCAGGAGCACAGAAGCCCCTGTGGATAACGGGTGTGTGGTTCTGACACTCGAGGCCAGAGTGGTGTCTGGGTGTCAACATCTAATGGGAACTCACACCCCGGGGTGTCGCAGTCACAGCCCACGTCTGCCCATATGCACAAGCCTCCCCTCTCTGTACTGAGCACAGACAAAAAGCCACTAATATCAGTATACACCATCACAGCAAGTGTCCCCATTGGAAATTGTCAGTTCCCAGAGGGCCCTGGAGAGAGAAATAGGGAAATCTAACGCTCTCTAATTTTCCCTGACATTGTCCTTAAATAAAACATAATCACAATTTCTTTTTAGAATTCTCTAAAAGAGAATTAGAGTATCTGGTTACTTAAAATGTGGAAAACTCCTTCTAAAAAATTTCCTCCTGGGATCCCTGGGTGGCGCAGCGGTTTGGCGCCTGCCTTTGGCCCAGGGCGCGATCCTGGAAACCCGGGATCGAATCCCACGTCGGGCTCCCGGTGCATGGAGCCTGCTTCTCCCTCTGCCTGTGTCTCTGCCTCTCTCTCTCTCTCTGTGTGACTATCATAAAAAAAAATAAATAAAAAAAAAAAAAAAAAAAAAAGGTCTGCAGGGTGGAGAAAAACCTTGCTTTCCTTAAAAAAATAAAAAAAAAATAAAAATAAAAAATATCCTCCGAATTGATCCCCCAAATAGCACATTTCACAACAGGGAAGTGGCACCCGCAAACCGAACCACTCTCCTAGGGTGCCAGTCCTATCCATACCGTGACCCCTGCAGGGCTCCAGCCACAGGCCGACCCCGGGGACATTCTGATCAGAACTCTTCTCCCTTTGTTAGGATGACTGTGGCGCAGGGGTGAGAGCCACAGCTCAGATCACCTTGGGACTCGGTAACACCCAGGAGGCTGGGAAGAGTTGGTGGCAGAAAGTACACGTGGCACCAGCACCCCGGCACCCAGGCTGACTCTCAGTCCACGTGCGACACGGGTGCAAGCATCTCTCCACCCACACCTGCTGGAGGCGGGGGCAGCCGTGCAGGACGGGGTTACCTGCACGATGGGATGGACCGTGGCTTTGTGCAGATCTTGTTGCGAGGGCTCCTGGACCAGACTTGAGGCCACAAAACTGAATCCTCTAAACAGATGATGTGCATTGGCGCTGGGGGGGACACCGGGTGAGTCTGCAGGTAACAACGAGAGCATTCAACCTTCCAGGAGGGGCCTACTATTTTGTATTCTCCAATCTCTTTTGCTTAATTTATGACACCATACAGCTTGGGTTGTGCTAGGGAGTAACTGAAGTGCTAAGGACACAGAGAAATCATTCTCTCCACATTTATGCATTAATAAGAGGTAGAATTTTCTAAGCATATGAGCTCAGCGCATGGTCGTGTTAAAGGGTAGCTATAGCAAGGTGATTCTGAAAGAGTGGCTAATCCACATCCTGTAGGTTAGATTTCTGGATGCGGAGTAGGAACATCTTGTGGTAGGCTTATGGTCTTTTTTTTTTTTAAACTTAAGCCAACAGGAAAGCTAGTTTGGTCACGCACAAACCAGCTGCCTACTGGATTGCACGGATTGGTGAGAGATGCCAGACCAAGATGTAAAAACCCCTCAAACATACTAGTCAGAAACTAGTCATGAGATCATCAAAGTTTTAAATTTTCTTTTATCCAGCTCATGTGCCTGTATTTATTTATTTATTTATTTATTTATTTATTTATTTATTTATTTTTGCATTTTCAATACTGTACCCAAAACCAGCATCCCCTGGATGATTCTAAAGCACGCTAAGTTCTACTTATGCCGTCTATGGTTCAGGCACACCAGCCACGCCAACCAAACGTTAGGGGTGATGACTTCCACAAGGACCCATCTGAACTTGCGCTGATTGCCCTGAGCCTGCCCGCCAGCTCTGCGGGTCCCTGCAGGGAGAGGCAGCCTTGGCGATAGAAGGTGATAGAAGGTACGGCTGTGTACTTCGTGCCCCACCGCCAGTTCAGAGACAAAGCTTGTTTGATCTGCAAATTCTCCACTTACTAACAAAAGTGCATCAGTGCAAGGTAAACGAGCTGTTCTTCCCCCAAAGCAACACACTCTTCAGCAGCTGTAAATGAGCCTCTTGAGCTATATGCTCTGCCTTTACCATTTGCAGGGCTCTGGCTAATTCTCTGGGATGAGCTCAAAGTCTTAAATCTAAAGCCCTAAGCGCCCTGGGGGTTGAAGATCATTCAACGTGGATGTATCGGTTGTGCTCTGTAGAGACCTCCAGGGCAGCAGGTGGTAGCATGGGGGCTTTCAGGAGCAGAAAGACCTCAAAGCTGCAATTCTGTGCAAGTGAAAGGCAGAGAGTGGGAAGCAAGCCGGGGAGCCGGAGCCCCGGGTCTGGAGCAGCTTGGCGCCCGCCGCGCTTCCGTCTCTGCTGTCTGGAGGCACATGGTTTTCAGATTCTAAAAACTACTCTGTGCTGCAGCCTTCTGGGTTTTAATGAAGCTTCTCCAGTCTAGCATGGTGGGAATTTATTTCCCAGCGCCAACCGCCTAACTTAAAGGGAATAAAGTGGATTCTCTGTTCCAAGTTTCTCCACATAGTATATTGTATTTGACCATCTCTGTTTCACGATTATCCATAAAAATCATAGAAAGTTTCAGATTCAAAAGTTAAGAAGAATCCCCATAGAAAAGGGATTTCTTCCTTTTTTTTCTTTTCCACGTAACACCATTATGTAACAGATACGTCACTGTGTGGACTGGATCATGTTCCCCCAAAATTTATAGTTTGAAGCCCTAACCTTCCATGTGACTGTCTTTGGAGATGGGGTCTTTCGGGAAGTAATTAAGGTGAAATGAGGTCATGAGATCTGCTCCAAGAGCACTGGTGTCCTTATAAGAAGAGAGAGCGAGCAGGGATCTCTCTTTTCCTCCTCGTGGGCAGAATGAAGCCGGGTGAGGACACACAGAAGGTGGCCGTCTGCAAGCCACGAAGAAAACTCTCACCAGGAATCAAAATAAATGTCTGTTGATCGAAGTGGCCATCAGGGCAGCCTGGGCAGACCAAGACAATCAACATACCTCAAAAAAATTAATATTAACTCATTAATGTCACAAAATGAGAACTTCTAGAGGGACGGATGAGCTCTGACTCTTCAAGTCAAGAGTGACTGTTGATCTTCATGAAAGCTAAGTATACGTGTCGTGTGCTGTGGGGACGTCCAGTAGCTGACACAACTTTTCTGACAGGTGTGTGGGGTTTGCATGAATAAGATCTACGGTTCACACAGCTATGGGCTTTGCCTTCCTCCTCCCACAGAACCCTCTTGATACATGAGAGATTTTCATTGTCTTGAGGTTCTCTTCTGTGCCTGCCTGAAAGAAGCGGTCCCTGGATTGGCAGCTCAGAACGAGAGGCAGCAGGTGAGGGGGACTCTACGGAACTCCTAGATAATTTCCAAACCAGATGCTGCTGGGGTGGCAGCAAGGGTGGAGAGATGACTGAGAACTGGTTCTATCACTTAAACCTCCATGGTGGACCAGAAAACAAGAAAGTCAAACAGAACCAGTTTTCTCCAAGGAAGCTTTCCTGAACCTGAGATCTGCTGGCTCCTAAGTCACTCTCCCTAACTGACCCAGGAGGAGGACCCACAACTGGCCAGCACCCCGGGTCTGCATGCACTCACGCGGGCACACACCTGTGGGCGTCCGTGCTGTGAACTCGGGGTCAAAGTGGAAGGTGTCCTCGGGCCTGCCCACTGCTGGCTTGAACGGCGGCTTGATCTCCTTCCTGTACAGCTTCTGCAGGGAAAGCAGGACGGGACAGTGAGGAGCTACGGACACCTCGAAACATGCCATAGAGCAGCAGACCCTGATGTTGGGGAGGGGAAGACATGCTTCGAATACTCCGCCCCGGTTTTCACCTGCTGCCAGCCCCTCTGCACACTCTGACGTATACGTGAATACGTGTGGAATCCAGTAAGTCACGTGTTGATATTATGTAGAATATATGATATAATTACATCCTATAAGGGCCACAATTGAAGGTATGAGGGTCTGGACACATGCTAAGTAATCTCCATTTAGGGCAACATGAGGTTTTAAGCCTTTTTGGGGGGGCACAATTTTTCTTTTTGAATTTTTCTCTTCAAGTCCAATCTGGCTGGACAGTAATGTCTTAGCCCACCCCAGGTAACAGCAGGGAGGGGCCCCTGCTGCTTGGCACCCTCCCCCGCCCTGGCCACTGCGGGGCCAGCACGTGGGGAACGCTGGGAAAGCCCCCTGCTAGAATCGAACCAGGTCCCTCCGGTGCACACGCATCCCAGAGTCTGTGACCGGGGACCACAGTACTTTCCTCGGGCACCCCAGATTTGGGGGTCCAGACCCCTCTGCTCAAGTGGGCAGAGTTGTGCTTTTGCGTTCCTTTACATGCATTTGTGTGTCTTGATGGGCTGCTGAGAATGCCTGAATCCTGAGGAGGATCGGCCCTTCTCCGGAATGGCCACATCTGGCCCTGACCCTGAGTCACGGAGCCAGAAAATCCACGCCCCTCACTGCTTCACTCTGACACTGGCTTCCTTGAAAATGTGGTCTAAACCTGATTGCGTTGTCTTCAGTGCTCTCAGGCAAATCAACAATTCGTTCTTTTGGGGAGATTCAACTATGGGAACAATGCAGTTTGGAATCAGGCCTGGGTAAAGCTGCCGATGGGGAAGAAGCAAGCCGGGGGAGGAGGGGAAAGTGGGACCGGCCTGGGAGGTGAGCCCTGGGATGGAGAGGCATTGGGGGGCCTCAAGGCAGCTGCTCCTAGCTGAGGCTGAGGGGGCGTCTGCGGGGCGGGCTTCAGAACGTCGCAGTCCTTGTCAGTCGGCGTGCCCTGGGAGCGGAGTCACGGCACTGGCCGGCGTGCTGAGAACCTGGCAGGTCGGCACACCCAGGGCCTGGACACCAGGAGGGGAGTCTGGCTGCAACCATGTAGCATGAGTTTTCCCAGTTTTGCCCAGGCCCTTTCTTGACTCTTCTATGTCTGTAGGTCTGCAACCAGGGACCCTCGTGGCTCAGAAAACAAACGCAGCGACCTCCGTCCAGATCTGCTCTAAATCTCTCCATGACACAGAAAAGCAGATTTTATCACCTTGACTTTACAGGTGAGGGAACCCAGGCAAAGGCAGGTTGGGTGAGTGGTGTAAGGTCAGGAGCGAGTGAGGGTCAGCAGGAAGAGGACCTGCTTTTCCCCTTACAGCACCACTCACGGGGCAGGAGGGCGCAGTGCCCCATCCCTGCCCAGAGCACACCCTTCCAGAAGCCACGGCAGCCACAGAAACTGCCAGGTGCGGCTGATAGAACAACCACTGTGTCTGGGATCAGGGAGGCGGGGGGCAGAGGCCGGCATGGCTGGTGACCACCAGGTGCCCCCGGTTTGCGAGAGGCAGGAGCTGGGGCACAGGGCAGAGCAGAGCTCGGGTTGTGCACCTGGGAGCCGTGGGAGGAAAACGAATGCGTTGACTCCGCCCTGGATTATCTGGTCATTTCCTGCCCTGGGTGAATAGATTTCATTAGGAATTGATTTACTTCCTAAGCTCTTTCCAGAAATAGAAAGATGCTACTTTCCGCGGTGACGCACTCTGGGGTGGGAATAAACTTCCATGATGTGTGCACTTGTCAGAGGAAATCTAATAAGGCCAAGCGAAGTGTGCTTCCTTATTAAAATGTTAGCGGTTACTGAGACCGATGGCCGAGGCGCAGCCCTGCGGGGCTCAGACCCTTTCTGCTCACAACAGGGATTCTCCGGCGGTATTTGAGCTGGGTTATTAAATCAATACCTGTCCTGCTCAAGGAAAACTCACATCCTCTCCCTGGTCAGGCATGTGTTCTCTTGCAGGTGGGCGACAGGTTAGGGAGGAAGCTAGTGGGGAGGGGAGGGAGCCGGAGGGAGAGGAGAAGGGGAATCCCAACTAAGCCAGGCTCCTGCTTTAGGAACAGGGGGGTTTATTTACAGGCACACAGAACTGGCTGTCACTTAACCCAAATGAGCAGTGAGAGGCGAGCCGTTTGCATGTGGGGCTGGAGGTCATACATTTCAGCTGCTCTTCTCCCTGCAGCTCCACTGACACAGGGACCCCTGGAAGCAGGAGGCTGAGACCTGCTCCCAGTCTCAAACCTGCAGATAAAACATCCCCAGAACCCAGGGCTTTTCAACAGAAGCAGTTTTGCTCTACAATGGAACACCAAGCAGCACCTGGAGGCGTCTGCGGTCAGGACCGTGTGCATGTGCGGGCCCCCAGGGGGTAGATTCCAGGCTGCTGGGGACACCCTGCAGGCTCGTTTCCGTCCGACCACCAACAGTATAACCACACCAGCTCCAATGAGAAGCAGGGCTGCGTCGTCAAGGCCACTGGCACTTTTTCAAACCCCCTTCCCCTCCCTGCAGAAACCTGCACAGCTCTGCTGCTTGTCCTGCCATCCCTCCACGCCCCTGCCATGGGGGGAGGATACCAAGGCTTTGAGAATCCAAGTGGACCATGAAAGCACAGGCGCCTCCTCAGACCACACTGACTCTCAGGCCACGTGCTTTACCCCAGTCTTTCGCCTGCCTCACCCCCAATAGCCACACAGAGGCCCAGGCCTGAAGGCTGACCTTGTGGGGAGACAAGGCTCCCATTTTCCAAGTCTTTATACGTAAGGGAAAGGAATTCATCAGAATGGCATCTGTCACCTAGCAGTGGTGCTGCTGTGCACATCGTTTAGGTGGAGAGGACTGCCTCCCTTTAGCTCCAGTATTTAGCAATAACTCAGGGAGCAGAGGATGTGGTACCTCCTGGCTTCCCCCACCCCAGGACCCCTGGGCTGGCCTGCCTGGTTCAGATTCCCAATTCCTCCCTCCTAATGCACACCCAGCCCAGTGTGTGCCCCCAAAACTGGTCACAGAACCCAGCCATTGCTCAGCAGCACAATTATAGCATGTATGTCTAGTTTTCCTTAGGCCTTCGAACCTCCTCTGTAAGCCTGTGCTTCATTAAGGAAATCCTAACTGACCAGAAGGGAGAGCGTGGGAGAGAGAGCCCACCGAGGGCTCGCTGGTGGGCGGGCTCCCTCGAGGGCCCCTCAGCCCCCGGAACACTCATCCCTGTTCTCGGTCCACCTGTGAGCATAGCCTGTGCAAGGGCAGCCCCAGAACACCACCGTTCCTCCCGGTCCCCGAGGAGGCTGTGGTTTCATCCTGGTTCTGAGCAGGTAGCAAAGGGCTGTGTAAGGTACCCAGGTGCCCTCTGTGCTCTGGATGGCTCCTGATGCAGTCTTAAAGGTCAGTCAATTTCTTCCTATAACTGGGTAAACTTTGGGCTAATGTGTGCTAATATGTGTTACTATTACACATGCTTTTCTTTCCCTGTGTTCAAACCTAGGAGTGGGTTTGGGGTTTCAGGGCAAAGATACTCGTGCTTCTCATTTTGGAATGTAAGCGGCAGTACACAGGGTTAAATCGAGAGCGATTGGCAGCCACGTTCTGTGTAGGTCTTGAGCTTGACGAGATGCATTATAATTCTGACCTAGATTCCCCTCTCTGAGCCTCTGGAACAGTCCATCCCACACTGACAGAAAGGGAATGGGGGTCTTATGATCAAATTCACCGGGCATCGCTTTAAATCACCTCGGCCGTCCCGGGATCTTAGGATGACACAACAAGTCGCAGCCACATGGGAATGGATTCGCACGTCATGCCAGGAGGCTCTGGGCAGGTGCACCAGGGCTATTTATACCTAAACGACCTTCCGGTGACGAAGGGGAGAACCGGGGGGCACAGTGAGAGTGGTGACAGGGTAATGTGATAGGAAGCTGCTTCTAGCCTGGGGTCACAGACCTAACATCTGCTTTCTGCAGGCAGCTCTGGCTCCAGGCATCTCAAAATTAACATTCTCCAATTAGGAAAGGGCACACAGCAAGCTATAGATTATTCCTGAAATAGCAACACAGAAATAATGTGGAATTGATGCTAGCCTGGCAGGGGTAACAGGGAGAAATCAAATGGCTCCAGGTTCCCCCACCCCGCCCCTGGGGGATCTGATGGGTCTGTGGTCCACGCAGCAGGACTCTGTCTACACAGCTTACCCCTCGCTGAAAGCAGTTCCAGCCAAAGTATCTGTATTTATAAAACTGCTGAACTGAGAGGCGGTTATTCATTGAACAAAGAGTCCTGTCGGGCTCCTTGAAAGGAGAAGCTCTTCTGGTGTATTTAACATGGGAATAAACTGATAGAAATCTTTCTAGCAGGCAGTGGGAGGAGCCCCCTCACCCTCTGACACAGGCCCCGAGATGCTGGCCAGTAGCCAACTGCTCCTGGGAACCGAACCCCTAAACTCCCCTCTGCACAGTCTTGTGGGCGAGAAGACTTCTGTCTGCAACTTCTGGTCACATGTCCGGCAAGGTGGGGACTTTGGGTCACGCTGCCAGTTAGCCCACGGGCCCTGGGCTCTCTTCTTCCTGCCCCGTGCCTTGGTTTCTCACGGGAGACCCTCCCACCGCAGAGTGACCACTGCTGGTACCCTTGGAAGGGTCACAAATGCAAACAGAGCGACACCAGCACAAGCTGCCAGCATTCATAAAAGTAGTCGCGATATCGGGTTCTGAACAGGTACGGTGAGGGCCCCAGGCTCGGCCAGGAAACCAGAGGCTGGTCAGCAGGTGTCGGAGGGCAGTGGGGTGCCAGGCCACGCTGCGTGTCTTCCTCGGGGCCTGTGGTGTGGAACTTCCGTGCAGCTATGGGCAGTTTGCGTGGTGTAGGTGCAGGACTTGGGGGCTGTCATGTTTCATTTGTCTCGTGAGACAGAGCAGCTTTCATGAAGTCTGCTCCGCAGCAGACGTTCACCTGTTCGGCTTTGCAGACAGGTGAACAGTAGAGCAGGACGGTCTGGGGCAGTGGCCTCACCTGCACCGTGGGTGGACTTCTTCCGCTCCTGCAGGTCACCTGAAAATTGCTGCTGGCAGTTTCAGGTCACAGAGAGAAGCAGAAAGTGGAATAAATACCCTTGCACTTTCCAGGGCGGATCCTGAGGCAGGCCCTGGGTTCAGGCAGGTCAGGGAAGTGGCTCTGCGTTGTCCTCACGAGCCTCTGCCGGGCAGAGGGAATGCCTCCTGGTAGTCAGAGTTTTTGCAGACGCTGCTCTGCTGTGGTTTGCTTATCTAAGCTGCCGAAACAGAACGGGCACGTCTGGACACAGAGTTAGTAACATTACTCCCCAGATGCCTCGCATGTTCGTGTCTGCTTTCTCAGACTGCCACTTGCCAGGTGGGCGACGGGGAGCCACGCTGGACACCAAGACTCACGGCTTGGGGGTGGGGAGGGAGGGTGGCGATGGGGGCCCCGGGAGGCCCCTGGCAGCTGCGAGAAGGCTGTGGTCCCCAGGAGGGCTTGGCTAGTTGCATCTCCCCCCAGATGTCCTGGCCTGCCCGCGTTCTCTGCGGCGGTCCTCTCTCCGACGGGACGCCTCCACGGTACACCTCTTCTGTGGCTGGACCGTGCAGCCGTCGGATGATGAGCAGCTTGGGGACAGCTGTGTCTTTCCATTGCTATAGTGCGGACACCCTGCTCGCTCACCTGGACACGGCCAAGCGCCAAGTATCATTTATGAAATACATGAATTTGCACAAAAGTGGTGACTCAGAGCTCCTCTCCCTTAACCACTGACTGGCTGCTTTCATTCAGGGCCTGGGATGGAGTGCGATCCTTCCATCTCTCTGTCCCTCCCTCGTCAGCCTCGGGCAAATATGGAAGTGACAGCACATATGCTTGGTCCCCATGAATCCGAAGGGCCTCTCTCAGAAGCAAAATGAAACAAAATGCTAAAAGCAACAAGAGAAACTTCCCGTCCTCTGTTTTAGTCCCAATCACTTTGAAATAAAGCAGAATGCCACATTCTTGGTGCAGAAATCCCATGACCACGTTTGCCCTGCAGGGACCTGGCCCCATGTGTGGAGACAAGATGAGCCGTGCACACCGAGGCCGGTATCGTGGCTGGACTCTCACCGGGCACGGCTCCTAACACTGCAGAAAGAAGCCGGCCTCTGCTCAGAGCTCACGCGGACCTGGGCTTTCTGGGATGCACACGAGCTCAACCTGCAGAGCACACTCAAGGTCATCATCGTGCTATGAAAGTTCGAGGCGTTTCATAAAGTTGTCTTGGCTCCCCTGTGCATGGCCACTCCTTCAGGGGTGCCCTGTCTTGGCTGAGAGAAGCATCTGTCTGCAGCACTTGCCAGCAGCTCCTCTTGTTCCAGGTGGCTGTGTCGAGAGGTCCCCGGAGCCGTGTGGCCGGGCCTCCCACCCTCTCAGCTGCAGCCCTCAGATCTCCCACACCACGCGGCCAGCTCCCCTACTCTGCCCCAGCGATCCAGTTCTCCTGTTTTCTCGTCGGTGTAGGCAGGGGCTGTGGTGTTCCTGCCCCGAGAGCCTTTCCCGCCTGCTCCCCTGCTCCCTCGCTCACCCACTATTCATCGAGTGCCTCCTCTGCCCCAGCCTGTCTCAGAGGCAACATTGGCAGTGACTCCTGAGCTTTTGGGGCTTCCATCCCGGGGGCAGGGGATGGGGACTGAGAACACCATGAAGCGGGGACATGATGCACTGGAAGGTGATGAGGAGCCAGGGATGGAGGAAGGTCAGGGGGCCAGGGCACTGGGTGAGGAGCAGTGGTATTAGAAGGGTGGCTCGGGTGGGACAGGCTTTTCAGAGATCTCAGGAGTGCTTAGGGACATGTGGGCCGATGTGCTCGGCAGAAGAGGCCTGAGAGGCTGGCGTGGAGGGCACAGCTCCGGTTCCCTGCCTCCTCCCCTCCGTGGTGCTCTTCACAGCGCAGCCTTCTCTCCATGACTCAGTGCATGTCCTCCCCTTCCTGCCTCTCTCTCTGGACCCCGTGGCAAAGCCTAGGGTGTCACGGCCAGCTCTGTCCCCACATCCTGGAGGTGCCTGAAACGTGGTCAACAGCGTGGCCAAGTCTGTGCAACAGTGCATAATAAGAGAAGGGGGTATGCAGCTCTGCTCTGGTGCCTGTGCCCGGAAGGGACAACATCTGGCAGAGGGGACTGTGCCCCAGCTTGTGGGGCTCCTGCCCTTGGTGTGGCGCTGGCCTCTGGGGCTAGCACACAGCCTGAGGCCTCATCACCACACACGAACAGCAGAGCTTCTGTGCTGGGTGGGACTCGTGAATGATCCACCGACAAAGATCTTTAGGAGCCTGTGTGTGAGTTGAGGGCGACCGGGCTCCTTATAAGCTCACATCTCAGTAAGCGAAGGGAGAAGAGATTTCACAGGCAGGTCGTGGCTTTGATGTCTTTGTTTCCACTTTTCTAAATGCAAGCTGATGTCGACTGGGCCCTTTAACGAGGCCTGTGTACCTGGCGGGGAGGTCACAGGTGTGCCAGCATCTCGAGGGCTTCTCTCGTCTCGCCGTTGAAAAGAAACCAAACCTCGTAAAAGCTCCATAATCGGAACGGCAGAAGGGGGTTTTAAGGAAGCTTGTGCTCTCCCTGCTGGTCCACTTTCACAGGGGGAGAAGGGAGGTCGGGAAAGGTCAGAAGGTCCGGGAACAGCTGGTCCCCTACGGCACTGATGTCAGCACCTTCTCGGAGGTAACAACCGTGGGGGGCCGAGGGCGGTTGGCCACGGAGCCACCTGCTGCTGGAACTCGCTCAGGTGACAGAAAATAACAGAAGCCGACGGCCTCTGTTCTGCAGGGGACATTCATATATAAATATATGTATTTCACATTCTGTTAAGATCCCCCGAGGTTAATCTGTGAGCTCCAGAAAAGAAACCTCGGAATGTGCCTGCTGTGTGAACCAAAGGAAAGGACCAGAAGACACTGGCATCCACGGGGGATGCCTTCGTTACACACAAAGCACAGCCACGGCCGCTCAGAGGCACCGTCCCCAAGCTGACGGGTTAGGAGGCGGCTCCGAGAGGCTGGTCGGGGTGAGGGTCCGGAACTCCTCTGCCAGCATCCAGCTCCAAGCAGCATCTTGGCAACCACCTGGAGAACTGGAGCCAGAGGCCTACGTCTGATGGGCCCCTCCCTCCAGGTGGCATCTGGGCATCAGGCCTGTGTACAGCAGAAGTCCGGGGGGGTCGGTTCAGCCAGAGCCCCTCCCGGTGGCCTTCCAACCATGGCCCCCCACCTGCCCCCTGGCTATAAATCCCACTGCCCCAGCTAGCCAGAGTTGAGCCCCATCTCTCTCCTACTGCAGACCCTGTCCCCATGGTCCCTGAACTCATCCCGACATAAGTCTTCCTTATGTCACTAACAAGTGTCACCAATAACTTTGTCTTTAACAGTTGGATTTTTTTTTCTTTAATGGCTCTGTAAGAAGGGGTAGCTGTGTGGGCCTGAGCCCCAAAAGAGAGACTGGGAAAGCGGTACGGAATTCGAGATGCCAGCGGTTCAGCACTAAGGAGCACTGTGCAGTGGGGCCCGGTGGCCTGGAGATCCAGTGACCCAGCAGCCTGGTGATCCACAGGGGGCCCAGAGACCCAGAGACCCAGCAGCTTGGAGACCCACAGGGACTCAGAGACCCAAAGACCCAGAGACCCAGCAGCTCAGCAGCCTGGAGACTCACAGGGGCCCAGAAGCCCAGAGACCCAGAGACCCAGCAACCTGGAGACCCACAGGGGCCCAGACACCCAGAAACCCAGCAGCCCAGCAGCCTGGACACCCACAGGGGCCCAGGGACCCAGAGATCCAGAGACCCAGCAGCCTGGAGACCCACAGGGACTCAGAGACCCAGAGAACCAGCAGCTCAGCAGCCTGGAGAGCCACAGGGACTCAGAGACCCAGAGACCCAGCAGCTCAGCAGCCTGGAGAGCCAGAGTGGCCCAGGGGCCCAGAGACCCAGAGCCCAGAAACCCGGCAGCCCAGCAGTCTGAGACCCACAGGGACTCAGAGACCCAGAAACCCAGCAGCCTGGCAACCTGGAGACCCACAGGGACTCAGAGACGCAGAGACCCAGCAGCCTGGAGACCCACAGGGACTCAGAGACCCAGAGACCCAGCAGCCCAGCAGCCTGGAGACTCATAGGGCCCAGGAACCCAGAGACCCCAAGACCCAGTCTGGAGACCCACAGGGGCCCAAGGGCCCAGAGACCCAGCAGCTCAGCAGCCTAGAGACTCACAGGAGCCCAAGAGCCCAGAGACCCAGCAACCTGGAGACACAGAGGCCCAGGGGCCCAGAGACCCAGAGAACTGGCAGCCCAGTGACCCGGTGCCCTGAGGGGCTCCTGCAGCCTGTTACTGGGTGGAAGGTGATCTCTGCTCTGTCCTCAGCAGGTGGGAGTAGCAGCAGGGTCATCTCAACCTGCCTCCAAAGGGCCAAGTGCTAAAGGGATTTTCGGCCTGGCACTGCAGGAAGGGGGTCTCTGGTCTGTGCCTATAAAATGCCAGCCTGTTCAGAGGGCTCCTGAGGCAGGCCCCCGCTCCAGGTGACAGGGCTGCGGTCACCCCTGGTCTGTACCAAGCTGGTGCACCTTCCACCTCACCTCCCCATCATGCAGGGCAGTGGGCACTGTGCAACTCACATTCCAGTCTATGGTCACAAAGAAAGGATGCCGCTTGATCTCTTCCACCCCGTCGATGCCAGCACCTGTCGGAGGACAAAGCAGAGGTGAGCATCAGAACAAACTCCTGGTTTCCTGACCTCTGATAGCTTCTGGCACAGCAGTGTGAGGGGCTGGAGGGGGGTGGGGGGTGCCCGGAGCAGCTCCCAATGCCTTCTTCCTGAGGGAAGGGGCCCCTTCTCCCCTGCTTCCCTGCCTCCACAGCTCTGTAGGGCTGTGACAGGGCCAGGGCAGGGGTGGGGCAGGCTGGAAGCTTTCTGCTGCAGGTGTGGAGGTGCCTGGAAACTCGGAGGGGGAGCTGAGGCCCATCACAGCCTGGCTGCGTGTGTGCATGTGTGCATCGGTCTATCTGTCTATGTATGTAGCTATGCATATATCTATGTATCTTTTAAAAAAATTATTTATTCATTTGAGACAGAGAGACAGAGAGAGAGAAAGAAAGTATGAGCAAGAGGAGATGAAGAGGGAGGAGAAGCAGACTCCCCACTGAGCCTGGAGCCAAACATGGGACTCGATTCCAGGACCTGGAGATCATGACCTGAGCTAAAGGCAGATGCCCAACTATCTGAGTCACCCAGGTGCCCTTCTATCTATCTATCTATCTATCTATCTATCTATCTATCTATCTATCTATCTATCATCTATCCATCCCATCCATCCATCCATCCATCCATCCATCCATCCATCCATCCATCCAAGTAGGTTCCGTGTCTGACCTGGGGCTCAAGCTCACAACCCCGAGATCAAGAGTCACATGCTCTCCCGACTGAGCCCTGCAGCTCCTGCCCCCTGGCTGCACTCTCGTACCTACTAATCCTAGCTCAGCCTGGCCTTCCAGAAGAAGGAGAACGAGCAGAAGCAGCAGGAGGGCAGACCACAGTGCAGAGCGCCCTGTTAGATGGCTCTGGGTTTACAGGGAGAGGAAGAGAGCCAGGACCTCGAGAGGCTGCTTCCAGCGGGACAGAACCCAGAGAGAGACTGGCATCCACCCCCGGGGCCGCCCGGGGCCCTGGAGACTGCTTATAAATAGTTCTGCTGGGTTTGTTAGTTCTCTTTTCACTTTGCTGCGTACATTAAATCCCAAGGCCGGGTGGGGGGTGGGGTTGGGGGAAAGGTCGAATCTGCAGAAAACAGAGGACTCAGGCAGGGAAATGTTTTGCCCCACATGGTGACGTCATTATACATTTGCCTGAAGCACACAGGCCAGCGCTGGTGCATCCATTGTCAAAGTGCACGGCACTGACACCACTTCAGGGCTTGGGCAAACTGTCTAGGGGGTGGGGGGCATACATGGGAACTTGCTGTACTTGCTGTTCTGTTTTTCTCTCAATGCTGTTCTAAAAATAAGTCTATTAGTCCAGAGAAACCAAAATCCCGAGGCCCTAAGAGCTCCGTGTTTTCTCCAGGATGGGAGGCTGGAGAGGAGCCTCAGTGGGTGATGGAGGGCACTGGGGGCTTGGGGACGTGGGAAGGGGAAGCAGGCCATGGGGGCTGGGCTGTCTCCAGCCAGCTCTTGTCCCAAGCCTGGGGAAGGGGGTTCTGTGTCACTCGGTTTGTGAGATATAGACTTCCCGATTCTGCACCCCACCCTGAGCTCTGCAGGTCAAGGCCTGGTTCAGGGGTTCCCTGTTCAGCCAGCACCCCAGAAAGGTGGCTGGTGGTGGCTGCTGGCTGCTATGGGAAGGAGCAGGAGCAGGAAGGTGTGTAGAGGACCAGGGAGCCACCCCAAGGTGCTGTGGCCACCCTGGCACTGCCCATCCAGCCACACTGTCAGGGCCTGGGAAGTCGGGTGGAGTCCTCCATCCAGGGTGCTGGGATCCCAGGAGCTGAAGTCCTCCTGGATTGGGCTGGATGCTTTCACATCCTAATCCCCTGACTGCCCTTTCCTGGTATTTCCGTGGTTGTGGGCACCACTCACGTGACCAGAAGGTGGGACAGTTCACCCCCACCTCTGACCTCCAGGGAGGGGAGACGGCTGGCGGTGGAGCCCATCACCAACCCCCCGTGATTTCATGGAGCACGCCTAAGTAGTGAAAGCCCTTGTGAAAGCCCCATACATCAGGGTTTGGAGAGTTTCTGAGCTGATGAACAAAAATGCATCCATGTGCTGGTGGGGGGGTGGTGGCACATCCCAAATTCCAAGGGGACTCCCTCAGACCTCACCCTAGGTACCTCTTTATCTGTATCCTTTAAAACATCCTTTGTAATAAACTGGTAAAAGAAAGTGAAATGATTTCCTGAGTTCTGTGAGCTGTTTCAGCACATCATCAGACCCACAGAAGGGGTCTCGGAAACTCCTGATGTATAGCTGGTTGGTGGGGAGCACAGGAGACGCCCTGGGCGGGGGACTGGCATCTGAAGTGGGGCATCTAGTGGGACTGTGCCACCTCCGGCTGGTTAGAGCCAGAGCTGAAGTGAATCGTAGGACACCGAGCTGGTGTCTCCTGGGAAGTGAAGACTTCGCTCGTGTGGAAAACCCACAGGTCTGGTGTCACAAGTATTGGCGCGAGTAGAGGGAAATGGGTTCTATATTCGAGGACCTCCCCCTGAAGACCTCTCTGGATTTCCGAGTCTGGCTCCCTTGTTCCCGGATCTGATCCCAGCAGCTAGCAGCCTGTGACGGGTACCCAGACGGCTGCTGTAGAAAACCGTGCAGAACAAATCAGCGCTCTGACTCCCAGCACTGGCTCCCGTCAGCCCATCGCCGATCCCCTTTGATGAAGACCAGAACTCTGAGCTCAAAAATCCTCCTGGTCCTGAGGATTAAAGTGGAAGGAAACCCCACCCCGGATCTGCACTGCTTCCCAGCTCTTTCTTTGGTGAGTGCTGCCGGGCTGCCAGAAGCCCTATGGGTCGGTTGGCGGGGGGCACTTCGAGCACACACGTCCGAGCCCAAGGGTGCAGGCACCTGCAGGGGGACTCATCGCTACATTTCTTTGAAGAATCTGCTTTGCATCTTGTACCCGTTGCATTTCACCCTCATCCGTCATTTGCAAATACACGGTCTGCAGGGATTTGAACCAAGTGAGACACAAACGGAAATACAGATTTGGGTGTGACTCCGAGTTCTGTGCTGGGTTTTCTCGGATACCCAATCAGCACATTTTTATCTGCACCTTCTTTCTTCTGCTGCAGTGAGATTTTTATCCCATGTTTGTGCTTTGAAGCCTCAGCAAACAGTCGACAGTGAATTAATTAACACTTGGGTTATTGCTAAAAAATTATAGGTGTTCGTTCCAAAAGGAGGAAAATGTGAAACGGAAGGAAAAGTTCTTCTGCACACGGTTCTTCGGGGCTACCTCACCGTCCCCTGTGCGCACACCACACACGGTCATTGTTTTGGATCTAGTCTTATTTATCCTCTCCCGAGACGTGTCAAGCAGGCCGCTTTGTATCCATGACCCCTTCTTACGTCAACTGAACAGCAGAGCCAGTCGGGCAGGGTTGAGCAGGGTTGGGGGCTGGGAAAGTCAGGGAGGGTTTGTGCAGATGCCTGGGTCACACCTGGGTGCTGCGGGCTCTGACCCGATGCCGTGGAGATCTCCCCCTGCCCCACGCGGAGGGCTGCGATTGGTCCCTATCACACAGAGCTGGTGAGGGCACATCCTTACTGGTGGAGATGTTGGGGACAGAGGGGGTACTTCTCTCTTTTTAGGCAGGTGACTCACGTCCTCCACGCCAGGTAAAGATGAGTTGAGAAGTTCAATGGAGCAGTAGCTCTGGGAGCTCACAGTCGACTCTCGGGAGTAGGAACATGTAGTCACCTGTGGCCCGTTGGCAAATGGGCGTATCACAGGGCGTGTCCACGTGGACCCGAGTCTCAGACTCCTGCACGCGGGGTGAGGGTGTGATCTCTCATCCAGGCGGCCCTTCCTTACGTCCACGGGTCACGGTGAGTGTGCCCTCCTCCCGTGCTCAGCACCGGGTGCGTCCAGCCCTCCGCTGCTCACAGCGTTGACAAGGTGAACACTTTCACCGTGGGGTTCATCGGCACTGGGCTTCCACCTTCTCAGTAACTTAGTCTCAAAAGGTTTCGGTATCTGCCCCTAATATTTCTACTGTTTCTTCAGTTCCACGGACAGTGTTGGGAACGTTTCATCCCTGGGGCCCCTGAGATGCCTCTGAAGTAGTCACTCTGTTGTTTTGGTGCCACACGGCATCCATCTAGAATTCTTTTCTTTTTAAATTTTTATTATCATTTGTTTTTTAAATTCTATTTAAAGATTTTATTTATTTATTCATGAGAGACACAAAGAGAGAGGCAGAGACACAGACAGAGGGAGAAGCAGGCTCCCTTTGGGGAGCCGGATGCAGGACTTGATCCCAGGATCCCAGGATTACCACCTGAGCCGAAGGCAGACGCTCAACCACTGAGCCACCCAGGTGCCCCCTTTTTTTTAATTTTAAATTTTAATTTTTTTAAGTGACCTCTACCCCCAACGTGGGGCTCGAACTCACAACCCTGAGATCAAGAGTCACATGCTTCCCCAACTGAGCCGTCCAGGTGACCCTTATGTCCAATTCCCGGCACGTGTTCAGAACACGCTTACTTTCGGTTACCATCCTTGCTTCCTCGAACTCCACCGACTGGCACACCTGTAATATCCAGGCTATCCTGTCGGGCAGGTGAACACGAGGTCTGTTTTTTATGTCTTATTCACTCACATGCAATCTACACATTATTTTTCATAGTCTCGAAACTATTTTGCTGTCCCTTTGAAATTTCATTTGTTCAGTGTTTAAAACATTTGCTGGGCTGTGTCTCGGAGGACACTGGTGTGAGCCGACCGCGCCTTGTTCTTGACCAAGCTGTCAGAGGTTGGCCAGCTGCTGATGGGACCCAGGATGGGACCTCGGAGACCAGCCTATAAAGCATGTCTTGGGGAGACCAACGTTGGGGAGTAGAACAGAAACAAGAAACACAGAAAATCCCCTGCTAGTGGGTGGCTCCGTGCAGACAGGTGTGCCTGAGATGGGATCTGATGTGGTCTACACAGCTGTGCTATTTTATATGGACCAGTGCACCTCATTCCTTTCTCTGCCACATACTCCTCTGGGCGTCTGAGAATCTCCTAGAAGGTCCTCTAGGAAGACACAGAGGCTCACGAGGGATGACGAGGTAGAGAGCTGTCAGCTTTGAAAAACCCTGGGGAATGGGTTTCCTCCCTTTTAGCACCCATCCTAATCTTCCATCCCTCGGGAAGGTCTGGAAAGCAGGCCAACTTCGCTGGAGAGGCGTTTACTCTCTGCCCTGCTCTGCAAACCCATTCACAAGAACGGCCACCACTGGTGGCCTTCCTGAGCCCGGAGGCGCACCCTGAGGTTCTGGAGGGCTCGGCCCGGACCTCACCAGGGCGCCACCCTGGCCTGAGCACACAGATGCCAGTGTGGGGGCGGGGCTCAAGCTTGTCCTTGACCTCCTGGACTTGCGAATCTTTCAGAGTGAGGAGTGTCACACCTGGAAGGCACCTCGAGGGTGGAGATGAGGACACGGAGGCCCAGCCCAGGGACTCATCTCCCCAGGCCTCCCTCTTAGAGCACGCCTGACCCCCTCCTCCATCTCCCCGTTGGCCTCTGTGGACCAACCTGTCAGCGACACAAGCCCCGAGAGGCTTTCTCTAGAGCACAGTGAGACCATCCCCTGGCTGTGCCCTTCAGGGGGACCCCTCCAGGGATGCCCTGGCAGCCCCTGCTTGGCCTGCACCACCTCCTCCAGCGCCCCCCTCAGGCACAGAGATCACGCATGCCCCTCGCCCGTCTTCTGCAACTTTGCCCTCTGACTCCCTCCCGGGAACAGCAGCTGTTTGGGGGCCACCGACATACTTAGCACAGGGTCGCATCGTACAATGAGTTGTACCCTCGCCTAATTCAGAGTCGTCAGCTGTCGTGCCTCCGCACAAAGTCACAGTGGGAATGAACACAAGTGGCGCTCCAAGACTCCCGAGGTCCGTGAAGTGTGGAAGCTCGCTGCTTGCCCCGCAGGAAACTGCCTGCTCCCCCCCGCGCACCCCGCCCTCCGGGACTGCCAGCTCCGATGGCTCTGTCCCTCCCGCCTTCTGCCCGCAGCACCCTGCCCTTGCACACCTGCCGTGACTGGCTTTTCCGGTTTGCAGGTTTGCCTGTTAGGCCCAAGGCCGAGGACTGGAGCTCCCCTTGGAGGCTGCCAGCACCATCTGTCCGCGTCACCGGCACCTGCTCAGGTGTACACAGCTCGGTTGCCAAGCAGCGAATACCTCTAGTCAGCAGCAGGTTAGAGACCTAGATTCAGAGTCTTGAGTGAGGACATTCCGGGGGATACTGAGGCAGAAGTGCCACTGGCTTTAGACCTGGTGGCCGTGGCGGGGCCTTCCTGCAAGCCATGGTGGAGGAGGGGCCTCGGCATCTTCATCTGCAAAGTGTCAGAGGTCAAGCAGAGGCACCTTTGCTCTTTCTTCCAGGTGTACACTTCTGTGCACCTGCCCTTGGAGGGTGTCCCTCTGAAATTCTTGTACTGGTGTTCTGACCCCTCAGAACCTCAGAACGTGACCTTATCTGTAAGTGGGGACACCGCAGATATGGCTAGTTATGATGAAGGCATCCTGGGCGGGGGAGGAGGGGACCCCCACCCAACCTGACCAGCATCCTTGTGGAAAGGGGGCAACTTGGGACGCAGACACAGACACAGGGAAAATGCCAGTGAAGGTAAAGGCAGAGAGGAGGCTGGTGCTTCTGGAAGCCTGTGAGCAGCGAGGATCCTGCAGCCCCCAGGAGCTGGGAGAGAGGCCTGGGATTTTCCTTCCCACCCTGCCCATGCCCTGATGCAGGACTCAGGCCTCCAGAGCTGGAGACATTACGTCCCTGGGGAAAGCGCATGGTCCGTGGCACTTTGTTCTGTGGGCTCAGGAAGCTCATCAGTGGGATGGGACAGCCACTGAGTGTCTCACCCTTTGCTGCAGTCACCCTTATCTGTTTGCCCCTCATCGTTTCCAGCTTATTGTTTTACCCCCAGCATGCAAGTGGGCTTGGCTGAACCCGCTGGGAACTCCACTCCTGTGTGAGGGGCGGAGCTAGTGGGGCAGCGGGGACGTGGGGCCGGTGTGAGGCCTGGGAGTGGGCCTCCTGGCGGGGGGGGGGGGCTCAGTGGGAGGGGAGGCGCCAGGAGGGGTGCAGGGGGACGTGCAGGGGGTTTGTTGTTTCCCAGCACCAATGCGGGCCGGCCATGGGGTAGGGTGCCTGGGGTGGGCTGGGGCCCAGGTTGCTTCGACAGAGTAGGATTCAAGAGACAGAGGTTCTGGCTTACGTGTGAGGATCAGCAGCGGTGGGGGGCGGGAAGGGGGATGCCCTCTGAGCCCCCTGAATGGCCGGGGGCTATTTGATGGCCAAGGGTAAGGTTCCCAGCAAATGGAAAGGACAGAAGGACCCAACTGCCTGTGCAGACCAAGACGCATCTATGCAATGTGATTTCCCTCCTTACGGCAGAGGATTTGGGGACAATTAGATTCAGTTACGTCCCCAGGGAAAGTCGTATGACTAATAATAATCCCAACTACAGTTTCTTCTTTATGCTGAGTCTGGACATCTTCTGTTGTGTATCCTCCGAGGGCGGGCCAACTGCTCCTGGAGGCTGCAGGACCCCCTTTGGGGATGATCTGAGGGGCAGTTTTTGGCCGCAGATGGGCCGACAGCCATGCCTCCTGGGGGCTCCGCTGGGCCGCTGGGCCAGGCTCTTCTAAGATGACATAAGCCCATACACTTAATGAGAGAAGCCAGCTTCCTCTCTCATCAGTGATTTAAACTAAATAACAAAATGATACTTTGGGTTAGAGAACTGTGACTTTTGTGACATTAAATTCTAAGACAAAAGAATAAATTATTTAGAAAATCACCTCCTTCTTCCAGAGCAGAGGGAGAGAAAATACGGATCCTCCCCAAGTGTCATTCACCAGGCGGCGCGTGGTGACAAATCCTCTCTAGCTAATGCACCGGTGTTTGAAAGGACAGTGACTTCCAGGCACAAGTCTTCAGGCGCCTCAGGAGACCAGTGTGACTCGCTTCTGGTCTCATGTGTGTTTCAGCGAACGGATGGGTCCGATGTCTTCATCCCTCTGTTCTGAGTCTGGGTCCCCGCGGGGACGTCTGGTGGGGTAGGACCCGCAGCCAGGCTCCCCTGGGCGGGAACGGGTGGCAGCCGGGGCTCCGCTGAGAGGGAACCGGGGATGGGGAGGAGGTGCCACGTCTGCTCCCCTCGCCAGCCTCTGATTTTCACACATGCTCGCACAGTCACAATTCACCACGTGCCCAGATCTCCGTCTGAGAACGACAGGGCAGGGACTGCACAGACCTTTGCAGCACAAACTCGGCACCGAAAGAGAAGTTTCAGCCGTGGGCAAGGTTCCTGGTGGAACACCCTGGACAGGGCCTCAGAGGGCAACCACGCTGGCGTCCCCCTTCCCAGTGGGTGGAGAGACCCTGCGCTCCCTCCCGTTGAGTTCAGGACCCAGCAGGCCACCTTGATGCTTTCCTGTCAGGGAACGTAGGGCTCTCCAGACACAGGTCAAACACGGACTCTTTTGCAATGATCTCAGGAGAAGGTTTAACAATGTCTATTAAAATGCATCCCATAAAACGATAGTCTGTTTTGTTTTTCCCAGAGTCGCAGTGGATCGGTACTTGTGCATCAGATAACTTTTCTCTGTTCTGTCCCACAGCCAAGCAGGAGAGAACGACAATGGTCCAGTTAGTAGGAAGCAGTGCAGCCAAGAGGTGTAGACATGATCCCTCACCACGGATCTTGGGGCTCTGGTGATCTCTGCTTTTCATGGATTTGTCAGACACATTAAAGTGTGTCCTGTGTGTCAGGCACTGTTCTAGCTCTTTAGGTTTTTCCAACCACACTGTGAAGGAGGTATTGCCATCACCCTCAATCCACGGATAGGGAAAGTGGCCCAGAGAGGTGCAGACATCTGCTCCAGGTCACTTCAGCAAGTAAGTGCCAGGCGGGATACGGTCCTGGCATTGCGACCCTCTGCCCTCTGCCCGGTGCTGCCACCCGGGGCTCCTCACAAACTCCCCTTCCCCGGTGCACACTTACCAGTGTCCACATTCCTGCAAAGCTCTCTCTCCTTCCAGTGAGCTCCACCTTATACCTCTCTCTTTCTATTTGCCACTTCCTTGGCTAATGCTAGCATCTTCTGCTGTGCTAAAGGCCCTGTGAGAGCGAGGACCATGGTTTTGTTCCACTGTGTCACCAGAGCCAGAGCCTAGGAAGCACTGGGGAGCCCCATATGCATATGTATTATTTCTAGATTACATACCATATAGTCCCTCTCCTTCCTAACTAATGGGTCCCTAAGATCTGCTGAAAGGAGTGAGAAATAGGGTTTGAGGAGTTGGGGAAAGGTCGGCCAGGCACAGACCCTCCCTCAGGTCGGCTCACCCTTTATCGAATACCTCCCGCAGCCGATCCTGGAGGTTGGCTAATAAGACAACCATTCCCAATCTCCTATTCCTTCTATCCTAATAGTTATTTTCCCATGTTCCTTTTAGTTAGAAGCGCCAAGTGACAGTTTCTACTTAGCAAGAAGTAAAGAGAAGTCCCAGCGTTCTGGGAAAGCTTTGGCTTCCTGATAAAAGGGACAGATGCAGCTGCCCTCATCCATTTCCTCCTTTCAACTGAATGTGATGCCTGGAGCTGTGGCAGCCACTTTGTGATCACAAGGCACCACTCATGAAGATGAAAAGGCAATGTACTAAGGGTGGTAATAAAAAGATAAGCAGACCTGGGCTTTTGATAACTATAGTTTGGTTGCCGAGCCAACGCTTACAATCCTCTATGGCCATATGACTTGTTACTGCAAGAAAAATAAACTGCACTTTGAAGAATTAAATCATTGGGTAAAATCATTTTAAGTTGCTTAAGCGTTTTGTACTTTGCAACTACAAGTGATTCTTATGGACACACCTCTCTTATAAGCAAATCTAAGTGTCTCCTTTTCCCTACCTTGAAGCACTGTTGTGCAGGTTTCAATGAGATAATGATTTTCTTAGTGCAGTGCTCCATGCACACTACCGTTCTCTCCAGGGGGACCGAGGCCCGGGAAGAGAAGTGAGCTGTTCAGCTGGTTGGTTAAAGAACCGATGGGGCAGCGGAGTGGGAGAGCTGACCTCCCCCCTGCCTCCCGGGCTGTGCAGAGAGGCTGTGCCCATGCTGGCTGGGGGTAGAGCACTTGGGAAGGAGTCACAGAATGAAATACAGGGGCGTCCAGGTGTTGGAACCCGGCATCTGGAAGACTGACAAAACAAGACAGGGACTCTGCCTGTGTGGGCTTGGTGGGGGACGGGGGAGAAGGGGAAGGGGCTCATAAAGGAGTAGAAATGACCTGCAGCGAGGTTTCTGGGCACTCCAGGCTCTGAGGCAGGTGCTCTGTGGGTTAAGACCTGCCAAGCCGCACTACAGGCTGGCCTTGGACAGGGAGGGATTATTTCGGGGCCACTTCCACAGAGACGGAGACATTAATGAAAGGTCATCAATTAATTCATGATGAGGAGAGTCACATCAGAAATAGAAAAACAGTTATGGTCTTTGTGACTCTTAGAGATAAATACAAGGGGGTGACGTTGAACACACTGAGCTGAGGGACATGTTTACTGCTTGGTTCCAGGTCTTAAAATGCGCTGTAACAGTTAAGAAGTCTGTGCACCTTGTCCCCAGAAAGCACAGTGACCAAGGAGACGGTCTGCTATCTTGGGGAGGCCCCCAGGCCAGGTGACAGGGGATTGACAAAATCACAAGACAATTCCAGGATGGAGGTCAGACGTGGGGCCCTTTACTCCCTGTCTGTGTTCCTGGGGTCGAGTGCTCCCACTGTCCCTGTAACCCTCCCCATCGCAGGACACGTGACATGAGGGCCTTGCCTGTGGGAGCCCCGGGATGAATATGGGGAGGCCGTCGATTCGAGGAGGTTCTCCCGAGCTGGTATTTGTGTGTGGAGGTGCACATGGCGCACACAGCGCACAGGGCCAGGAAACGTGCAAGCGGCGTTTCCTAACGCAGGGGTGTGGTGCAGGCATCTATAGGAGCAGTGCCTCTCTGATGGAGCCAGGACGAGGGCCCATCACGACTCCTGGCTGGTGTCTTTGGGGCCCATCTGGGACTTCACTGTGGTGCCCAGTGACAACAAGGTGGAGGGAATTCTGTGAGGCCCTCAAGGTTCCTCAAGACTGAAAACCAGATCTATACACCCCACCCCAGCCCTTGCATGTCAGCATGGTGTAAACCCGGCTCTGGAGCCTGGCATGCACCCCCTCCCAGACCTCCAGGCTCTCTGCCGTCCCCACTGGCACCTGCCGGCTCAGCAGCCCAGTGACCAGAGCTGCTGTCCTGAGAGGGCCTTTGGCAGAATGAGGAGTGCCTGCCCTTAGTGTCTGACCTCTGGGGCTCTGTTAGGGGCGCCCCTTAAGATGTGTGCAATTATCATGCTGGCGGGTCTTTAATAAAAGTCATTTGATGATGGTCATTTTGGCAGTCACCATCTGGGGGCCTGTGCCAGGGTGTCAGGCGCTGGGTGTCAGGGGCTGGGTCCATGTGGGGCTCTCCACACTTGCTTGCAGACACCTACTGTGTTTTAAAATGGGTACAGGTCCCCCCACGGGATGCGTTTAGACTCTGCAGCAACTCATCTATGCAACTAGATAGATCCTGGGCATCTTTCCAGCCAGGATTGACAGAGCAGTGGGTCTAGTAGGGGTGAGTGGTGGGGGGGAACTGTTCCCAGGGGCAACTCTAGACATAGCTCAGCTTGCTATGGCTTGGGGAGGGAGGCATCTAGGGAGAGGGCAGGGTTGCTGCCAAACATCCTATGGCACGAGACAGTCTTCTGCAAGAAAGAATTACCCAGCTGAGATGTCCCCTGTGCCCTGGTGGAGACACCTGGTGAAAGCTTGTCCCATTTATTTATTTCTATTTCTTAAAAGATTTATTTATTTATTTATTTGAGAGAACGTGTATGAGACAGAGTGAGCTGAATGGGCGATTGGGTGGGGAGGGGCAGAGGAAGAAGCAAACTCTCTGCTGAGCAGGGAGCCTGACCTTGGGGCTCCATCCCAGGACCCCGGGATCATGACCTGATCCAAAGGCAGATGCTTCAATGACTAAGCCAACCAGGTGCCCCCCGCCCCTCCATTTACCCTCATCTAAATGGCTGCCCTTAGGCCTGGTATGGATGTGCCATAATTTACCTAATGGTGTCCTTACTGATCGACATTTACCTTATTTCCAGGTCTTCGCAAAAAAGAGAGATTATCAATGAGCATTTTTTATACATGTAACTTATGCACTGGATAGCCTTCTGGAAGTAAAATTTCTTGGTATAGAGTTGCATACAGTTTAAAGTGTTGATGGGTTTTGCCAAAGTGTTAAAATGTTGCACCATCTGCTCTCTGGAGGACTTCAGGGAATAGGAGGGCCCGCCTATTCCACTCTGCTCTCTAGTGTTTGCTGCCATGTGGGCAGAAAGATGGAGCCTTATCTCATTGCCCTCCAGCTCCGCATGCAGCTGGCACCATGTGGGGCACCTGCTCCCGCCCTGATGGATCTACCTCGTCAGTGGTCTCGCGTCACTACACCGGGCACGCACACCAGCGCCGGTGACAATGAGGAATGAAAACCCACGCATGGACAAGGGCGATTCAGCAGCTGTGTGACCTGGGGGAGGTCTATACAATACTTCATTTGTGGGAGAAGCACCACTGAAAAGCATCTAGGGGAAACCTTTTGTAAAGAATTATTCTGAAAATGGGTTAGTACTTAGTTAACACTCATGTAAATCTTGATTTTAAAACAGGTTGACATTTATTAACTAAAGAGGGATTAAATAAGAAGCAGCTTTCAGCTGTTTTGTCCTGTTTATGAGGTTCTAAAAGGCAAGTAAAATGAGTAGAAAAAAGTGTTACCATTTTGTGTAAAAATAGTGACTTTCAGAAAATAGCTTACAATATCTGCCAGGGACTGTGTTTTGGGGATCCATATATCTGGGACATGGGAGAGTATTTGCACCCCTGGCAAGACCTTTGCTTTCAGTGAACTTGGACAAACGTGTAGCCAGACAAAAGCATAGCAGGGTGGGGAAGCAGCGCCTGCAGTCCCTGGGGTGTGCGGGCTCTTACCAAGTCGGTTGCACGGGTTCCGTTTGAAGAGGGCTCTCAGCAGACTCTGGGCTTCCATGCTGAGGAACTGCGGCATGCCCAGCTTGGCTCTGAAAAGCACAGGTGTGGTGTGAAATGACAAGGACAACCAGAGTTTTCTCTGGCACTTGAGGATCCTGCTTGGTCAGCATCGACAGACAGATCGAATCAATGTGACCCAGGGCAGCAGCACCCAAGCTTTTTGGTCTTAGGGCTCTTTTGCACTTTAGAAATTATTTAGGCCATCAAAGAGCTTCTGTTTATGTGGGTTATATGGCAGACATTTTTATAATAGCTTTTTTAACAATTTGCTTAAAAAATAATACAAACATTAAAAATAAATAATAAAAATCCCATTAATAGAAGTAACATTTTTAATGCAACTGAACTCTGTTTTCCAAAATAACAACCAAAGCTTTGGCTTGAAGAGTGCTACTGTTTACATTTTGGGAATCTCTTCTGGGTTAGATGAAAGCCAGCCAGATGTCTTTTTTTTTTTTTTAAGACGGATTTATTTATCAGAGAGAGAGAGAGAGAGAGAGAGAACACACGCAGGGGTTGGGGAGAGGGAGAGAGAAACTTCAGCATACTCTATGCTGAATGTGGAGCCCAATGTGGGACTTGATCCCAGGGCCCTGAGATCATGACCTGAGTTGAAACCAAGAGTCCATCACTCAACTGATGGAGCCACCGGGCGCCCCGATAGCCAGATACTCTTACTCACCTCTGTGTTCAATCTGTTGCAATACTATGAAGAAAATCTGGGACTTCAGAGAACTAGAACAAATAAGCCTAAATTTGTGTGGAACCACAAAAGACCTCAAATTGCCAAAGCAATCTTGAAAAAGAACAAAGCTGGAGGCATCACAATTCCAGATTTCAAGTTATATTACAAAGTGGTAGTGATCAAGATAGTCTGGTACTGTCACAAAAACGGACACATAGATCAATGGAACAGAATAGAAAACCCACAAATAACCCCCCAATTATATGGCCAATTAATCTTCAACAAAGCAGGAAAGAGTATCCAATGGGAAAAAGACAGTCTCTGCAACAAATGGTGTTGGGAACACTGGGCAGCCACATGCAGAAGATTGAGGCTGGATCATTTTCTTACACCATATGCAAAAATAAATTCAGAATGGATGAAAGACCTAAATGTGAGACCTGAAACCATCAAAACCCTTGAAGAGAGCATCTATATCAGCCCTAGCAACATTTTTCTAGATACATCTGCTCAGGCAAGGAAAATAAAAGCAAAAGTAAACTATTGAGACTACATCAGAATAAAAGTCTTCTGCACAGTGAAGGAAAAAAACCAACAAAACTAAAAGGCAACCTACTGAATTGGAGAAGATATCTGTGACTGACTATCTGATAAAGGGTTAGTATCCAAAATATATAAAGAACAGATACAAATCACCATCCCCCAAACAAATAATCCAATGAAAAAAATGGGCAGAAGACATGAACAGACATGTCTCCAAAGAAGACACCAAGATGTGGACAGACACATAAAAAGATGCTCAACAGCACTCATCATCAAGGAAAGAAATTGAAACTATAATGAGATGTCACCTCACACTTGTCAGAAAGACTAAACCCCAAAACATAAGAAACAACAAGTGTTGGCAAGGATGTGGAGGATGTGGAGAAAGGGGAACCCTCTTACACTGTTGGTGGGAATGCAAACTGGTGTAGCCACCTTAGTAAACAGTATGGAGTCCTCAGAAAGTTAAAAATAGAGCTACCCTATGATCCAGCAGTGATACTAACAGGTATTTGCCCAAAGAATACAAAAACAGTCATTCAAAGGGATATATGCACCCCAATGTTTATAGCAGCAATGTCCACAACAGACAAACTATGGAAGGGGCCCAAGTGTTCATTGACTGATAAATGGCTGACAAAGACGTAGTGTATATATATATATGTACATATATAGTGGAATATTACTTAGCCATAAAAACAATGAAATCTTGCCATTTGCAAAGGCTTGAACAGAGCTAGAGAGTATTATGCTGAGTGAGATAAGTCAATCAGAGAAAGACAAATACTATATGATCTCACTCATACGTAGAATTTAAGAAATGAAGCAAATGAGCAAAGAAAAAACAGAGAGAGACAAACCAAGAAACAGACTCTTAACTCTAGAGAACAAACTGA
The DNA here is from genome assembly GCF_048164855.1 of Canis lupus baileyi. Taxonomy (NCBI): domain Eukaryota; kingdom Metazoa; phylum Chordata; class Mammalia; order Carnivora; family Canidae; genus Canis; species Canis lupus. Next base: position 55,364,494 of record NC_132838.1, read on the forward strand.
TGTTGCCAGAGGGGAGGTAGGTAGGGAGATGGGGGAAATAAGCAAAGGGGATTAAAGAGGACACTTATCATGATGAAAAAAAAAATCCAGTAATCTAACTTCTTCAAATAACTGCAAAAAAAAAAAAAAAATCTGGTAAAGGAGGAGCTTCCAAGCTCCCAGGAGGGTCTTAGGTCTCCAGAGGTCCTCAGATCATGCTTTAGGATCCATGGGGCAACAGTTTGGTGCTGCTCCTTCAGAAATGTTCAGTCACTCCTGGAACAAGTAAAGATCTTGTTCCCCCTTAAAATTAAGAGAAAGAGGGGTAACCAAGGCAAAAATAACAGACTGTAGCCATAGATATGTCACCCACAATGAAGGTAATCTGATACCAGAAGACACTGAGCAAATCCTATGAGGTTTCCTCCACTAATTCCTCTCCTTTCATTTATACAATGGTGTAATCTACAAACACGTAAGCTTTTTAGAGGACTCTCACTTTCATAAAAGTGACCTGTCCATCTGCAGCATTTGAGAAAGCTGATTGTGAGGACCAGCTGCTTTATGGCTTGTCCTTCAGGTGCAGGAAGTCCATGCCCTTGTCTAGCAGGGGACCTCAATTTGGAGCTGAGATCCACCTGTTCCACAGCCACTTCCCCATTCCCAGCAATGCTCCTGTTTTCTCCTCCCAGATGTCTCCCTTCTGACATCGTGCTTAGATGGAGCCTGCTAACATTTAAGGGCTTATAGCAAGACGCTGGGTGTAGACTTATTTCTAGGATCCTAAGAGCAAAATCCATTTGCATGGTAAATGATTCTTCGTGAGAACTGAACAGAAAATTTGTATTCGGTCACATGGGTAACTTTGATTCCTGCCAGGGTCAGGCAGAAGAGCATGGGTACCCACACGAACGGGGGTCAAGAGATAGAAAAAGAAAGGGAACTCCCACTCTAGTGTTCTCTCTGCAGTCCCTCAAATCTGTAGTTTGTGAAGGTCATCATCAATCATCACATCGAAAATCCCTGTCATTGGACATCATATGCAATTTTCACTGATGGAAAATGTTATCTGTGGTGCAAGACTTGTCAGGATCACCTGGCGATCCCATTCACTCTCCATTGTAATTAAAATGCCCAGAATGTTTATTATGGTTATTGCTAATGCCTACTTAATGATCTAGGTTTCCACGACTGAAGGTATTGATATCAGAAGGTGCTAACGAGTATTGGATGGATCTCCAAGGGTAGGTGTTTTGTACTCACTTGAGGATGAGGGCCATGGTCTCCTTTCTGTCCTTCCCCTGGAACGGCAGAGATCCCGTGAGCATCTCAAACTGCGGAATAACAAAGAACAGGGAGAGCAAGTGTTCAGACCTACCGGATCTAATAGCAGAGAGTCCCAGATGGGCAACATGCAACCACAGTTCATTCATCCATTCAAAATCCTGACCCATCAAGCACAGGTGCTGTCCAACATGCTTTGAGTACATCAGTGAGCAGAATGGCCTCATGGAGCTCCAAGTTCACTGGGGAGGTGGACAGGTGATAAACACAGGAAGTATTGGACTGCAGCAAGGGGTGCTGCATGTCGTGGACACACAAAGAGGGGCGCGAAGGGAATGGCAGTTGGGCTGGACACCTTCTACGAGGTTATTTGAGGACCCTGTCCTTCTCTGGTGGGTGCTATGGAGGGGGCCAGGACAGAATGACTTCAGTCCATCTACAACATCTGGTAAAAACACGATGGCCCCAATAACATCTCCAATACAGGCTGCCTCACACTGAAATAATAAGTGGACCTTTGCCAGGATGGCCTCTGTGATAAAGACAGGATTGAGGGTCAGCCTTCCCTGAGCATGGATTTCTCTCATGCAAAAGCCCTGAGGACACAGGCTCTGGAGGCAGTGGCCTGAAATCCCAGGGTACTACCACAAAATCATGCACACCCAACCCCTTCTGAAGAAAGGTACTAGGGCAGCAGTGCCACCAAACCCTGTCCTTGAAAATAGGAAACTGAATCTAGCTGACATGGGCCACAGCATTGATCCCAGTCTGTGTCTTCGTGTCATTTCAGATTACTGTTGAACCTTGAACGACACAGGTGTGAACACCATGGGTGTGAAATACCCACTTACATGTGGATCTTTTTCCAATAAATATGGTACTATACTGTAAATGTATTTTCTCTTATGATTTTAATAACACTTTCTTTTCTCTAGCTTACTTTATTGTAAGAATACAGTTTGGAATACATGTACAAAATGCAGGTTAATCTACTGTTTATGATATCCTAAGGCTTCTGGTTGACACCAGGCTATTATTAGTTAATTTTGAGGGGAGTCAAAAGTTATATATGGATTTTTTGATGACCTTCAGGGGTCAGCGCTCCTTATCCCTGTGTTGGTCAAGGATCAACTGTCTAAGAAAACAGCCTTGGTGCAGGACTTTGTATGATCTTATTAAATTGGACTTAGTTTTGATTTTGACTCTACTGTCTCTATCCCTTTAAAATTTATCCTACAGTATTTTTCCTCTGCATTATGAAAATCTTGGGAAATACATCAAAGTAGAAAGACCAAAGTAATGATCCATAATCCCATTATCCAAAGAAAGCCACAATCAACATTTGTGATTTTCTTCTACTACATTCTTGAAGCTGTTTTTTTTAAAAACACAGATAATGGTTTTATATACTCACCATTCACAGAATATAAAAACTTCTCATGCTGATTATAAACTCTTCATAATATCACTTTATATATGGATTTACCAAAATATGTTTATTTATTGTTGGACACTTAAAACATTTCCAATTTTCTGCTATTATAAGTAATATTGAAATGCACAAAAAAGCTTTCCTAAGAGTGGCTGCACCAGTTCACATTCCCACCAACAGTGTAAGAGGGTTCCCTTTTCTCCGCATCCTCTCCAACATTTGTGGTTTCCTGCCTTGTTAATTTTCCCCATTCTCACTGGTGTGAGGTGGTATCTCATTGTGGTTTTGATTTGTATTTCCCTGATGGCCAGTGATGCGGAGCATTTTCTCATGTGCTTGTTGGCCATGTGTATGTATTCTTTGGTGAAATTTCTGTTCATGTCTTTTGCTCATTTTATGTTTGGATTGTTTGTTTCTTGGGTGTTGAGTTTAATAACTTCTTTATAGATCTTGGATACTAGCCCTTTATCTGATTTTTCATTTGCAAATATCTTCTCCCAGTCTGTAGGTTGTCTTTTAGTTTTGTTGACTGTTTCTTTTGCTGTGCGGAAGCTTTTTATACTATATGCTGGCAAATAGAACTCTAATAAAAATATAAAATATAAAAAAAAAGCTTTCCTAAGATTTGGAGTTATCCTTATGATGCACTCACTACCAGCAGTGAAATTACAAACTTAAAGAAATGAATGTAGTTAAGCCTTTATTAATATTCTTGGTTTGCTTTCTGAAAGTAAAATTTTAAAAGGATTTTAACAATTCCAGCCTGTCGAGGTGTTTGAAGGCTGCGCTACTACACTCGCACGGTAAGGGCTCACAGAACAGACCGCCTGTGATCAATTAAGACATGAGTCATAAACACCAGAAGTAAGAGAGTCCCTAAGAGAATCTGAAAGTAGACAAACATAACTAAATTGAAAAGTAGAATGCTCTGAAATATGAGCTGTTTATCTGACAGAACAGGATGAAAGTTTATAATCATGGAAACTAAAATATCTCTTAAGATAGAATCACATTGGCAAAGACCATTCTCTCCCTATTTTGGTTCTATCCTCTTTACCCTCTCTCCTTTCTTTCTTGAGTCCACTATGAATGAAATTCCATTTCAAGGAAAAACATTTTAGGCCATGTGAAATAAGAAAGCTATTAATCATTGCTATAAAGGTGGTGCCCATCCTAAACTCTGTGCATCATGTAACTATTGATTATGGATCAACCAGCAACGGGCACACATTTGCTTAGTGATTACATCTTAGCTTTGACTACGACTCCCGGGATCCACATCCTTTGTGTTTCTCTCCCTCCAGCCTGCTCTTCCTTCTACATTGTCCTTCTCCATGCAACACAGTAGGAAGAGCTGAACCATTTATGAACACCCAACACTGGCGTACATGAGTGTTCAGTAAATGCTGCTTGGTAATGAAGATGATAGTGGTGGTGGTGATGACGGTGAGGCTATGTATTTCCTCAACCCATATATGTCTCTCTATTTTGTTTGGCTTCACTTCCCGCCCCTCTAAGGGTTCACTTTCTATCACCTGTGGACAAAGGAGATCATTTTAGTATTACTGTTCTCAAAAAGAAATTTCTCAGTACTTAAGTATCTCATTAAATCAGGGCATTACTAGTGAGCTTTCCTGGGACATTATACATAGTAAGAGTTTTGGTCTGGTGTTGAACAATACTGAGACTGACCAAGGTTTCCAGGGAAAACTAATATAAGCCATGGTTTGCCTTGGGTTCTCATACTCTGGCACATGGGCTGGGGGTACCCCAACCGATGCATTCAAAGTCAGCACCAAGGTAGGCTGTGGAAATGTACAGAGGGAACCCAAAGAGACTCAGGTTAGCTTCCCTGGGAGCAGTTATGAAATTTCGAGAAAGATAAATATTTTGATGTGTCTAAAGCAGTGGTTCTCAACTGGGGCATCTTTGTCCCCTAGGGGATATCTCCTGATGTCTGGGACAGCTTTGATGGTCAGGAGAGATGGGAAGTGTTGGTGCCAGTGACGTCTACTGAGTAGAGGCCAGTGATGCTACTTCCCACCCTACAATGCACAGGACAACCTCCATCCAAAGAATTGTCCAGTCTCAAACCTCAACAGTGCTGGAGTTGAAAGACCTGTCTGACGGACATCTAATGAACCCAAAGAGAGTGGCCAGCCCTGGGGCACAGACACGACACCTCCACTGAAGGAGCCTGAGAGGTGCTGCGAGCAGTGGAACTAGATGGTTCTCCACAAGGGAGACACTTCACAGCAGGGAACCTACGATTCAGGTTCATCTGGTTGATCAATATTCTTAAAGAAGAACTCAAGAGCAAGTTACATCATAATCTGAAAACAGACAAGCACAAATCCTACAATGAAATAGACTCTATGACCTGGTAGCAGTACCTGGGGCCGGGCACACAAGGCTGGGTTTTGCTCAGCAGGTGCATGTATGTTTGTGTGTAGGTGTGTCAAGGTGCATGGGGCATGGACCAGTCCACATCTCCCGGTGCACCACCCCTGCTCTGAGCATGTGAAGCTACGCTGATCTGCTTCCCTCAGCAGCCTCAGGGGTAGGTGTGGGTCTCCCTGTCCCTTCCCAGGGTGGCGACTGAGCCCTGAGCTGGCTACATGTGCTGCAGCAGTGTCTGAGCAATTTACACAGACACCTGTGTATGAGCCCCCACACATGCTCAGTGCTGGTGAAGAACGGGAAAAGTATCTCCGATAGTCTCACATATGATACCGGAGCATTCAGAAAACGTTCACAAAGCCCTCAACTTCAACGTCCTCTTAGAGCCTGAGTTCCAGACAAGTGTGGAGATAGCGATCTACCGTTGCTATGGAAACCATCACTACTGAGACCATTCTATTCCGGTGACAAGTGCTTGACTTCAGACATGTGACTTTGCTCCAGGACAAGGATCTCCACCATCGGCGTGGGTGTCTTCATCCGAGCTCTCAGGGGGGCCCTCTTGCATCATCAGAGGACACGGGTGTAGTTCCTCGGTGGAGAAATGCCAGGGACGGGCAGTGGCCCCTCCAGTGTGCAGACCGTTCCTCCAGGTGCTCCCTCCACGGACCTACACCCTCTTTAACAAAGCTGGTGGGGGGCACCTTGTAAACACAACATGCCCTCAACTGACCTGACATCTGGCTGCAAGCTGGTTGCCAGGTGAGGCCCAAGGGTTCGGTGGGCAGGACGAAATGGGAATGTGATTTTGAGAACAATGGTGTGATCTCAAACCAATACTGAGGATTCTGGAGCCTTATTTCCACATCAAATACCAGAAAGAATGGTATCTTTGCTGCATAATGTAAAGATTTTTTTGGTTCAGGTGAGTTGCGAAGGTGCCTCATGAACGCTGAGAGCCAAGAGACTCACTCTATTATCACAGTGACTCCCCCTCCCGCTTCCTGCTGCTGAACAAAACAGAACTGGAACCAGCACCATGTGCTTCTCCAGCTGCTGTCAGACACTGAATGTGAAATCCTTTCGACTAAAGTGATCCCGCCGGTTCAGTAAGAAATGCCCAGCACCCGGGGCCCACGGCTCCTGGTGTGTCAGCGATGCCAGCCAGCGCTGGGACCAGGTCTCCTTTAGAAAAGCCAAGAACCATCCTCTGTGTGATATTCTCCAAACCCCAGAGCATTCCTATAGCTTTGGGACCAGGCAGCGCAGGGGGCCCCGCCCCAGGTGGTTAGACTGGGGAGCCCACAGGCATGTCATCCCCGGGGGACACAGAGCTCGCTGAGCATGGGGGCCTGTCTGTGATGGGAGTCCATGTGGAAGGTCACGGTGGTGCTTAGGAAATGCCTCGTGTTGGGGAGACACCCCGAGGTGGGGATTCACACCATAAGATGACAGATTTATAACAGCAGCTTGTCAAAGTGCCAAGAAGACACAAGACAGAGCCAAGCTACGGTTCCCCAGGCAATGCCTCTGAACCCCGCCGCTGGACACAGCCCAGCGGTCCTGCAGCCAGGAAGCAAAGCACGTGGTGTGGTGTCAAGATAGGTGGCCTGGACGCAGGGAAGCCACAGAGGAGTGACCCTCCACAGCGTCAGAAGTCCAGTCTGGGCAGAGGGCACGGGGAGCATGGAAGGCCACGGGCACAGAGCCTGCTGGAAGGACAGGTGGAGTGACAGGGCAAGGAAGGAGAGGAAGGACCACATGTCCCCTCTGGGGACAGGCGAAGGGAGCCAACACCACTTCTATAACGACTACAGGGTCCCCCGGGCTAGGCGGTGTCTGGGTATGGGCTCGGTCTGTGAACACGCAAGCTAAGAAAATTCAAGTTTCTAGATGTAGATGTAAAAATGTCTCACTCCATGTATATTTTGGCTCATGTTAATTTTTGTGACTAAGTAGAAGGATTTTGTGTTTGACATAAGAAAAATGTCTTTAATGTGAAAATCACCACATCCCTTAAACTCTTCATGCCCAGACCGTAGAAATGTTAAGTAGCAAGAGGGTTTGACGCTTAATACATGTGTGTCCTTATCTGAATCCCAGTTCTGTTTCCTGGCAGTGGGAATTTGGGACAGGTGGAGAAGTGGTAGGGTCAGGAATCTGGTGGCTTCCTTGTCCCCGGGGCACACAGGACACTGCCTGTATACACCGCAAGCATGGTTTTCCTTGGCCATTCCCGGACCTCTGAGCCGACGTGGGGATGGGCACAGGAGCTGGGAACCCGCGACAAGGGAGGCTGACGCAGACCGGGGAAGACCATTACCATGAGCACGCCGAAGGACCACCAGTCGGCGCTCTGCGTGTGTCCCCGCCGGTTCACCACCTCGGGGGCCATGTACTCTATCGTCCCGCAGAACGAGTACGCTCTCTTGTCGTGGTCGATGGCCTCCTTACTCAGCCCGAAATCTGCAAGTGGAACAGCACACAGCACCGCCTCAGTCTGAGGCACCAGAACTGTTTCTATGCTGAGTCCTAACCTGCGAGCTTCTGCGTCACATATGTGCATTGTGCTCAGCTGGGCGTCACTTCTCCCACCCGCTCTGTCCTGGCCACAGAACCCGCCTTGGATGCAAGCGTCATCATGCCCCCGCATGGTCAGTTCCCCAAGTCAAGGACTCCCAGGGATCTACAAAGCCTGGAGTGCCTGGTAACAGGATCAAGAAGCTGTATTTCTTAGAGACTGACAAGGAGTCCCGGGAGTGTGCCCCTGTTGAAGGGGCACAGCAGGTGGACGGGCCCTCCGGTGTGCAGGTCAGCGGGCCAGGATGCAGGAGCGTGTGGGGCTGCTCGGAGGAGATGGGACGGAAGTGGTAGCTCTGAAAGAAAGGGCTGGAAGGGAGTTAGAGGCAGAAGGCTACCGGGGAAGGAGATCCCTGTGGTGAGGCACGTCTGATAAAGGTTGTGGAGCATTTGCCGTGGGAATGCAGTGAGCGCTTCCTGTCTCCCTCCTCCAAGAAATCCTCAGTGTGTCTATCTTTTTCCAAAGCCTGTGCGTTAATGCACTTAGTGGGTGAGGGATACAGGGGACACACTGGCTCCAAGATGATGGCACCCTCAGTTTCAGCATGTTTGGGAAGAAGGATGATATCCATCAGTTCCTTCCAGGGCCTCGTGGGGGTGGAGTAAGGTCGCATGCTGAGCGAGAACATTAAACACCCACGGGTGGGTTTGCTCACTCAGCGTAGTGGCTTGCTTTGCACATTAGAGTGTGGGAGGGGGTTGTTTGTAAACTGTGCCTGGTCAAAATGGCAAATTAGCACATATTATTACCTTGGGGTCATGAATAATAATCATCATCATCATCATCATCATCATCATCATCATGATTATTGAACCAGAGAAAGCTGAAATGCTGTAATAGAAAAATTTGACATTATAGCTCAAAATGCCTTCCAGCTACCAGGCACAAGTGTGACTTTTATATGATATGTGCAATTCGTCGTTTGGCAGAGAAAACTTTGAAAGTATTAACAGAATCTTAAATCTCTACCACATGCTGCAAAACTCCGATGGCATGACATTTTAGGCTCCCTAGGACTCTATGCCAGGAGTGGGTGGCCTGAAGGTTCGATTAAATGGATAATCAGCTTCTGGTATATAAATTCATGAAACATTTCAAAACTCTAACTTTGAACATTAACAAGCACGTAAAACTATTTAGTCGATGTTTATTGCCGGTTACCATGTGCACTCCACCAAGTACTGGGGATCCGTGAAGACCGGGTAAACCCTTGAGAAGACAGGGTGGGGGGGGAATGCAGGCCAGCAACAGAGGGGCAGTGTGACCTCATGGGGGCCACAGAGCAGGGAAGAGAGGTCTCAGGAAGAAGGGGTGCCAAGGTAAGCTCTGAGGAAAGAGCAGGGGTCGACCAGGCCCCCTGAGCAGGGACACGCTTCCAGGGGAAGAGAGGAGAGCGTTAGTTCAGGAACAGCAAATCGGTGGACATGCAGGAGTGGGTGTGTTTGCACAGGAGGCAGAACCAGGTCAGCAGGGCAGCTCACGGGAGGATGGCCCCCAGAGAGCCCCGCAGCCAAAGCCCCAGAACCTGTGAGCAGGTCACCTCCCAGGAAGTGGGGTCCTGCAGAGCTGCTGACGCCAAGGAACTTGACATGGGCTGGTGATCCTGGGTTATCCAGGTGGGCCCCGTGACACGAGGGCCCTTCTGTGGATTTGGGGGCAGGGTCACAGAGATTAGGGGGTGCCGTGATGCTAGCTGTGAAGAGGGAGGATGAGGCCACAAGCTGAGGAATGTGAGCAGCTCCTAGAAGATGGAGAAGGCAGCAAACAGGCGTCCTGGAGCTTCCAGAAAGGAACGTAGCCCCATTGACACCCTGACGGTAGCCCCTGAGGCCCATTCTGGACTTGTGGCCTCTGGAACAGGAAGATGAGAAGCTGTGTCATTGTAAGCCACCGACTGTATGGAGACCGTGGAGACCGTGACAGCAGCAAGAGGACATGACTACAACGGGTGTCATGGAACTAGGGAGTGTGTTTTCAGTGTCCCCTAATGTGGTGGCACTGGGAGGGGTGTGAGGTTTCAGTAGGAAGGCAGGCTCACATGTGGATTCATACAGGGCAACTGAAGGCGGGAAGGAGGCTGTGGGGTCGGGACGTGCTACCCAGGAGAGCACCAGTATTGCCCAGGGGTGGGTCCTGTGCATCATCATCCTTGAACAAAACAGCCAGGGATGAGAGTCTGCAGGGAAAGTGATGGAAGGTTCTGTGGTCAGGAGGGAGGAAAGGAAGGGAGCCTGGAAAGTCTGAGTATCTCTACATGCCCAGAGGACACACTCCTACATAGCTAATCCCTATGGAAGAAAACTTCAGCCAAAAGTGAGACCCATGTCAGCAGATGCTGGTGGGATGAGGGCTTTGGTTCCGAGCTGCTCCCCACATTTACCAGGGACACTGCTGTCCTTTACAAACCTGTGATCTTGATGTGTCCCTCTTCGTCCAGCAGGATGCTGAAAGAGAGGGAAGAAAACATGCTTTACAAGAGCCCTGGTCAGCTGAGGGTCATGCTGATCTCAGGGGGGCACAGCAGGGCAGCCAGGGCAGCAGTCACCACACAGATGTCACCTGCTACAGGCAGACGTGGGCTTTGGGATCACTGCTTCCCCAGTCAGCAGCTTCTCTGCTGAGCCACAAGTGGATTCCAATCCAGTGTTTGGGGTTAACCCAACAGAAGCAGGGGCCTACAGGTTTGAGACTTTCTGTAGCCCATAGGAAGGTTCAGGAAGCCTTCTGACCGTCCTTCATGAAGAACGTGATTGAGAGGGCTCAAGATTGCCTTGGTCTGTGGGGAATCTGGAGCTTCTTGAGTTTTTCCTGATCCAGGCAGGTCCTCAATGGCCAGAGGCACTATTTCTTCACATTACCCCTCTCTGAGCCCCACCCTGCCTCTCGGGACTGACCCAGCTCTGCCGGGGAAGCCTGTGATACCTTGGGCCCTGGCTTTGAGGAGGCTTGGGGCTCGGCAGGCTTCACCTTGCTGTAGGAGCTATCGCACTGGCTGCAAGCCCTCGTCCCACCAGTGTCTGACATCTAGAGCGTCAGTCTGGAGGGGGTGTCGTCCTCACCCTTCCTAGCTTTCCTGTGGGAGGGTGTTCTTCATTGCAGGGCAGAGGGAGATCCTATAAGGGCAGAGGCTGGCCAACACTAGAGGAAGCCCCTCTTCCAGGCCTTGGGGACCCCAGGGCTCCTAGTCTTCTGTTTCTTTTTTTGCTGTAATTAAATCCTGTCCCATCAGCTCCTGGAGGGTACTAGCCCAGCCTTAAAGAGACCAGAAGCAGAATGGAGAAAAAGCAAAGCAAGGCCTTGAGGATTCATATGTGATGCCTTCAACAGCCAGAGAGAGTAGTGACATTCTGACCCACACCAGCATACAGATGGACCAAAGGACAAGGTGCTGAGTGCAGTAAGCCAGGCAGAACACAGGAAACATGCCTTCTACTCATACGAGGGACCCAGAACACTCAGATTCATAGAGGCAGAAAGTAGGGGGTGCCAGAGGTTGGGCAGGGGAGGATGTGGGGTGTGAGTGTCTCACCAGGACAGAGTTTCAGTTTTGCAAGATGAAGAGAGTTTGGAAGAAGGACAGTGCTGGTGGCTGCATGGTACACGATGTGAGTGTGCACACGGCCAGAGCTGCACATTTAATAATGGTTATGGTGCTAATTTTCTATTGTTTTTTTTTTTTTCTTTTTACCACAATTGAAAAAAATCTGCCATGGGATTGAGAAAAAAGAGACCTACTATTTAATTGAAATGTGAAGGAAAATGTTACAGCACATAATTAAAATGCCAATTTATCATGAAAGAGGTGAATGTTTTCATCTTTACTTTTCAGTTATACTTTGGGACCTACCCAGAAATGAGCAGCTTTCAAGATTAATCCCTTACTAATTCTAATTGACAACAAAATCTTCTTTCTTCGACTCTGCAATTAAATATTACTATTTTTAACTGTAAAGATCCCTTTGACCTTTAAAGAGAGAGAGAACCAGGGTGCACGCCCTAACGAGTGCCTGGGGCTCACAGCTTTGAGACCTGCCTCACGCTACCGCTCTCTGAGGGAGGCAGCTGGAGTTAATAGGATACTGTTCTCTCCTCGGAGATGCTGAAGATGAGGCCTTTTGAGATTATTTAAACTTTTATTGACGCGTGCAGCCAGTGATGGCGTACTGTAGCTAACTACTGTAGGTAGTTAAGTCAAAGCCACGTCCTTCTGGTGTTGGACAAGTGTACCATGTATGGACACTACATTGCCCAGATGTTTCCCATAAACGACCACCATATCTAATAAAAATGGCATCAGAGAAGAGCCGTCTTCTCCTCAGCTCGGTGTAGATGGAGGAAAGGCTGTGGAGCATGGGCTGGAACCCCATGGCCCGAGCCCTTGGTGATGAGTCAGCCCAAGTGTACAGGCTGCCTTATGGCCAAAGCTGGTAGGTCCCACCAGCCTCTACCTTGTCCACCAGCAGTCATGGACCTCACCCTCCATGTGTGGGATCGAATGGTCTCACAGGACAGTGAATAGTGAGTGAGAACATCAGGGACTTGGCCTTTGGGGCTCTGGTCAAGCAACCCTACTGAACCCAAAATGGCACCCACTTGATCACCTTCTTCACGTGGCCCACTCCTATGAGTCTGCTCTACACAGAATATAAGAAAAAAACCTCACATGGAAACTGTGATTTTGGAGGGACTTTAATCTTTTAATTTAGAATAGATTGCTAAAATGTCCTAAAACATTATAGATGATCATTGCCAAAGACGCGCAAAATCTCATCAGAAGATCTGGGGAAACAGGTGCCACAATCTTTTAGAAAAGTTCTCTGAGAAGCTCATCTGACTTGCCACCTGGAAATGGCTGGCTGAAGTCGTGGCGAGGGCTTCCTAGCCCTGCAGGTGGACAGCAGAGAAGGGACAGGAGCGGAAGAGGCAAACTAGTATTGAGGTGGCCACATCTGAGGAGTTCCCCACTGTAGGGGAGGCGGCAGCTGAGAAGCAAGGAGGAGTGGGGGGCATGCCCCCTACCTGCCCAGCCTTACCCGGAACAGCAGGGACACGGCCCTAGCCTGGTCTTCCCTGATGTGTTGTTACGAGGATCAGGTGAGAGGCACTGGGAATGGATACGCCATTCCCAGTGCCTCTCACCTGTTTGGGCACCTTTTCAGGGGCGGGCAGATGGGACCTGCGTGGGAGGTGCCCATAGGAGGATGGCCCCAGTCTACACCTTTCTGGGCACCCATCTGGGAATCAAACAGAGAATCAAACAGAGAAGCTACCAGCTGGGGCGGCAAGAAGTGGGGTGTGGAGGCAGCGTCCTACTGTGTCCTCACTTACTTCTCGGGCTTCAGGTCTCTGTAGATGATCCCCAGGCCATGGAGGTGATCTAAAGCCAAAGCCAGCTCAGCCAGGTAGAACTTGACATCCTCCTCGGTGAACATCACCTAGGAAGAGAGAACAAGACCGTTCGGCTTATTCTGTGGCTGGTTTGTTTTGAAGAACTCTGCCAGAGAACGTTGTGAGTCAGCCCCGCAAGTGCACTCGAGTCAGTTCTGCTCTGTGGAAGATCACAGGCTCCCCCCAAGATGCTCTGCTGGCTCTTACAACGGGAAAATGAGTTTTCCTTATGGTCTGGAGAGGAGTGAAGGCAGGAGAGCGCTTCCCTACCAAGATGGCCTAATTAGCTCGTAAGTGGGGCACTTAATTCCCTCCTCCACCTCCTCCTCCCCCACCCAGGAATCATGTAGCACTTGGGGGGGGGGAACGTCTTTCTGGGTTGATATTTTAACATAGGTCGTTGGGATGTGAAGTGACACCTCAACATCCCGAAGGCCTGATGAGGGGCTGCTGAGAATGCATCCCGACTCCCTCCCATCTACCCAAAGTGGGCTGAGCTCTACCGGAGACAACAAGTACGTGGTGTAGAGTCAGTGAGGCACCCTGAGCCAGGGGAGGCTGGCTGAGAGGGACCCATGGGTGTCAGGGTCCACGAGTCGGACATCCTGGCTCAGGTGAGCTGAGGCATATGCTAGGCCAGGTGCCCAGCACACTTGAAAGCCATCATCCGAGGGACACTTTCGTACCTGTGGTGCTTGTTATAATCAGCGCGTACTGTTTAAAGTCACCTTACTAGGAAGCCAGATTGTCATCACAAACCATTCTTTACATTCACTGTGAGAAATCAGTGTCACAGAGACTAGAAGGGTAAGTTATCACTGAGCTCTCTCTGAACGCAGACACATGAGGAATCAACACATAAGCAGCAGGCGGCCTGGTACACAGAGTTAGAACAAGAGCTGTTTGGGGAACTGGATGGTGACGACGTCAGGCTGGAACAGGTGGAGCACATCCATTCCACAGAAGGGATACCCCCCATCGGGGCCTCATGCCCCTTGGTCCTGGGTGGTGACCTCTGGGGCTGTCAACCCTCATTGCCCTTCTGGCCTTTGGAGTCTCCTGCTCTATCTCCTGCGCTCAATGGGCACCTCTCCTGGCTAGTTTTCTTTTCTAAATCAGTTAACATAGTCCACGGATTTACTTTTAATCAGATTCTGCTAGCAATCATATTCTCTCCAATCCGACTTTTTCTGTCTAGAAACACCATGGGTTGTCTGCGGTTCCGTGCTCAGAGCACAACCGTATTTCTCTACTTGTCCAGTACCCAGGGCTCATCTCAGTATGGTCCCCAAGTATAGATGACAAATAGTGTCTGCATAGGAATGAAACACCCACGGATGTGCGTCCTCGGAGGAAGTCAGTACCGTGGCCCACACACGACAGGATGCCGTCCAGTGGCCTTGTTCCAAGGTGAAAGAGGTGAATGTTTTCATCTTTGCTTTTCAGTTATACTTTGGGACCTACCCAGAAATGAGCAGCTTTCAAGATTAATCCCTTACTAATTCTAATTGACAACAAAATCTTCTTTCTTCGACTCTGCAATTAAATATTATTATTTTCTCTCTCCAAGAGAGAGCAGAAAGAGGATACTTTCCCATGTTGTTTCTGAGAATCTGGTGCACCCACATTTGACAACTTTACCTTTATTCTGGAATGAATGGTGTTGTGGGAGACACACGCTCCCCTCGTGAGGTCATACAGGGCTTTGTGCTAATTATTATTGCCTTTTGGTCAAGAAGCCCAACGACGGGGTGTGTCATGCCACATGCTGGGCAAACCCAAACCCCAAATGGCCTGAGAGGGGAAGGGGAAATCAATACTTATCAGGTGAGAAATGGGCAGATGCCAACCGTTCTGCATCTCTGGGAACATGTGAGCACAAGCAGGGACAGACACCTGCTCCAGAAGGGCTCTTTGTAGAACTAGGATCTGACTTTACTGCAAGGAGCCCAAAATATCAATGGTGCACTGTCTGAGGGACCCTTAAAAAACAGAGGGAGAGAGCATCTCACGGGCTCTGGGACCCCCACTCCTGCTCCATTTTGATCTGTGGTTCACTTTGGAGGTCCACGCAGGATGGAAGGATCTCCCGGCCAAAAAGTGGGAGGGAGAGAGAAGGGGAAAGGGCGGTTTGAACGCACTGTCTCAGGCCGATGAGCGCGGCCAGGTAAGACTGCCCAGGGGCGGGGGTTGGGATTGGGGGGGCTCATGGGGGAAGGATACTGCATGGGGTCCTTGGGATTTGAGCCCAGTGCTACTGCTGCCTGGGGCAGGAGAGAGCTCTTCACATCAACTAGGGGCCAGAGAGCTTTCGTGTGGCCTTGGGTAACATTCTGGACAATTCCTATAACAGGACCGCGAGGTCAAGGACAAGGCCCCGGGTCCAGAAGTGGTCTGCGGTCATGGAGACCTCCTGCAAGAAGACCCGACAGAAAGTGAGAGATGGGGAGATTTCTTCCTCAGCTGCCACTGTAGGGCCCTCTGCTCCCGCTCCACGTGGGACCGCACTCAGGGGTCAGGGGTCGGGGGTCGGGGCGCTGCACGGTGCCCCCGGGAGGGCCGTGTGCTGAAAGTCTTCCTATGGCAACAGAGGGCTTCTCTGTAGGGCTCGTGCCACTTCTTCAAACAGACACATTCATGCACATACACAATGTTCCCATGCACACGCATCCCACACACACCACGTAACCCCCGCAGCACAGCACGCACACCACACACTCACAGCATACACACTGACACACACACACTCTCACACGCACAGCACGCACGTCGCAGACACATTCTCACACATACTGACAGCATGGACATTACATGCACACACTCACAGCATGCACACTGACACACACATTCTCACACACTCAGCATATAACACTGACACAGCACACACTCTCACACTTACTGACATGCACACCATTTGCACATAGTCACAGCACACACACCACATACAGCATGCACACTGACAGACACACATTGTCACACATACTGACACCATGCACACCAGATGCACACACACAGCGTGCACACCACACACACACTCTCACATACACAGCATGCACACTGACACACACATTGCGCACATAATCGCAGCACGCCCACCACATACAGCATGCACACTGACAGACACACACATTATCACACATGCTGACAGCATGCACACCACATGCACACTCAAAGCATGCACACCACACACAACACTCATATACACTGACACACATGTTGCACACACCATTTGCATAATCGCAGCACACACACCCATACAGCATGCACACTGATAGACACACACATTATCACACATACTGATAGCATGCACACCACATGGATACACTCAAAGCACGCATACTGCACATACATCCTCTCTGACACACACTCCCAGCAATGTATACCATACACACACTCTCACACATGCTGACAGCATGCATACCACATGCACACACAGCACACACTGACACACATTCTCACACTCAGCATACTCACTGACATAGTACAGTCTCACACACACGGACAGGCACATCGTTAGCACATAGTGGCAGCACACACACCGCACCCCCGCAGTGCACACTCAGCATGCACACCACACACACAGACCTCCCCCGAGTGCTCGCCATCCCCCTTTGTCCCCAGTACCTCTTTGGAGAGCCGGCTGAAGAGGTCCCCTCCTCGCAGGAAGTCCAGTATCAGGTAGAGCTTTCCTTCTGTCTGAAAGGCTGTGGAAGGAGAGAGGGTTGGCATCCAGGGGGCCCGGAACATGTGCTGTGGTGCTGGCGCTTTCCAGAAACAGGACTGGAGCCGGGTCGGGGCGAGGGGGGGCACTTGCTGGGGCAGAACTCCAGGAAAGGGCCGGCAGGAGTGAGTCTGTTGTGTTCCCCACCTTTATCGAGAGTCTAGAGGGTCACCTCTCTTTGCTCTTCCCCTCTCCTTTGCTCCCTCTTCCTTTTTAACCCCAGAGGGGCTGGAAGATACATGGAGGCACGTTATCTGCAGTTCCAACCTGCTCTCCTGTCACCACTGCTGATGCTGGGCTCTGGGCACACGTAGGTTGCACTGGACCAACAGCTTTGCTGTGAGGAGTTTGGTCAGCAGCCGGATGATGGCTCCAACCCGGGGTGGACAAGCCTCCTTTCCTTCATTCTATGCAATGTCATATGTCATATGTTCATATGTCATTCTATGCAACTCCAGGTCAGGAAATCCATCATTTGGAAGCATTGGTGACCGGTTGACCCCATGTATCAGACTAAAGGTGAGCGGAGCCCATGTTCTAGGTTTGATCACCGCAAACTAGGTTTATGTCTCTGGTCTTGTCCACCATTTAGCCAGGTGTACCTTGCCCCAAAGGGGGCTGAACGTGCATGTGAGGGTTGAGAGAAACAAACCACTATTGACTATTGATACTCAGTTCAATGTTATTGATGATCTATCATCTGGTATCTATTTTGTATAGACAGAAAGTGCGGATGTAGGGGGTCCTGATATCCCAGCTAACTTGAAAACTTTTTATTTTCTAAAAGAAAACACTAGAAACATTCTATGTATTAGGGTTTTAGAAACAGACAGCTTCTAACTAAAAAAATCCTTGTCAGAATCGTATAAAGTGAAGTGTGGATTAAATCCTCTCTCCTAGGGCTTGATGGGCAGAAGGACAACAAATGTCGTTTGATCAACCACAGAGCTGACATGGAAGACAGCTTAAAAAATCTTTGAAAGATGCTCAGCTGTTCTTCAGGGAAATCCTCTGGAAGCCAGCTGAAATGACACATGGGACTGGATCTGACAGCGGCTAACGAGCAGGGGCTGCACAGGTGGCTGTGTGTGTGGGGGTCCACCTCCCGGGGCTGCTATGAGTCAGGTCAGACACCTGCCTACGGCCACAGCCACCTTCCAGCGACTTCACACCCATATTCACTCTAACTAGCTTTGAAAGGATAAGCCACACACTCTCTATGCAAGACTGAGGTGTTTTCTTAGTAATCATCAGAAGTTAACCAGCAGAGAGTGACAAGCTTCCGCCCTCCCACCTCTGGGCACAGCTTACTCCTTTGCTTCCTTCTGATTTGAAATGTCATGGACAATCCCCCACACCTGGAGCTTTGAAACCAATGAAGTGGGTTGGGGTTTTTTTGTTGTTTTTTGGTTTTGTTTTATTTTCTATACTTCCCTCATGCTAATTATTCAGTAGGGGAGTAAGCGTGAATGCAGTCTCGCGCCCCTCATTCATTATTTTTATTCTGAAGATTTCACTTACTGCTTCCCCGAGGAGAGAAATGGAAGAAAGCAAACTCAAACGAGTTTTGTGGCCACAAGAATCACAATCATTTGATTGTGTCTCATTTCTCTTCCAGGACATGGAAACAATGACCTCCCTTGAAAGAAAGTTTTGAGGGTTCAGTGAGCTACTCTCTTTAAAATGCTTGAAACACAGTATTCACTTGAAATATAGAAGGCGATGCCATTCTGGTTAAAGAAATTATTGGGCATAAAGCATTTTACTTTAAAACAACACAAAAATATGTCATAGATTCACTCCAATCTAGGCCAAGAGTCAGTTTTTCTTTCTTTCTTTCTTTCTTTCTTTCTTTCTTTCTTTCTTTCTTTCTTTCTTTCTTTCTTTCTTTCTTTCTTCTTTCTTTCTTTCTTTCTTCTTTCTTTCTCTCTCTCTCTCTCTCTCTCTCTCTTTCTTTCTTTCCTACTTTATCAATGATGATTTAATCAGTAACAAACTATAGCCCCTTACTTTGGTTTCTGGTTAAAACAGGGCATTTTGCTCCCTCAGAGAGGAAAACCACAGAAGTAGTAAGTAGGTTATGTTTTACTCTATTTACCATAATGAAGCTTTACAATGAAAGGGTGATTCACTTCTGCCAAAATGTCTCTCTCCATCTTCGATCGGACTCGGTCCCGAACTGCAAGACAGAAAAACACAGCCTTTCAAGAGGCAGGAATGGTGTTCTAGAGAACTCGGAATATAAAACATTAGCTACAAATAACTGCCCCCCCCCTTGTTTTGTTGCAATAATTTCCAAGTAGACACGAAAGTTGAAACAGTAGGATAATGATCACCTTTGAGTCATCCACCTGGAATCGACAGCTGTCTGCTCTCTGACACATTTGCTTTCCTTCTGGTCCTTCTCTGTCTCTGCGTGTCTCTCTCTCTCCACACATACACACACTGCAGCCAAAACTAACACTAAATCATGGACCCCGTGACACTTGACTCCTAGGTATGTGTGCAAGCAGCATTTCCTGGGAGTAAGGACAATCTCTTACATAACCCCTGACCCGACTGTCACCTCAAAGAAACTTAACAATCACTTCACAATGTCATCTGATACCCAATCCATGTTCAACACCCCCCTACTATGCCATGTACAGCTGTTAGTTTACCCAATGTGGGATCCAGACAAGGTTCACACATCACATTTGGTTGTTATATTTCTTTATCCCAGAAGAGAACTATCCCATGGTTTTGTTTGTTTGTTTGTTTTTGTAATGTTTTGTGGACTTTTTGGGAAGGCCAGGCCAGTTTCTTGTAGATTGTTTCATATTCTGGGTTTGTCTGATTGTTGCTCAACTGGTGGCTCTAACTCCTTTATTTCTTGTGAACTGAGGTTAGGGCTGGAGGCTTCGTAAGACTAAGGGTCTTTTTCAGCTAAAGTCTCTCCTAGGTGATGCTGTGCACCTCTGATTGCAACAGGAAAGGTGTGCATGTTGCAGTACCCTCTCTATGTGATGCTAAATTTGATCAAAGTGACAAATCACCAGTCTCTTACTGTAAGGACCCATATGTCCCTTTGTAAGTAATGAGTAACCTGCAGGGTGATATCTGGTATTAGCTGGGGTCCCTGACACTCCTTCCTCCAAGAGTGTTAGCATATGCATATGAATGATCCTTGCTTGAATCATTTAGGGTCACAAAATCGCCATCTTCTCATTTCTGGCAGAACTGGAAATCAAGAAGAAGATTGCTTCTCTCTGTCCCTGAGGATACGCAGGCACTAGGGATTTTTTCCAACATTAGTGTGTTTTAATCAATTACATTATTAATGGTTTTAGTGCTGACGCTGTCCAAAGTGTAGCCATCTGGGAACGCAGCTGGAATTAGTTTTGAGGCAAAAATAAACCGGCCAAAAAGGCCCACCACTTGAGAATAAGAATAACCCTAAGATTCCCATAAGCAAATTGATACACCAGGGGCAGTGACCTTGTGGCGCCCATGTGAACAGAGGGAGGGAATCTCCTCCAATGTTCCTACGAGTGACCCGTGTAAGTGTTGCGTTACTGGCCCAGGCATTTAATCCATCTATGTTCTGGCCCTTGTGATGTGCAATTTTAAAGTTTTATTTAAGAAATGCTTCCCAAAGAATGACTGTAATAAAAGAAAAGTGGGGGTGGGGGGAATGACAAGCATTGGAGAGGTTGGAGCAAGAACTTGGGACGCCTGTGCCTGAGCTGGTCAAATGTGCCACAGCACAGACTCAGTGGAACACACCGTGCCAGCTCCTCAAACAGGTGGACGCAGCTCCGCCGCGTGGCCCAGCCATTCCACTCCTAGGTTTACATCCCCAGGAACTGAAGACAGGAACTCAAACGGACACCTTCACACCCCACGCTCATGTTCACAGCAGCATTACTCACACGGCCAAGGGGTGGAAGCAGCCTGAGCGTCTGTCGATGACGAACAGATAAACAAAGTGCGCTCTATCTGGGCAGTGGAGTGCGATCGCTCCTTAAAAAGTAATAAAATTCTGATACATGCCACAGCACGAGGAACCCCAAACACATTACACGGAGTGAAACAAGCCAGACACGGAGGAACAAATACTGTAAGGCTCTATCTCTTTGAGGTCCCTACAGTGGTCAAGCTCCCAGAAACAGCAAGGGACGGAGCCAGGCGCTGGGAAGAGCTTCTGTTTGCGATGCTGACACAGTTGTGGGTATAGACAGTGGTGAGGACGGCTATACCAGGTTATACTCGCTGTGAGTGGATTTGATGCCACTTACAAATGGTTAGAATGACCGATACGACGTTATGTGTATTTTACCACAATCAGAGAACAAAGAAGTCCTGTCTCACTCCTGGTCACAGGACAGCCTCCTACCTTCCCCTTTGTTCACATTGGCTTTGCTTCTGCTTCAGGTCCTCATGCCCTGGAGCCCCCCTGCGCCCCCCCCCCCCCGCCCACAGGGGCTGTGTGCTGCCTGCCTGTCTGGGGGGGCAGGGGGGCCTGCTGGGGCACAGTGGCCTCAGAGCATGCATCCTGCATCCCAGCTGTTGCTTAGAGGGGGGTTTGGCTTTGGAACCCACCTCACAGGGTCGTCATGGGAACGAGGAGGCAGCCTGTGAATCCCCCACAGTACACGGTGCTTGTGTTCCTTTGCAGGGTGGGCTTTACGGGGGAAAACTTCGGGGCTTTCTCTGACCTTCCTCTTCTGTTCCACTGCTGGTCTGTTCCCGCACCAATACCAGACCCTGGCAACTACAGTGACCTCGGTGTCCCTTGGCCTCTAAAAGGCCCACAAGTCAGTAGAGAGGGCCATGGGCAGAGCTACAGGCCACCCCGTGGCACCTACTGGGCCTGGCCTTCCCTACACCCCTACAGCCCCCAGACCCCAGGACCAAAGCACCAGGCAATGGGTGTGGGGTCTGGCTTGTCATCGTCCATGCTCCAGGTGACACACAGTGGGTCCTCTGCTGGCTGGACCAATGGAACGGGACATCACTGCTCACAGGGCCCTGGGGAGCATGCCATGCAACCCTGCATTTATGGGAGAGCAGACGAGGCTCGCTGTGGAGAGAAGCGGTGCTCCAGGCCAGGGCTGGTGCATCCCACAGGGGCGCAGTGCCCCATCCGTGCTACAAATAGACTCTAGCCCAGAGACCACAGACCCCCGGGAGATGGAAGGGGAACAGCACTCAGAGCGGAGACAGTCACTGGGCCTTTTACTTATGCAGCCTGTATCGCTGAGCCGTGAGCCCCGAGTTCAGACCCTGTTTTCCTCATTGGTCATGGTCATTGCGTGCAAGCTCTTTAGGAGGTTGTGTTGCAGAACTGAGTCTTGCCTTTCCTGTTTATCATTTGTGAGTCACTGTCAAGTGAGCAAGGCCTTAGCCAGTGTCCTTTCTCTTTTCTACATAAACAGAAAACAGGCTGTAGGATGGCAGGCGTGGTGGTGGCGCCGACGGCAGAGCATGGGCTCCTCGTAAGGCGAGACAACACTGACCCTGGGACAGGGCTGGTCCCCTCACTCCTCGGAAACGGGACAACGGGATGGCGAAAGCACAGTTCTCACCGCCTGACCTCGAATTTCTTTCTCCTCTGAGCCCTGTCCTCCTGCTCACTCCCCATCTGTGGTTTGTGGGTCTTCTCTATGCCGCATGAGCAAGCAAAGCTGCCCCCTCTGCCCCCAGCAAGTGAGAGTTGGGGGGCTGCAGTGTGGAGATGGCAGTGAGGGGAGCCAGAGGCCCTCTCTGTGGTGTGAGAGCCAGGGCTGGTGGCCAGAGGGCAGGGGGACACTTCAGATGCTCAAGACAGCAGAGCCATCAGCTGCAGGCATGTCATGTGAGTGACAGCAAGGCCACAGGACTGTCCTTCCGAATGTTACCTGCCGTGTGGACCCACATGCGTCACCACGCCCCAGGCCTGGGCTGCCTCCTCACAGGGAGGAGCTCATCGATGCATCCAGCCGGCCTCCTGGAGGTGTCCTGTATCTCAGTGGAGCGGGCCAGGCTGACAAGGGCCTGCAGGCGGCAGGCTTCATACCCCCTGGTGCGTCTTCTCCTGGGAGAGGTCTCTGTTCCATTCACCACCCCTGAGGAGATCCCAGGAAGCACAGCAGCTAAGGAAAGGAGCCACTGTGTTCCCACACCCACCTAGCCATCTCCTCGAGAAGTTTGGTCTTTCACGCTGGTTCAGAGCATCTAAAAATCATCTAAACAGACCGATCTTACTACTACTGTTTCAGATCTGTTTGGCATGAGGAAAACTGCTTAGCTACATAACCGAATACTGGGTTGGTGACGGAAACCAGAGGCCTTAAGAAGCCTGGTGAAAAAATCAGAAAAAGATCTTACATTAAATTTCCAAGGAACTGTTAAATTATAGCAGAAAAAAAATTTCCTCCCTATATTTTACACAAAAATAAATCCCAGATCGATTAAAGAATTAAAGGTTAAAAAACAATCAATCCATAAAAATAATAACAAAGAGGAATGCCCATCTGATGTCCAGGTGGGAATCTGTTTAATAAAAGCAATGGAGAAATAATGGAGGGACAAGGGAGAGATGAGCTTCAAATGTCCCCAGACTGGCCATCCAAAAGATCGTAGCAGCAAAAGGCAGCAAAATGCGTAGAGGTGCATGGGGCAAACAGAAAGAGGGCCAGGAGCCTCCGTGAATGCAGTAGCCCTGAGCGATTGTGAAGACAGAGGGAACAGCTCAGCTGGGACATGTGCACACACACGTGTACTGTGACCATGACTCCCAGGTGTGCATGGGTCCTTCCCCGGGGCCGGGAAACAGGCTGTGTTCACACGGGGCTTGGTTTGGTCAGTGCTGAGACTGCATCCCCGACGGTGCCATGTCCGGGGACCCGCACGGTGAGCTAACAAGATGTGGAAGCGCAGTGGTTACACGGAGCAGGACCCCTCAGCTGCAGACAAGAGGCAGGAGCCGGCGTCCTGAGGGGCCGGCCCGTCGATCCCCAGGTCTGCGGATTCCATTCAGGCGTGCAGAGCCCACGCTCCACCCTCATCGATGCCCCTTCTGGCCCTGCTGGTTGCTCTCGGGCCAGAACCAGGGATGGCGGGAAGGGCCTATACCTCCAGCTCGGCCACCTGGTTCGCAGCCACAGAGTATCCCTGCATGAAGAGACACGGGCATGGACAGCAAATGGGTCACTGTCTGTGTTGTCTTCAGGCTGCCTCTGGGACAGCTTAGGGTGCTGAGAGATTTTGATTCCTAAGATTTAGATGCATAAAGAAGAAAGCTCAGAGAGGTGCTTCCTCCATCCCTGGATTGCTATGGCGTCAGGGAGTCAGAACCGGGGAGAGATGTCGTGAGCTGAGACACGAGACATCCCGCCTGCTGGAGAGGAACGCCAGCAGTCGTCTCGCTGGGCAGCTCTAGGCTGGTGCAGAATCTGGGGTCAGGCCCCATTATCTCCCTGGGATTTTTGCTCCTGGTATTTGACAGGTGAGTCTGGGATTGAGTGGGGCTTGCTACTACGGATATAAAAAGAAGGATGTTCTAAGCTATTTTGAGATTCATTAATAAACCATAGGTATTGGGGGTAAATGAAGTTTTGTTTTGTATTTCAAACCAATTCTGTATTGTAGCTGCCCTGCAATGTGGAGGATTAGGGGGATGTGGTTTTCATGACTGGCTTTGCTCTGTAGGCAATCTGCATCCCCTGGTGCCAGCTGTGACCTTCATGTGTCCTTCAGCCATCATGGCCTGTGGCGGCCCCAAGTGCTAAGATGAATGTGGAGATGAACACAAATTCATCCTACTATGAAGGGCACGGTTTCCTTCCCAGAAACATAGGGGAGGGGGTACATTGTGGGATTACCCTGGTGGACATGACACATGATACAAAACTAAAGCTACTTTCTTGGAACTCTTTTTTTGGATCAGGCCAACATATCTTCATGACGTTCAAGACCTACTCTCCTTTAAACAACTTTAGAAGTACCTATTTCTGGGATCCCTGGGTGGCGCAGCGGTTTGGTGCCTGCCTTTGGCCCAGGGCGTGATCCTGGAGACCCGGGATCGAATCCCACGTCGGGCTCCCGGTGCGTGGAGCCTGCTTCTCCCTCTGCCTATGTCTCTGCCTCTCTCTTTCTCTCTCTGTGACTATCATAAATAAATAAAAAAAAAAAAAAAAAAAAGAAGTACCTATTTCTTTGTGCTCATGAGGAATTTAAAGTTTAGGACATTCCAACCTGTTAATTTTTTTTTTTTTTTTTACTCAACCACTTGGCCTGTGCTGGAGTTTTAGGAGTTAAAAGTTGGCTCATGCCCCTTTCAATGGTAATAAAATATCTCAATATCCATGGTCCTTTGAGATGTCCCATCAAGTGAGAAACCAAAATGCAAGGCCTGGTTTTGCTGGCCAGCCTAATGGCTTGGCACATGGGAGCAGAGAGGTTTTGAACCTCGGGCTGCCTCTTGGCACATGATCCCTGCCTTCCTACAAGTCACTAGAAGTCTCTGAGAAATGGCCCGTGCAGCATGAGAGAGCCAGTCCGAGATGCTCATGTAGCACTGGAGTCCACGCGCAGGTGGGTGGCGAGCTCAGGCTCTGCTCAGTGAATTGACCGCTGCTCACTGCTTCCTTCCCTTGCTCACAAAATCTCCTGGGTCTGAAATTATACCCCAAGCCGTCTCCTGGATGCAGGCTAAAATCTGTCCTCACACCATACATTATAACCTTCAGAGGTCAAATTCAAAGCAAAAACTATGCTCCCACGAAAAGTTGTGTTCCTAAATGTTTGGTGGTCAAAACTCTGTACCATTCTTTAGTCCAGAGAAAATAGAAAGGAAGAAAACCATAAATAATAAAAATTAAAAATGGTAACCATGTTGGTGGCCATATGAGGTCTGACTCCCCAAGATTTGTCTTTTTCTCTACACCAGGTTATTTAAAGAGAGAAAGGCATGTTTCTCAAGTCCCTTCTTGACCAAAGAATCTTTTTGTGGATGAATCTTCAGCCTGTTTCTCTTCTGCATTTATACTGCACAGGCATTAAAGATGACAAGGAAGGATGATCATCTACTTTCTGCTTTTTAACCCATCCACAATCCAAGAAACACAATTCTGGTAGAAAAAAAACAGATAAAGGACCCCAAAGTACACAGGCCCTGTAGGATAACGTGCTTGTTCCCTATGGATGTGCAGGTGCATCCAGGATGCCCAAGAAAGACAAGCCAGGGAGGCTTAAGGGGGAGTCACTCATTTTACCTTTTGTCCCAGACCACGCACTGGGAAAATAGCCCCCGAATAGTGAATGCCTGAGGACAATTAGCCGGCCGTGGATTCCTGATGCACAGCCTGGGCATGTGAGGGGACAGGACTGGGTCCCCGGAGCCTGTTACAGGAGGAGCACCGGGTTCTGACTCCACAGCCTGCAAACCGTGGGACGGTCGTGACTGTGGCTTCACTGCTCTGGCCTCAGTGTCCTCATTGGTACAAGGAGGACTACCAGTAGGGACACTTAAACCCACCCCCACCCCCACTCCCAGAATTTGCAATTATCCAAATGTGAGCCTAATGACGTTAATGACTTTGCCCGGAAATAAAATCAGTGTAAACTAAGGCGCTCACTGAAGCTCAGTTTCTGAGCCAGTCGGTGTCTTGAAACGAAGCTTATCGGCGTCAGAGAAAAGGAATAAACGTCACGGTGCTGGCAACCGCCTTCTGAGGTCTGAGGCCGCCTGGGCCGCGTCGGCCGAGGACTACTCCAAGGCCATGATCAGCACGAATGTAAGCCTGTGTCCGTCCCGGCCACCACGCACTCTGCACCCCCCGTGCCTCTGCTCACAGTCCGAGCGGTGTCCTCGCAGCTCTACTTCTTATAGAGAAGACAGACGATTAGCAGAAACAGCCCCGACCAGTGATCCGACGAGCTCAGAAGGCGGCAGCCGGGTCCACGTCTCCATCCTCGTGGTCGGCGGCCCTCCCACCGCTGCTGTGAACCCATCTGCAATAATGTAACTGGCTCGACAGAGATTTTGCCAGAATGATGGATTTTTTCCCCCTCAGCCTCAGATGGACAGAGTACGGACTTTCTTCAAAGCAGGGAATGCCTACCTTTGGGCTTAGAAAGTCAACTTCTAAGGAAGATGGTTGAAAAATTGGGCCAAACTAATTTTTGGTGGAGTCCTACCAGGAAACCATCACTGCAAAGAAACCTTTCACGTACAAAGCCCTTCCGCACGGTGGAGGATGGCCCGGTGAAAGGGGACACAGCCACACCTGAGCCCTGCCGGGGCCTCGACACAGGCTCGTCCTTCGTGGCAATGAACGTGGTGGTAGCCGCAGGCCTGGGGCTGGAGGAAGCCGGAACCCTTCCTGAGGAGATGGCAATTGATGTCCCACCTCCCCTTCACTCCCCCACACCATCAGACCTTCCCAAAACTAGCCAGGAAAAGCCCCAATACCTCTCCTAGGTCCACGGAGAAAAGGAGCAGAGCTGAGGACACCCGACACTGACCTTCGCCGGGCCTGCGACGTCCGACACACTCGGTGAATTTAATTCTCACGTCAACAACGCCAGGAGGCAGGTACTCTGATGGCATCACCCCTTTCTAAGTAGGAGGACATGAAGATGACACAGCCCACAGGGGGGACACGAGATGAGCCCAAGGGCCCAGGTTTATGCTCCCAACCACCGTATCGGGGTCCTTTCCCTTGGGGGTGACAAATTCTCATGTTGACACCCACGCAGACCACCCAACTCAGAACTTGGGGGTGGCACCCGGCAGCCGCATCCTACAGAGGTCCCACGGGCGATTCCAGGGGTGGCCCAGCTCAGGAGCCGCTGTTACTGACGTGGGTCACAGTCCCTACATATGGACTCGGTACCCGGGGGATGGACACCAGGCTGTCTGCGTTCCTGGTCGCATGCTGGGGACCGTGGTTACGGCCACCGAGCCCCATTCCCTTACAACACAGAGTGGGGCATCAACCTCTGGACTCCTTATGCTTGGAATACTTGATAAGGAATTGTTACTGTAACAAGGGTGTTGAGTAACGAATACAGAGTTAGGGAAGAAGGGGAACATTTGCAAAGGGTCCGTAAGCCAGCAGAAGGCAGGCAGCACCGCCCTGCGAGGCGCGGAGAAGGTGCTGGAAGACGAGGGCGGGGGACTGCCAGCTTGTCACACCCTCAGCTTCTGAGCAGCTGACATTTCCCTTACAAGTGATGCGCCACCTCCTTAAACGAAAGGGGGCAGGCGCCTGACAGCTCCAAACTTCTTTAAAGATAAAATAGAGCTGTCAGGGACTATTATCCTTCTGTCAACTTATTTGGAATTCCACTGACAACAATTCTCTCTTCCGCACACACGACAGTCACCCATGTTTTTGAGAAACAATCCGGCGCTTTACAATGACTTCCGCGAGTCCTCCACCCCCTTTCCATGTTTACCTTCTCAACGTGATTTCGCTATTGCAATTCCTTGCCTTTGCGCTCTGGGGGGGCTGTCTGTACTCTCGGTGCCGCTGGCGAGCGGGGAGCATCACTGCCACTGTCACGGTGCAGTCCTTGTTTCTCTCGCACATTCTTCAGAATGACTAATCAGCTTGCAAACCGGTGCCAACGAGAAGGTGGAGAGTATCTGAAGAACTTGGGGCTCATGGAATGCAGAGGTGGTGCAGCTCAAGCTGATTTAAATCATCCTTTGAGGGGATCCCTGGGTGGCTCAGCGGTTTGGCGCCTGCCCTTGGCCCAAGGGCGTGGTCCTGGGGTCCTGGGATTGAGTCCCGCGTTGGGCTCCTGGCATGGAGCCTGCTTCTCCCTCTGCCTGTGTCTCTGCACTGCCCCCCTCTCTGTGTGTCTATCATGAATATATAAATTTAAAAAAATCTTTAAAAAAAATCACCCTTTGAGCCAAACCTCTTCCTAGACGAATGAGGAAAGAGGGGGGTTCAGAGAGGGCTGACGTCCCCTCCCAGGGGATGTGGTGAGTGGTGCCTGCAGACACCTGGCCTCCTTCTTGCACGTCCTCCTACGATGGGTCCAAGGACCACCTCACCTGAGGCACTGTTTTGTAAATCTTCTCACTTTCTCTTTAGAAAATAAATCCCAATTGTATTTCTGGGGGAAAAAAAAATCTATTATTTTGTGATGGGCCATTATGGAAAGCCGTAGCAGTCAAAGGGTGTCAAATAACGTCTAGTTTGAAAGACGGCTTTTAAAGGAGCACCAGGGCACGGGAAATCTCCCTCTTCTTAGATGCTTATATGGCTCATTCTCACTCTGTACTAATGGTTTTCCATAGTCAAGCACGTTGTTCCGAAGTATTTTACTAATAATTTTACATTACAAAAAGTCAAATATGTTTTATTTTTATTGAAAACTTGAAATCTAGAGTATAGGGAAGAAAATGCAACACTACTGATAATCCTATGACCATGTTCCTTTTGGCATATTTTCCACAGGCACATGTATCTCCTACCTGCCCATATGTGCATGGTCCTGTCCTGATGGAGGTGCTCAGGTGTTTAATGATATTATGATCGTTCTGTGGACACAGCTTTCTATTCTGTCTGATCCGTGGAATACTGTGTCCAGAGCACTTTCTCAAGGACGCTGGATTGGATGATAAACAAGTGTGGAGACGTGCATCCATGGAAGGTGAATCACCGAGCTGGAGTGTTTGGCACAAGCTGAGAGGTCACGGTTGATGCTGATGGAGCACAGGCTTCGCAGCAGGTTCAACAGGGCGAATTCTAGCTCATTGACTTGACTTCATGCCTCCAGAGCATGTGCATAGACATAGTGCATAGTGCATAGTGTCACCCCTGCATTTCCTCCCTCTCCTTCCAGGACAGGGGACAGTGAGGTCATATTTGAAGGGAAGACGGAACAGTTGTGACTTAAGGGAAAGAACCGTTTAGGGTCACATCTTTGAACAACCTCCTTTGGAAGAACACTTGTTCTCTTTTGAATACCTAGAATGGGCAAGTCTGTATCTGGTTCACGCACTTCCTGCCCTCTATTGCTGGTTATCTTATCTGCCAGCCAACAGGAAGTGACATGTGTGCAGAGAATGGCGTATCGCTTGAATTGCCCACTGAATGCACTTGCTGACAACATTGTGTCTTAAGACCTAAAAATTCACATGCTGCCTTGACGTCTTTGAGCCTCATGGAGTCCGATGGCCTAACTGGGGGCCCCCAGCCCCTGACAACTCCCCACCTTGCGATAAAGGCCCCCCACCTTGCAGCTGCACCCCATCTGGTCCTCAGCAGGCTTCAGTTCCCTGCTGGCTTACAGAACGAGTCAAACAGGCCCAGCACATGCTCCACAGGAGCCAGGGGCCACCTTGCCTTCCTGTTACTACAAAGCCGGCCTCCTCAAGCCCGGCCTCGGTGGCTGTGCTCCTAAGCGCAGGCCGGCAGAGCCCAGCATGGCCCTCATGGCCTCCTCCCCAGGGCGTGATGAGTGTGTATGACCAATAGCCTCTGCTGCACCTGCCCAGGGCCTGGTGTGTGTGCCGGGACATCTTACACTGTCACCAACAGAGTGAGTGGGCGGGGATCAGAGAGTAGCACCCGCTCAGCTCCTGGGTGCTGTCAGCTATGAGGCCAGGAGCCAGGAATGGTGATCTTGGATGCAGTTTTTTTTGGCCTTGTGTTTAGGGCTTATGCTTCACTGGGGGGTGGGATTGAGGAGCACTAGAATCAGGTGCGGGACTGTATTTCTGAAACCCAGCCACAAAAGGGAAGCAACACAGCTGGGAATCGTGGTTTGTTTGAAAACGAGCAATCCAGTCTGGCTGAGGATTCAGGCTGATTTGTGGTCCACATGTAGCCAGACGACCTGCTTCTGCTTTCGCCCTCATTGAGCTTTTTTCCAAATGCCACAGCAGGACATAGGTGGGGGAATGCTATTTGTGCAATACAGCCTCCTCTCTGAAAATTGTGGGAATTTTGCAGGGATATGTTAAATGTTCAGGGAAATGTTTGTACCGCTTATCATCAGAGAGTAACGTGTCCGATACACTCCTTTAGAAGCAGCTTCAGAAATCGTGCAATACTAAACAGAAAGTGTATTTATGCAAACAGCAGGCACAGTTCAGGCCGCAGCCGCACGTCTCAAACACAGCCAGCCCCTTGGCGAGATCCTCACCTTTCAAGGTAGCTTTCTTAAGGACTTTCATTGCGTACAGCTGCCCAGTGTCAGATCCCTTGGTCTTCCTCACCAGGAACACCTGACAAAGAGAACACACAACATCGGGAATTGGGAGGACGTTGAACTCATTTTCCTTATTTGATTTGACAAGGGGATATACAAGGGAGTTTAGGGGAAAAATCCAATGAAATAAATATGCTATCAGGAAATTTTATTTTATTTTATTTTTTATAAAGATTTTATTTATTTATTAGGGACACACAGAGAGAGGCACAGAGACACAGGCAGAGGGAGAAGCAGGCTCCATGCAGGGAGCCCAATGTGGGACTCGATCCCGGGTCTCTAGGATCACGCCCTGGGCTGAAGGCAGGCGCTAAACTGCTGAGCCACCAGGGCTGCCCGAGGAAATTTTAAACACAAAATTTTCTCCAACATCTAGGCTGCCAGGACAGGTTTCATCCAGGACACAAAACAGCATTATGTGTTTGTGTGAAGAATCGTTTGTTCTTGGTACCACTAAACCTTTTCTAGCATGGGTAATATCACTTTTCTGGGGAAAAAAATAAAGGCCAGGCAATTCGAAAAACAAAAAAACGCCCAGAAATTTTAAGAGAGATCATTTGGTTTATTCTAAATATCCCTTTGTAAAACCCCGCTGTGACGTCTACCTTGATAGTTATTGCCAATCACATGAACAGACGCTGATTCTCAAGATAAGCTGAGTTCTCTTATTTTGAGCTTTTTCACCTAAATTTTAGCTTTGGCAGAGTTAAATTTATAGATACAGTTAGTTTCTTTTTTTTAAAAAATAGAGTTAGTTTTTAAATGGCTCTTAGATATACTTGTGTGGATCCTTAATGACATTTTTGAAACACATTTTGAGATGTCACATTGAGGAAAATCAAAAAGAAAACTGAGGGGCTGAGTGAGTTTAGGGTCATAGGCATGATGTTGAACAGAAAGAGTAAGATAAATACACACACACACACACACACACACACACACCCTCCTGGGGCATTAGAGACCACCACGCTAGTGATGCTTGTTATCAGTGGAGGCGCCACCACAAGGGTGACAATGACCCACCCACTCCCCAAAATGCCTGCCTCATGGAGCCTCATGAAGCCAGAAAGACCTGCTACTGCACCTGTCTCCAGGGGAAGCCAGTTCCACCAGGTGTTGGGTTGGCGGGTGGGGATACAGGGTCACCCGTTGGGACAGAAGACAAACCAGCACATGGGGTTGGGGGTGGGGCTGTAGGGTCACGGTGGGGACAGAGGACACAGACCAGCACATGGGGTTGGCTCCCACAGCTCCCCACTTGGGGAGGAGGGCAAAGGGGAAGCGAACGGCTGAGGACGGTGTCTCCTGAGCAGAAGGTCTGCCTTCCTCACCAGATACTCTCGGTGTCTGTCCTGGGTTCACCGTGTGCCCTGGGGACCACACACTGCCTCCTGACCCCGAGTGGGTCCTGGCCCCAGGACAGCCCCTGTCCTGCTCCTTCCTGACCGCTGCCGGCATTTGGGTCACAGTTCTCTCCCTAGACCGGGGTCAGTGCCAATGAGCACTGACCTCCTCTGGCCCAGAGAACAATGGGGGTGGGAGGGACAGGCTGGCCCTGGATGCTGCCTCCAGGAGTGGGGGCCCACGCAACCACGGACAGAAGTCGGTTACCCCTTTTCTTTTGGATTTGGACTATTCTGTCCCTGAGCATTGATATTCATCTTTGGGGGACACAGGACGTGTCTAGGTGTGTGCATGTGTCCTTGTGGTTGCGCTTATTGGCTGGATGGACCTGGCTGTGTTGCAGAGCCCTGGGGACAAGCCTTCTGTGCCGACAGGCCTCCTGCAGTCTTGTGCTTACATCGACGAGGGCTCTGCTGGGGACGGGCCTCCCGACGGGCAGTAGAGCTGCACCAGCTGCGGTCAGAAGGGTGGGTGTGCAGAGAACAACTTCGTGTCTGACATTCTGAGCCCTCTGACTCATGGGAAGTCATGTGCCTTGCAGCATGTCTGGTCACACGGTGGATCCCCTCATGCCTCCAAGGCCTTTCCCCAGGCTGGTGTGGGCACGTGGGGACAGCCAGGATCCAGGTCATGAGCAGCAGCCCAGTGAGCATCCTGGAGAGGGTGGGGGTCCCACTCAGGACCTGAGCATTGGTGCCCAGCACCCAGGAAAGGAAGCTGTGTCCTGAAGTTGTGAGGGTGAGGGATGGGGTGTCTGGGGCAGGGAAGGGGCTGCCGGCGAAACAGCTGAGACTCTAGCAGCGAGGGGTTGTGACCTCTGGAGCAGAGGGTCACCGCAGAGCTAGAGCCGGGGGCTCCTGGCTCAAGTCCCCCATGAGCCTCAGCTGGGGGGCACTAACCTACTGACTCTTTACAGTGAAGCCTACTGGTTAGCCCCAGATG
Source organism: Canis lupus baileyi (assembly GCF_048164855.1). Classification (NCBI taxonomy): domain Eukaryota; kingdom Metazoa; phylum Chordata; class Mammalia; order Carnivora; family Canidae; genus Canis; species Canis lupus. Next base: position 55,397,821 of record NC_132838.1, read on the forward strand.
GGCAGGGCACTCTTAGAGTCAGACGACCAGTAGCAACAATAAAACCTTTCTTTCAAAATGTGCCATATCCAGAAACCACCTTTCCTGCCTGCATGTTCATCCCACTGTCCACCTCTCCCCCTGCACTGTCAGGAGGGTGTGCATGATGCACACGTGAACATATGTGAGAGCATATGTACGAGCTTGGGGATGAGTGGAAACCCATACTGGAAACCAAGTTCACGCGGGCTGCCGACCACTAAGAGGAGCATAACTGACATCAAATTTTGCGTGGAGAGTCACACATGAAACCGTCTTCTCTGTTGTATTTCAGGCTTTTAAAAATAAGATGATTGACAGTGATGGCTATTTATATGTATATTAAAAGAGTTCTACTTTTATTTTTGAAAAGAACTGGAAGACATTCCATTCTCACAGCATTCGCGAAGCCCCCATCAGGTGCCGGGCCTTGGGCGCACCATGGGCGCCGCAGCGGGGGGGACCCTGGGGACAGGCAGGGCACCTGATGGAGCCGGTGCTTAGGGCACAAACTACGGAGCAACCAATGCCACAGGTGAACCTGGTCATGAGTGAAGAGAAGGGCTCACGAGCCACAGGCTGCCACTCCCTACGGCGCCCCGTGCAGCCTCCTCTTAAGCTGGACGCGTGTCATTCAGGAACACATTTGGATGCAGTGAACTAAGTTCTGGATAACTCCAGCAGTTTCAGCAAATATGGTCACCGATTTTTCAATTCTAACCTAGCTGGCTTTAACAGGGTCCCCATTTCACTCCCGACCGCTTCTTCAACAGCTCAGCATGTGACATGCAAAGGCGTTACGTGGGGACACGTGGAGACGGATGCTTTGTCATCCTAAGTCTCCCCAGATCTTCAGGTGTCACTATAATCAGCAAAACCACTGCCTGACTCTCTCAGCAAACTTTTCGGCTCTTAGAGCTGCGACGTCGCAATCAGTCTGCAGTGTCCTCCGACAGAGCAGCCAACTGGGAGGTGCCGTGCGCTTTCAGAGGATGTAGGGTGACAGTGTCCTCAAAAGGAGGCATTTAAAGACCCACTCTTACATGCTATCAATTAAGCGATAGGAGAGCAAGGGCGTGTATTTATTTGGTTTAATCCCTTCTCAGAGTGTGGGAATTGTATCTGCATATCTTTCCCTTGAATATTTTGAAGAAAAGAATTGAAGAAATTCTTCTATTGAAGAAAAGAATGTTGCCACGCTGGCCCCTAGTGTTTATCCACTTGAGGGACCTCAAGGAGCAGGTGAGGGGATGGGAAGAGGGCGACGGTGTCACTTTCGGACTCTCCTGGTGGCTCCAGCACCTCTCTTGCCTGCAGACTCTCAAGGAACCCCTGGTCTGCATCACACACCTGGACACCTGTGCCGTACCTTCCAGAATTTCACTGCTTTCCCGATTCAATCCTGAAATTGCTTTGTCTGAGGCCAAGGCTGTTCCTCCTGTCCAAGCACCACTGCTCCCTCTGTGCTCAGCTACAGCCCTGTGTGGACAAATGTAATTTGTGTCTGTGGCTCTCTAGTGCCTAGTGTTGGTTCCAAGTCATCCCAGGGCACTTCTGAGAGCTTTCCAGAGCCCTGTTCTGTCTGTTGGTTGCCTCTCATCCACTGGGAGTCCTGGTCTTCGCTTCTAGGGCCCACCAAGCGCCATTCATTATTTCACTAGTTTTCCAAAGAATGGTTTTCAAAGTTCGAAATTTGGAGGTACTTGCACAAAGCCTTTTCTTCTTTTATCATTAACCCCAGGTATCTGAGGAGGGCATCTTCAAGGGCAGGTTTTGCCCAGTGAAGTTTCTGGACAGACTCCCTAGAGCCCCAGACCTGTGTCTCCATTGAGCTTGGAAACATTGTCCCATCCATCTGTCACCAAGCACCCGAGATGGGGGCGGTGGGCGGTGGTGACCAGGAGGCCTGAGGGACCCAATCAGAAGGCAGTGGCTGCAGCAGCCCCAGCTGCGCCCTTGCTGCAGACGAGGACCACTTGGTGGATAATGAGCTGCACGTCCAAGTCTATTCTCAGGAAACAACATGTGGCAAGTGTCTGTGAATTTGCTCGTCTTTATTCCAAAATCATAGTTCTCAGAGAAAGAATTATGCCTTCTTTTTTCTGACATTTCTAATTAACGGCGGACATTCCATTATCGCATAAATAGGCTTTGCCTTGTGCTCTTAGTAACACTCCTCACGCTGCAAGAGATTGAGATCTTCATTCCCTGCTTCCAAAAATACCTTATGATCCACATTAAGTAGCCATTCTTATTGGATACAAAATTGTGAATCCTGGAAATTTTGTGCAGTTCAAAACTACTATGTTTGTATGTACATCCGTGCAAACACCTCCTTCCCACGTCACTGTAGGGAAGTGGAAAAGAAAACAGAAAAAGTCTACCTTATACACAGGCCAAAAGACAAATTTTGCAAGGAATCAAATTTTCATGGTCTGTAAGAGACTTTCCAGAACATCACGAATGTTCTATTACTCGTGCCTTAAATCAACAGGCAGCAGATTTCATCTTGGCACAAAGTCCTATGGAGAATGTCCACATTCCATATAAAAATGAGTCTTCCAAAGCTCCAGGCCGCCGTTCTGCTTGCAGACAAGGTAGGCACTGAACCGTTCTCCTTGGGCCTGGATGTTGCAGACATCACGCTGTCAGAGCCTACAGATTCCTGACAGTCACGCAAGGATGCAGAAGAAGGAGCACAGTGTGCTGGAAAAACTCACACGTCGTCACAACTGGAGAATCCCTGACGTCCTGCTGGGCTTGGACGTGGCCCCAGTGAAGAGCCGACCACTTCTCATTTCCTGGCAGGGGTCGGCCCCACCGCACATTATCAGTGACATGGAAAGGGCGCGATTTCCAAGCGCAGATACAGCTTAGGCAACTGCTGGACAGGATCAGGCCTTCTTCTGTTGTAGCATAATCACATGGGTTATGTCATCCCCGTTGTATAGATGGGGAAACTGAGGCTCAGCGAGAGAGTAAGCACACCGCCGAGGCAGAGGGCAAGCAGAGAAGCCTGATGGCGAGGCCCAGCCTCCCTGCCTCCCGAGCACCATCATGGCTGGTCCTGAAGGATGCCACTTTCTTCCTCCTCGCTGGGTGTGTGCTTTCCGAGAGGCCTCGGCTCAAGGTCAAGAACTGTCCTCACCATGGTGATGAGGAGATGCTGAGGGAAGTCTGGGGCAATGTTGGGTACTTGGGCCCATGCAGCTCTGGTTTGCACAGCTCTGCGAGATAGTCGTAACCGTGCCAAGTGCTCATGGGCTGCCACGAACACAGGAGCCTGCAGACGGGGTGGGCCCATGGGGCTCACTTCCTCAGCCCAGGAGCCAACCTTGCCATCGCTTGCCGCCCCAGACACTCAGGTGCTTCCACCTGGGACGGGGACCCACCATAGAGCGTGTGGCCCACTCAGAGGGAATTGGAGCCCCAACTTACCTTCCCGTAGGATCCTTGTCCTAACACCTTCAGCAGTTCAAACTGGGAAGGGTCGGCCTTTTCAAACCCTTCCTTGACATGGTGGCTAATGTCAATCTCCTTGACGGTGCCTTCCTCCTGCAAGAGAGCACAGCACCCGGTGAGTGTACCACCAGCAGCCTCCCCGATCCACCACACTGCCGTCTCACGCTCAGGTCACCACGCACAAGGTGATGTTACGGATTCTGAGGACCGCGGTGAAAGAGGGAAAACCTCCTCTACCCTCAAGATCTTCCGGCCGGATCAAGGATTAAATTCACATGAGACAGGTTAACAGGAGGAAAGAAATCAAAGTACCATGTGTACCGAGGCCCCATAGCAAAGCCGAGACCTAGAGAAATGACCAGAGCAGGCAGTTTTTATTCTTTACAGACAAAAGGACAATAAATCTGCCAGGAGTTGGCAGGACAAAGAAAGCTCGACTTTGGGAGCCTCCATGAATTAGGAATTGTAGAGAGGGTTTGGGCTGGAGTAGGAAACTGGGGAAAAGTAGCAGAGATTCCTGTCTCTGGTGATGGAGGGCACCCTTCCCAGCGGGACGTGCTGGGACACATGCAACATCACAGAGTTTAAACCATCATCCTGATCTGTGCTTCCTTTCTGGAAGCAGGCCAGGGGAGCTGTTACTTGGTTCTTTCCCACATGGATCTTTGTCACTTGGTCTCATCTCAAGGACATGTAAAGGAGCTCTCCATGAAATCCAGCCTGCTTCTAACAGTTCGGGCAAACATTGGGATGGGGATGATCATGGAACCTATGGGACAGGATGAACCTCCAAGAACCTGTCCTAATGTCTACCGGGCTGTGCTGAAGAGGGCCATTTACAGACTCCCTACGTGGCTGCGGTTGGCTATAACGCAAGTGCGTGTCCTCCTCCCCCTCCTCCTCCACAAGCACAGGGCATCTCACTGGTCTCCCATAGATTATATTTCAGAAGAATCAGTCAGACGAGATTTTTCCACCAGTCCAGAAGCAAGATTTCCCAGGAGGAAAAAAAAAAAAAAAAAAGTCCTTGTTCTATAAATTAACACAATGACAGAAATCACTGATTTTTTTTCATCAGAGAACTTCCCGTCCCCAAAGATAACAGCACTTCGCTTACACCTGGGTATGCGATCCGCCCAGTGCCAGCAATCTGGAATCGGACAACTAGGAAGGAGGTGTTCATCCTGACAGTGGAGGCTGACTGCTGCTGAGTCGTTGTCTCTGCTTCCTGGAGACTCGGTTTCCAACCCCTCCATCCGTCTGATGGTTCACCCCCTGCCCTACGGTCTTGGCATCAGGCTAGGTGCTGCAGATTAGCAGAACGGGCTGGCTGAAAAGCCCATCTAAAAATAGTGACCGGTAATGACACGCACATTGTGTTCTGGGCACTCAGGACTTCTCATTGTGTTGAAGTAGAGATCCAGTCTGAGTCAGGCCTCGAGCTATGCGTGTTGGACATGGGTTTCCAATTGCAGGCTGCCAGGACGCCACCACGTCTCCCCTTATGTTAGCGGAATTTTCAAGTGAAATATGTTAGCAGATATTTTCAAGTGAAATCATGATAGCAATAATTTACATGACAGGGGTCTCTCTAAAGGGTACAAAGACTTCATTTCTCAGAAGTTTCGAGTTGTATTATTTTATCTCCACGTCACCTGTACTGGATCAAGGTCACACACACTGCAAACCCTCACTGCAGGTCAGCAGCCGACCCAGAATCTGTCGCTTTTTCTCTTCCAATGCTAAAGGGAACACTCCAAATTCCACATTCTCAGGGACGATTTGCTCAGGAGACAACCAATTGGAATGTCATAGATTTGTGATCACTTCTTGAATAAATAAGTAAGGATCTGGGGGCAAGGGTCACCCGATCGGGGATCACATTTAGACTGCAGTCTAGGTGGGGGTGGTCGCAGGTGAGGACAGCCCCGCTTTATGACTCAGGCCTCCGGGAGTTCCAGGCCCTGAAGGTTCAGGAGACCGAGCAGCTTCTGGAGGGGAACCTCTCTCCATCCAGGACGGGAAGGGGAAGGACCATGGGAACCTGGGCTTCAGGGTGTTGCCTGGTTTCCCGCGAGCGCTGCACTCAGTGCGGCTGCTGCAGACTTGAATTTCCCACTCAGACCAAGGTCAAAGCTGAGGTCCGAAATGACTCTCCACGGTACATGCTAGCCTTTTCTGCTGTGGACGTGTCAACTGAAGAACAAATGGAAGATTCTTTGTCCCTTAAGTGAGAACGAAATGGCCCTTTTCTGTTAACAAAGCACCTTCCGGCAATGGGCCCAGTGCCCACCCTCCACCTACAGCGCAGCCTCCACCCACAGCACAGCTGGAACCCTGATTTCCCACCTACAGCACAGCCCAGCTCCTGGAACCCTGATTTCCCTCCTACAGTGCAGCCTGGCCCCCAGAAGCCCGATTTCCCACCTACAGCACAGCCTGGCCCCCCAGAACCCCGATTTCCCTCCTACTTAACAGCCCGGCCCCCCAAACCCCAATTTCCCTCCTATTGCACAGCCTGGCTCCCAGAACCCCGATTTCCCTCCTACTGCACAGCCCAGCCCCCCAGAACCCCGATTTCCCTTCTACAGCACAGCCCGGCCCCTGAAACCCCGATTTCCCTCCTACTGCACAGCCCAGTCCCCCAGAACCCCGATTTCCCTCCTACAGCACAGCCTGGCCCCCAGAACCCCAATTTTCCTCTTACTGCACAGCCTGGTGCCTGGAACCCCTATTTCCCACCTACAGCACACACAGCCTGGCCCCCAGAACCGTGATTTCCCACCTACTGCACAGCCTGGCCTCCAGAGCCCCAGTTTCCCTCCTACAGCACAACCCAGTCCCCAGGACCTCAATTTCCCTCCTACAGCACAACACAGCCCCCAGAACCCCGATTTCCCTCCTGAATAACTGCTATCATGCAGCCGTGGTAATGCAACACTGACAGTATGAGCCAGGTAATGATTCCCCAAACCACATCGTCCCATGACTTCATTAACAGGCACGGCGCCGAATAGAAATATAAAACTCCACACTGTCTGCGGGCCCAGGGTGGGCAAGAGAACGCAGTGTCGGTGTGGACGGCCGAGGAGGCCGGGGTTGGCAGGGGCGTGGGCTCTTAGCTTGGCCTGCAGGTCTCCTCCCGGATCATACTTCACAGGACGCTTGTGTTTTATGAATATTCCAGATCATTCCTCCTCTTCAGCCTCTCTTTGTGGAGAGCCAGGGGCCTGCAGTGGCCGTAAACGAGGCCACTCACCCACTGGGACACTGTCAGCTGGCGTTGGTCTAGTGGGAGCCCATGGTGCCCAGACCCCGGACTCCCACCCCGTCCCTGCTCCTGGTGCACCTGCTCACCCGTGAAGCTGACTTCGTGCCTCTCTAAGGACACAGGGGCCAGTCTCCCAGCGGCCTTCCGCCCTCCCATCCACACTCCCTCCCAGTTCAAATCAAAGGTTGACAGACAAGTCTCTCAGAACACTTCAAGTTTTGTGTATTCTTGCTGCCCAAGAATTTACAGCAAACGTACCCAAAGCACGTAGCTAATTTCACCTCCGAGGATGGTGTCAGAAACCTCAGGATGCTCTTCCCTGATCACATTGCAATGCAGTTCGTTTCTCACATAAAATCAGTAAGGTCTTTAAGAGCAAAGAATCTCAATTATCCCTAAGGAATCAAGAGTGTCAACATTTTCGATTTTAGAGTTTTGCATTTGTAGTGACATTCTGGCTTCGATGTGCCTGAGGATACTTGGTTTTTCTCTTTCCCAAAAACTTAAAAGAAGGAAGGGAGGGGAGGGGAGGGAGGGGAGGGGAGCCTGATCCAATGCTGACCACAGGGGCCCACGTGCACAGCAAACAGACCCAGGCAGGGAGGGAACATGCCCAGGCATGTCTGCTCTGTTTCCAGACGGAACATCCTATTTTCTGAATGATCATTGCCCTAAAGGGCAACTAGCATTATAATATCACCCAGGTCTCATTTTGAAATAAATGCCTTTTCTTTGTTACCAGGCAGGCTGTTTTATCCAGAACCCTGTGGATTTTAATGGTATTCCCTTAAGAAAATAAACTCTGTCGCTAAAGGCTCTACACATGGCACTAAATATTTGGTTTCTAACGTGACTCCTGTTGATGGGGGAACACAGGGCTAGCTGAGGACAAGGCACGAGCATGGGGCAGCACACTGACAAAAGGGACCTTCCTCTACGGACTCAACTGCCTCGATGTTCATACTTTGCTAAGGGCAGAAGGCAATCTTAGTCCGACCCCCAGGAGCCTGTAAGTCTACTTTAACATATAAAAATTCCTTTAGAATTTCCCTTTATCGCTATGCCCCCAGATACATGTTGGCAATCATCCCCCAAACACATGGCCCACTGATAGACATCTGAAGGGTCTCATGACTCAGGTTTTATTAGACGGTAATAAGTGACCTTATCCCAACAATAGCTGGCCCCCTCAAGGTCCTGGAAACCTTGCTCCCAAGATTCCTTAGAGAATACAGCTATCTCAAACCCCTCCCAACTCCCAGGTGTATAATTAGCTGCCCCTCACAGGCCCGGGGCAGCAGGTCTTCCTGCCCACGGGTCCTGTCTCTGTGCTTTAATAAAACCACCATTTTGCACCAAAGACGTCTCAAGAATTCTTTCTTGGTTGTCGGCTCCAGACCTCACCTGTATTCCCCAAATTCATCACTGTGAATGTGCATTTTTTTTTTAAATAACTTGAGAAATTTGTTGAGATGATGGTACAATGGTCAGGTGCCTGCTCCACAAGCAAGAGGGTTTCAAAACAGCTGTAACGTAAGAGATAAAAGCTAGAGAAATAAATTGTTTAGGGGATCCTTGGGTGGCTCAGGAGATCCCTGGGTGGCTCAGCGGTTTAGCACCTGCCTTGGGGCCAGGACATGATCCTGGAGTCCCAGGATCAAGTTCTGCATCGGGCTCCCTGCATGGAGCCTGCTTCTCCCTCTGCCTATGTCTCTGCCTCTCCCTCTCTCTGTGTCTCTCATGAATAAAAAAATAAAATCTTAAAAAGTAAATAAATAAATTGTTTAAATGATGTCAATATGTGACAAGGTCATTTGTGACAATGAATTTTTAAAATCTCTGTGGAACTGTGTTTGCACTTCTGATGCATCACAGAGCTTCCTGTTACAGGTGTCCCAGCAGTGGTGGGGAGGGGTTGGTGGGCCTCAGATGGTGATGAAGACGGCCGGGTACGGAACACCTCACCGCCATCCTCTCCTCCCTTCACCAAGATCACTTCCTCAGAATGTCCTCCTTGCTGAAGCATCAGCTTTTCATGTCATTGTTAAGGGGAGAATATTTATGAAAAGCGCATGCAAATTAAAAGTTGTGAAATATTAGTGATAAAGACATAGAAAATTAAAATTGGGCAAGTGTTAGCTTCACCTCCAGAACAGGGGGAGACTTCATTCTAGAAATCACCAATTCGCATGCAGGATACCAATTCCCACAAAGGGTACACAGTGACTTGTTAAACAGGTGGTTTATAAATGTGTGAAAAGAACGAGGAAAGTATGAAGGCTCTGAGTCACTGTGAGCAAGTCCTGCCCAACAAGCCCCGCTGGACTCCTGACACAGTCAGTGCAACGACAGCAGGTAAGCGCTCCCCTGGTTTGTGGAGAGCTCATAGCCCTGCAGGAAGCTCAGGTGGGCAAGAGGCTGACGTCACACGGTGTCTGCACAGCTGAGTACCACCAGCTACTCCTCTGGACAGCAGGCACATCTTGTTCCAGAGGTTCTCAACCTGGCCAGGTGCCTACCTGCATCACCACCCCGGGAGCTAGGAGCTAGTTAAATGGGCAGGTCCCAGGTGGGGACAGGCCAGCCAGGTGCCCACTTGCATCAGAACCATCCTGGGAGCTAGGAACTAGTTAAATGGGTGGGTTCTAGGAGGGGGCAAGGCCGGTGAGTCCAGGGTCTGTGAAGGATGGGGTCCTAGCTCTGATCACAGAAGTGGGTTTCACTTAGCTTTTCATGTCATTGTTAAAGGGAGAATATTTATGAAAAGCACGTGCAAATTAAAAGTTGTGAAATATAAGTGATAAAGACATAGAAAATTAAAACTGGGCAAAAATTAGCTTCACCTCCAGAACAGGGGGGAGACTCCATTCTAGAAATCACCAATTCGTATGGCTCACACCAGCACTCCCTGTCCCCCTTCTGTGCATCCCACCAGCATAAGTGGATACTCAGTGAAAAGAAGTGCTAGTCTCCCCAGCACAGGCACTACCCGCCAGTCTCCACAGGACGGTATGACCCACCAGTCCCCGCAGCACGGGCACGACCCGCCACTCTGTCTTCCTCTGTCTTCCTCACTGGCGTCTAGGACATGCTGCTCTGGGGGCCCCTCCTACCCCCCCCCCACTCTTCTGTCTCCTTTCCTCCTTCCTTATCTCCCTGCTTCCCAACATCCTGCCACGCCTGGCTCCATCCCTGGCCTCCTGCCCTGTGGTCACCCCCTTGGACCTCACCCTGTCGTGGGGCTTCATGCCAGTCTCCAGACGGCACCTGTCCCTGGAACTCTGATTCTGGAGGCCCATGGCAGACAGCTGAGAGGCAGTATGAGAGTCATCGGATGGGGCGACGCGCCCTCCTTGAGGTTCTCCTTCATGCAGGAGTGGGTAAGAGGCCCAGTGGGACTTGTCACCAGTCCCCTGCCTGTGAGGCCACGAGGTCACCTTAGGTTCACAGCTTTGTCAACTGCCATCAGGACACAGTCCATTTCAACTGTCCTCTAATTCTGGGTTCTCACTCAAACACAAGTTTTGACCTCTGAATATTTGCTCCTAACTTCCCAACTCACGAATGCATTTACATTTTTATTTTTTAGTATTTTATTATTTACTCATGAGAGACACTCAGAGAGGCAGAGACACAGGCAGAGGGAAAAGCAGGCTCCCCAAAGGGAGCCTGATGCAAGACTTGATCCCGGTATCCCGGGATCACGACCTGAGCCAAAGGCAGACACTCAACCACTGAGCCACCCAGGTGTCCCTATATTCACATATTTTAAGAAAGATAATGTATCCAGTACTATTAATTGTTTTTAGCAGGAGAGTGTGCCACTCGCAGTCTAGGGTACTGCTAGAAAGAGAAGTTCAGGAGTGCTTTCGAGGTGGAGAGAAGAGCTTTCTGTGCCTCTTCTGGAAGGTAAGGACCAGAGGAGATGCCCTAAAGAGCCCAGGTTGGGGGGGGTGGGGAGCAGGGAGGACAGAAGACAGACAGGGTGAGGTGGGAGGTGGGGGTCCATCCCTCAGGGAGCTCCTGCATCGTCTGTGCAGCTTTGGGGTCTCTGTTCACCGTAAAGCTTGCTGAACCAACTAACAATGCGGCTCAGTGCAGAAACCCAGGGGGCAGGTGGCTTTGCACGCACCTCTCATATGAAGTGAGAATGACTAGAGCCACAGATTCTACAGAAGAACCCCTCCTTTCAGACAGGTCAGGAGGCTCCTTCAGGGGATCAGGGGCCGGGCCTCCAGCAGGTGCCCCCCGCCCCTGGGTGCCCACCCCCCACCCTAGACCCCTGCAGGTGGCCTTGCTGCCCTTGCACCAGGCCTGGGCCGTGCGTGAGCTCTGGCTAGCGCGTGCTCACAGGCCCGGCCACACGTGTCTGGCCCATTTCTCAGGAAACAGCTTCTACAAAAAGTTTCCTCTCCATCTCTCAAGGGCTAAAAATAAGCTGAGCCACTCAGTCCAGCCGCACCACTCCCAGCGAGAGTGGAAACCAAGCTGGTCCTATGGGCACTTGCTGGAATCCGGACAAAACCCGGACGCCTTTCTTTAGGAAGAAGTCTACAACCGGACAGGCGGGAGCAAGCAGGAAGGATGAGGGCCGGGGAAGATAAGGGAACCCGCTGGGTGAAATGTTGAGACAGCAGGTAGCAGCTCTGAAATTTCAGGAGTGGGACACACGACACTGGAGTAGGGGAAAGATGGGCTCAGTTGCCCAAGATCCGTTTTCCACCCTGGTCATTCCCAGTGCTGGAAGTGCAGGTGCCCTTGGCCCACCGTTTGTGGGATGCACGATTCCCAGAGAGAGGCCCTCCCTCCTTCCGGAATGACAGGCGGCCAGGACAGGGCATCTGCACAGGGTCTCGGGGCAGCACCAAGTGAAGAGACAAGAGGAAGCATGGGAAACACAGCAGAGGCACCCCCTTTCCCTTACACCCCAAATCCCGCCTTCTACTACCTCCACTCCTACTGGCTTTGGTGGTTGAGATAAGATGAATGCTCCCCTCTGTTTCAGCCTCTCATGGGTCTGTCTTTCTTTCCCTGGCTGCCTGTTGTCCCTTCCAATCACCTTCCCTTCCAGCCTTCCGTGAGGCTCTCATCTGACGGCATTTTTATAAATTGCAGTCCACGTAAATCAGACTCCCTGACAGCAGTGACTTGAAGACTGACCCCCAGAGTGGCATTTCTGCAGGGCCTCCCTCACCCAGAGGAGGGCTGTGGGCTTGGTGGGCCATGGCATCCTACTGGTGGGTCATGGTGTCCTACTTGTGGGCCATGGAATCCCACTGGCAGGCCATGGGGTCCCACTGGCGGGCCACAAGGTCCCACTTGAGGGCCATGGGGTCCCACTGGAGGTCCATGGCATCCCACTGGCAGGCCACGGGGTCCCACTGGTGGGCCACGGAGTCCCACTGGCAGGCCACGGGGTCCCACTTGAGGGCCATGGGGTCCCACTGGAGGTCCAAGGCGTCCCACTGGTGGGCCATGGGATCCCACTGGAAGGCCACAGCATCCCATCGGCTGGTAGACTGTGACTCCCACCTCCTGATGGCTCCCCATCCTCCGGGTGAGCCAACGCCAGCAGGCCCCCCACCCCAGCCCCCCAGGAAAGCAGCATCTGTGAGGCCCGAGGCAAGGGGCCCTGGCCTCCGACCGCCGTGTTTGAGGGGCAGGCTGTACACCTGGCTCCTGGGCCCTTCCCACTTCATCTTGAAACTTGCCTTCTGTGATGTGTTTTCTAACAAGTCATCTCTAATGACAGATGACAAAGTCGCTATCCATGGATTTATTCAGAGGCACCGAGGAATCTACAAAGAGCCTCATAACTCGATGTGTATGGAAAGTGTGTGCCACTAGGTCCAGCCACAGGGATGTTTCCTCAAGGAACAGACAGCTCTCTGCGGGGATGCCATGAGCTCTGGGGCAGCAGGATGTGTGTGCAAAGGGGCTGGAGGACCTTATCCCTTACCACAGCTTTAAACATAGTGCTAAGTAAAAACCCACAGAGGGTGATAGAGCACCAGGCTTCACACCAGGGGCTCTCCCAATAGACCATTATTGCTACACTGTTTCTCTTCCTCAAAACATTTTTCACTTTGGGTTTGAGATGCGTAGGATGAGAGAGGATGTACTGAGAGATAAGAGGCTTTAAAATCTCAAATGAAAAACCCACATGATGTAACCCAGGAGATCAGTGTAATTAATGCAGTTACGGTCATATCCCAGTGAGATCTACTGGGATCAGCTCCATTCTTTCTTTCCAGCAAAGAGAAAACTTCATGCCTATGTATATCACCTTCTCCAAGATGGAATTATTGATATATTTCTTTTTTATTTTTTAAAGTTTATTTATTTATTTTTAGTAATCTCTACACCTGACATGGGGCTCGAACTCAGGACTCCCAGATCAAGAGTCATGTGCTCTTCTGACGGAGCCAGCCAGGTGGCCCCAATTATTTATATATCTCTGACTTTATATGCCAGTTTTATTTTTTCCCCCAAATCAACATTTTGTAAATGTTTGGTAAATACCTCTATCAGAGCAAGTTGTCAGAAATAGATGTTCCTGGGGCATCTGGTGGTTAAGTGTTTGACTCTTGATTTTGGCTAATGATCTCAGGGTTGTGGGATAGAGCCCTGTGTTAGGCTCACTGCTCAGCGGGGAGTCTGCTTGAGATTCTCTCTCCCTCTGCCCCTCACCCCTTCTTGCATGCTCAATCTCACTCTAAAATAAATAAATCTTTTAAAACAACCAAACATACAAACAAACAGATGTTCCTGACTGAGCAGAATAAGGAAATGCTGAATCAGAGAGTAGTTGGCAACTCTGTGTGGGCAGGACTGTTGGGTTCGCATGAAGCTGTTTCTGTTTCAAGTCCTCTGTAACTACGGTCAGTGAAAAGCCTGGGTCCCCTGCTCACACCTGGGCGCTAACCGTGCTCAGGATGCGACTGATGGTGGCCTGCTCTCATTCCTTCTCTAGTAAATGAGACAGTCCCATGGCCAGATACACAGTTAGAGGCAGGAGACAAATCTATGAGTGTCATTATGGGGGTTCCATCTTTTGTTCTCATCAAAAGAAAATCTGAGGTATGGAACCACAGTTCTCCAGAACCATTTAAGGAGAACTTACCACCTACTGAGAACTTACATTCAAAGCTCCTGGTCAAATGGTAGGTTCAAATCCTCAAAAGGGCAAAGAATATTCTCCAAGATAATGTAAACCAATCAAAGTCTACATGGGTTGTTTGTCTTTCTTAATACACACAGAAGATCATCACTGTAAATCTGTCCTTGGGAACATTTAAGGCAAAGGCACAAACCATACAGTACAGATTCTCTAGCACTCACTGGCAAACCAGTCCTACAAAGTGAGTCAAGGGCGAATAACGAGCTGGTGGACCAAAACTATGGGCTGTATTAGTTCAATAGCTTAGACGTCCATCAGAAGGTGTGTGGCTCGGGGCCACAGACCAGTGCAGCACCTTCTCCCTGGAGCGGGCAGAGGAGGGAGTATGGGGATGGCCTGATGGCGTGTTTTTAAGCAAACCTGGGTACAGAAAGGTAATTTGGTTTCCACAAAGAAAATGTTCCTTAAGTAACAGGTTTTTGTTATGGTCCAAGAATATGTGGCAATAGTTATTAAAATTGATTGCTCTGATTGGAAAAGCCTCATCCTGGAACGTCTATGTTCCCAGCCCTTCCTCTGCAAGTAGACATGCAGAGAGCACCCGTCCCTGCAGGAGGGAGGTGCTGGCCCTGACTGTTTGGGCAGGCAGAGAAGAATCTATAGGGAGCAGATAGGAATGAATTATTCAAATTGATAACATTATTCACATTCAGATGGGAATAATTTGCCAAAGGATCTTAAAAGGCCACTTGCTTCGGGAAAATAACAGCAGTACCATTGACCACGTGGGCAAGTACCTGGGATGAGGCCATGTTTTGGGGTAAGCAATAATTGTGCCCTGTACAGAATTCTATATTGTGATAGAAAGTAATCAGCCACAATGCAAGAAATGATCTGAAGAGCCACTAAATCCATGTTTTACAGAAAGTAATGTGAACAGAAGAGAAAGGTCCATGAATAGAAAAGCACTGGTCTTGGGTGCAGACTTCTTTTATTCTACACACAAATTCCATGGTCTCTCCGGAGGCACATGCATTCGTACCTTCTGACCCAGGAATCTCAGTTTTCAGGCTCTATAAATAAAATGTGAACATAGCAAGTTGTTTGCTACAATAGGTTTTTTTTAACATAAGAATGAAGAAATGGGAAACAATTTAAATGTCCAGCAAATACGTGAGCATTAAGTAAACAATGACACAACCACCACATGGAATTTAACGCAGGCATTAAAAGTGATTGTGCCATTTACAATTGCTCCCAGAAAGGCACACTCAGGTAAAAACTTACAAAATGTGTAGTCGCTGTGTGCTGTAAACTATAGAATGCTACGGAAAGAAATCAAAGAGCTAAATAGAGAGAGATGCCCTGTCCATAGATCAGAAGACTGAACACAGTGAACTGTTTAATCCTCCAAAAATGGATCTGCAAGTAAAATGCAATTCTTATCAGAATCTGAGCAAGGCTTTCCATAGGTATAGACAAGCTTATTCTAAAATGGAAATGCAAATGCAAAAAACTGGCAATAGCTAAAAACAATTTTGAAAAAGAGTAACCAAGTGGGAGGAATCACTGAACCCACATGAAGGCTCACAACATAGCAGAAGTAATCAAGGGAGTGTGTTACTGGGGGTGGGGCAGACTCAGGGGCCAGTGGAACAGAAGGGGGAACCCTAGAATAGACCCATCCAGTTACACCCAACTGCTCTTGGACAACGATGAAAAGTTAATTAGAGGGATATCTGGGTGACTCAGTGGTTGAGCATCTGCCTTTGGCTCGGGTCGTAATCCCGGGGTCCTGGGATCCAGTCCCACATCGGGCTCCCTGCGGGGAGCCTGCTTCTCCCTCTGCCTATGTCTCTGCCTCTCTCTGTGTGTCTCTCATGAATAAATAAATAAAATATTTTTTTTTAAAGAAGAAAAGTTAATTCGATGGAGGAAGGAGAGTCTTTTCAACAAATAATGCTGAGGCAGTGGACCTCCAAGGGAAGAAAGAAAAAAGGCAAGGTGACCTAAATCCCATATCTTATGCAACAATTAAGTGAAAATGGATCAGGGATGTGAGCGTAAAACATAAAACTATAAAATGTTTAGTAGAAAAGCTTCAGGACATACAGCAAGGGGGAACATTTTTAGACATGACACCAAAAGTGTGATCCCTACAAGGGAAAATTGATAAATTGCACTTAATCAAAATTTAAAACTTTTGCTCTCAAAGAGTCTGTGAAGAAGATGAATAGAGATGCTATAGACTAGGAGAAAACATTTGCAAAGCACTCGTCCAACAAAGGCCTGTGTCTACAACATAAAGAATTCCCAAAACTCAACAGGTAAAGAAAACAAACAGTCCAATTAAAAAATAGACAAAGGAGATAAACAGGCATTTCACAAAAGAAGATATACAGATGGATGGCAAAGGGCCACATGGAAATATATTCAACATCTTTAGCCATCAGAGAAATGTAAAACTGCAATAAGATATCACTACCTACCTATCAATGACTAATATAAAAAACAAACAGTGATAACATCAAATGCTGGCAAGAGTGCAGAGAAACTGGATCTCTCACACACGGCTGGTGGGGATGTAAGGTGGTACGGCCACTGGAAACAGTCTGGTAGTTTCTTACAAAATTAAACCTGCACTTACTGTAGCAGCCAACAGTGGCATTCTTGGACATTAATCCCAGAGGAATGAAGACTATGTTCGTACAAAAACCTCTATTTGCAACACCCAGACTGGAAAGAACCCAGATGTCCTTAGAGGGGTAAATGGCTAAGCAAGCTGAGATCGGTCATCCCACAGCAACACAACAGAACACATTATTGATATGCACAACTCGAATGAATCACCAGAGAGTTATGCTGAGTAAAGAAAGTCAGTCTCCAAAGATTGTATTTATATGGTTTCGTTTGCATGTCATTCTTGAAATGACAAAATTATAGAGAAAAAGAACATATTAGTGGTTGCCAGAGGTAGGGGATGGTGTACGTGTGTCCACAAAAGTGTTGTAGGGGGATCTTCGTGGAGATGAGACAATTCTGTGTCTTGATTGTGGTGGTGGTGATTACATGAATCTACAGATGTGACAAAATTGAATAGAACTACACACACGTACATATAAAAGTGATGACGTTTGAATAAAGTCTGTTGATGTCACCAAATGCCAAATTCTTAGTTTGAAGGTTGCAGTATTGTTATACAAGATCTTACCAGCAGGGGAAATTGGGTAAAGGGCAGATAAGAGTTCTGTACTAGTTTTTGCAACTTCCTGCAACTCTATAATTACTTCAGAATTTTAAAAAAATTTTCTAAGTGATTCTGAAGTCCTTTTGGCAATGCTGAAAGAGCCCGATTATAAGATTGTAAATGAAAGGAGGCAGTCCATAAATTTTACGTACATAATGGTTACCATGACATTTAAAAAATATGTAGGAAAAATATTTATGGGCAATAATTTGAAATATTAATGGTGGCAGTATTGGAGGAATATAAAGGATTAATTTTCTTCCTATTGCTTTTTAAATTTCATTATAAAGAAATAAGAAAATGATCAAGAAGACCCAGGCTTCTATAGAAGGAAATTTAAAAATAGTAAAGTCATCTTACTGTCTACATGAGATTCCCACATCCACCCACTGCTCTCCTATCCGGCAACTCTGAAACACTATGGGAAGTTTAGGCAAAATTAACTATGAACTAATTAAGCAAATAAAATCTTGCTGTAAGAAAACAAAAAGACAGAAGCCAGCATTAAGTACTTTGGATACCATTTCTGGATGCAAAGAATTAACTTGCCATTTGGTTGAAAAGAAAGGCTCAATATTTTTAAAGCTATTAAGATTTTTATACTCAAACATGCGGGATTCATCTTGTAGATTAACACAAAATTTCCAATCAGGGTGCAGATGGTAAACACAAATGTGTACAATACAGAGGCCAACACACACTTTCCCGCCTGGCAGATGGCCAGTGGGTTAACAGATCATTTCCCTGGGACACCAGGTATTTGGGGGAGAGTGGTATGAATTTACTGGAAACCGACAAACAAAAAGCTGGTTTAAAAGTGAGATTAGAGATGAATGTCTGCTATAGCTAATTAAACAACCAAGTTGAGTGAGATAAATTTGTCCTAAATAGGTTTGTAGATATAAATATGAAGAGTTTACTTTTTTTTCCTGAAGTGTCATGACTAGTAATCCAAGAAAATCAAGCAGGGTCAGTTTTGTAGTGTGTGTGTGAATGTTGGATTAGCCATCCCTGCATCTCTGAGGGATGGTTCCACCTGGGTGGTGTCCCCCAATACGAGGCCAAAGCAAGATTCGGTACTTGGGGCAATGGAGGAGCACCATTTCTGCCAATACTCTGGTCCTGGCTATTTTTGTAGTTTCTGGCCAAAAGTAGATCATCCCAAACATCCTTAGAGAAGACTGCTGATTCAGTGATCAGAGTTTCAGAACCCGGTTCATGTAGCTGGTCTGCTGTACACACTATATTTTCCGATTCCGATGATTCTTATAGGTAGAGTCTAGACAGAAAACAATCATGAGCTTCACAATGAAGTGTAAATAATTTCAGCGGCAATGTGCAGATTACTTTTTACTGGTTTCCAAAACTGTTGAAAAGATTACACTTTTGGACAAAAACCTGCTTCAAAGAAGTTAGCTCAATGACCATCCCTCTTTTGGTTTTTAGACCATCTTAGCTGACATTTTAAATGATTATGAAGCATTCTGCTAGAAAGCCAAACAGATATAGCTTACAGTTTTCGAGTGCCCCACTGGCACACCCACACCCCATTGCCCCCCACCCTGAGCCTGGAATTGAGAGAACCTGGCCCAAAAAAATGAAATCAAAGGGAATTAAGCTAACTTGAGATCTACGCAAGCATTAGTTTTTGCCAATTATAAACTATAAGTGACAGATTGCCAACAGTCATGAGCACAGATGAAGTATCTCAATCAAGGTGACAAACGGGGTTGGTTTTCGCCGCACATCCGTTTCCGTGGTGTCCTACACAGCAGCTCGCTGCTATCAGCACTGCACTAGTGTTCACACAAAACCAAGAGCGAGTCTAATGATCCATCGTAGGGCCAGCCGAGGAATCTGGACAATTAAAATTTAACCCTTCTATAGACCGACTTCACCTGCCTAAAGTTCCTGGTCACCCAGTGACCTGTGATGCTATTTGAAAGAAGCTCAGGGGCCTGGCAAACGCTTCTCAGAGAAATCAGAGGTTCCGTGCAGGTGAACACATTCTCAGCTGACTCCTCCAGTGGCCGGGCACCTTGTGCAAACACCTGTTTGTTGTTGGTGGTACCCTCCTACCTAGCAAAGTGCCTGATAGATAGTATTTACTCAATAAGTGTTTGTACAGGAATAAACGAATCCCTCCCGGGTGGTTTTAGGAAGCATAGCAAATGCCCTCCCGTTTGGCTTTCTGCAGGATGCTCTGCTCCAAGCATCAGTCTGCAAAACCACATGTACAGCACGACCACGCCAACCTGACGAGTGTTGATCCTAATTATTAGGGCGTCACACATGGGCTCGGGACCTTTCTGCACATGTGGAATCATTCCTTATTTATATAGACTTTATTTTTTTTATTTTTTTTATTTTTTAATTTTTTTTAATTTATGATAGTCACAGAGAGAGAGAGAGAGAGAGAGAGAGAGAGAGGCGAGCAGAGACAAAGGCAGAGGGAGAAGCAGGCTCCATGCACCGGGAGCCTGACGTGGGATTCGATCCCGGGTCTCCAGGATCGCGCCCTGGGCCAAAGGCAGGCGCCAAACCACTGCGCCACCCAGGGATCCCTATATAGACTTTCTAAATTCAAATAAATCATATTATAAGTGTTTAAAAGCCTATCCTAGCTTGGGGTTTCACCAAAATGCTTCCACCACGTTCAATAATTTATCTTGCTGCCTTTCTAGATCACACACTGTGTCATCGACCTGAGGATGGAGAAAATCCTAAAACTTTCCTGAAGCTCTGGTAGTCAGATGCCAAATAGCTAACTGCTTACCCCAGAAAAATGATAGGAAAACTCATTTGGAAAACTCTGTTGGTTGAGGTTATTCTTCTGAATCGAGGCGTGAGAGTTGTATCATTTCCTATGCACAGAGAGAACTAGCTCTTCATTGAGGGGTATAGCAGGGACGGACCAACCACGACGCATAATCCCTGCACTTTGGTTGTGGCAGCGGCCGGTGCTCAGCAGCTCCATCTAATGCTGAGGGCAAACCAGGTCATGAGATCTACTAGGCTCTGCAAACGGCCTAAAATCCAAACGGCCCCACAATCATTAGTCTAGGCGCACACTAGCATCATCTTGCTGGATTAAATCCTCCCAGTAGAGCACGTAGGCTGCAGGTATCAAGGATCCTGGCCACTTACTCATGTTTATTCACACTCCTTTTGTTTCTGTTTAAACTCCTTGATACAAGGAGGTGCTTAGAAGGAACAGGATTCATTGGAACCCAGTGGTAACCACTGGTGGAGCCAGTGAGCAGCAAGGTCCTGGGCAGAGTAGGAAGGCGCTTGGGGAGAGCTCCCGGGGCACAGTACCCACCTTTCTCTCCCATGGCCCGCCCTGACGCAACGGTCCCACCGTCCCACGCCTGGCTCATCTCACTGTTGCTGCCACTATTACTGAGCCAAACGCAGGGTACTGCTCTAAACGGACTTGGCCAACTTCTGCGGCAATTATATTTTCAAAAAGAAAACCAGTCTACTTTTGTCTGTTTTTCAATGTTTCCAAATTGCTCTTCTTTCCCAGAATGACAGCTTTGGAACATTAGTGCAAATCCCCCTGAGATTTGCATGTATTCTTGGCTCTCACCCAGAACTGAGCTCCACTGCAAAATACACAGGGTTAGGTCAAAGTCTTCGTGGGAACTGTGTGTGTGTCTCAGGGTGAGCGCCCGCCAGCAGGCTGCCCCGGAGCCGTGGCTGAAATTGCACCAAGCCCTGTGTGTGTGTGGCATTGAGGGACCGTACGGAATGATCCAGGGCAGTTCCCGGAGCTGCCACCGTGGGGGCATCCGATACAGTTCTAAGTGGGGCTTTCAGCCGCTCCTTCCCCCAGACTGACATGCTTTTCTTATTATCCTTCAAACCTTCCAAATAACGGTTACCCAGGAAATTACAACTGGCTCTCTCCTCAAGTAAGAGTGCTGCAAGTTTTCACGAGTTTTTGCAAATTTCCACTTCAGTTTCAAGCCTGGTGACCACCGTATTCCCAGACTGCAAGGCAGCTCTGCAAAGCGGAGTGTGACGACGAGAGCGGTGAGTGTGGAAGCGCACGATTAGCTACAGGGCCAGGAGCTACCGAAGGAATAAAAATCCCACGGGGTTTGTTTCATTGATCTGAGGGTGCACACTGTTCCAGGGAGGCGGAAGGATGGGTCCAAGACAAGGAGCAAGGTCTGAGTCACCAGGCTTCATCAGATGAGGAGGCAGAGGTAGTGGGGACACTGTCTCCTTCACTGTGGTCCTCAGAGGTCACACCTGCCCCTGGGACAGGAGAGCCAGCCAGCCACCAGGTGTAAGCTCCAATCAGGGCAAAGTTGACCCGTGATGGAACTCTGACGTCCAGCCAAGGAGACTCCCACGCCATGACCCTGCCAGCAACTGCACTTCGAGTCTACACACACACACACACACACACACACACACAGGGCAGGTGTGCTCAGGGTCCACCAAATGAAACAGCCCTGGATCTTACAAAAATAAACCAGTAACTCACCAAACCCGATTTTGAAATGAGTTGAGGGAGTTCTCAGTCCTAGAATTTCCCCCTGTGTAGCTAAAATCCTGTGCAAGTGACAGCAAGACACAGCTGTTCAGTAAACACCACGCGACTTTCCCCAGCACTTTGGGCTCAAATATACTCCATTGGCTTGAGCCGGGAACATCCCGCCTGAGCATTTTTGTCTTCCTCGTGGGTGTTCAGCAGGTCTTATGGTGGGAATGGGGCAATCTTCTCCAGGGCAGAGGCCCTGGGGGATGGGACAGCCGTGCTTCCGCCTGGTCCCTGGGCTCAGCTTGCAGGGAGTGGGACTGAGAGGGCCCACAGCACACCCAGCAAAGCGCTGGTGCCTACAGCCTGCTTCTGTCTATCCTGTCCCCTGTCTGATGTGAGGCACCTGCTGTGTGTTCCACACATTCCCTTTCCTGTTTCCATACCGTCTCCAGTTTTTTTGTATTTTAATTTTTTATAAACATGTAAACTATTAACAGACGGGTCCTACAGATCTATTTCTACTTGGACGCACCCAAGATGCGATCTTGGATACAAAATCCCAGAAGTGGGATGGCCCTCGGCCCTCTGAGCCTGAATCTTCTTCCAAAGCTCCAGGTCTTCACGGAGTTTGTTGTCTAGACCACTGGCCAGGACCTGGCTATCCTTTCCATCCATCACATCCTTGGTCTGTTTAAAACCCAACCTGGAATGGTGTATCAGCTTGGATTCCGTGTACTCATGACCACAGGTATTGCCTCATTCTCGGTGAGCTCTCCTGCCCCCCTGGTGAGACGGGTCTGCTTTCCTCAATGCCACGTGAGCGTACCTTCGCCCTGTGCCCTTAGCAGGGATGGCAAAAGTTGTTTTCCACTGCCCATCGATATTGAGTACTTGCAAAATGTGCTAGAACTTCTCAGGGATCAGCAGAGACATGGCCACGGCCCCAGCAGGTGGTGTGTAGGCCTCCAATTTTAAAGAGCTTCTGAAGGAAAGGAACACAAGAGTTGACAAATTGCTAGATGACTTTTTCCTTTTGAGGCCTGCTTTTGCAGTGCCTCCCTCACCTCTGTTCTTCAATATGAAGTGTTTTGAGGGCATCTGGGTGGTTCAGTCAGTTAAGCATCCAACTCTTGATCTCAGCCCAGGTCTTGATCTCGGGGTTGTGAGTTCAAGCCCCGCCCAGTGTGGAGCCTACTTAAGAAAACTAAAAAATAAAAACCATTGTTTGGGGCACCTGGGTGGCTCATTGGTTGAGTGTCTGCCTTTGGCTCAGGTCCTGATCCCGGGGTCCTGGGATTAAGTCCCACAACAGGCTTCCCACAGGGAACCTGCTTTTTCCTCTGCCTATGTCTCTGCCTCTCTCTCTGTATCTCTCATGAATAAAAATAAAAAACTAAAATCTTTGAAGTGTTTTGAATACTTCCTGTCTGTTGTGGGAGTTCTCACCGTGACACCATAAAAAACAGGCATTTCCCTGACGCACAGATGACAGTCTAGCTAGATGGAAATGAGGCTCCAGAATGTTCCACTCAGGAAAGTCTTGCATGTTCTCAAAGTCACCTGCTCAACATGGTCACTAGAGCATCCCTTCGCCGTGGCCAAGGATTGTCCTTCCTTCCCCTTCAGGTGCCGCCTACCCCAGCAGCCCTGAGGGGCCCGCTCCTGTCTCAACAGACCTAAGTGACAGGAACAAGGGAGAGGCTTTAGGATATGTGATCCCCTTTCCAACTCTGGGCCGTCCACGTGTGGACCCTAAAGATGTTTTCAAAGATGATCATTTTGATGACTTAATAGGCCACCTATTAAAAGGCTAAAAGCAGGGAACAAAGTAGGTAGACAAAGGGTCCTGGATAAAGTGGGCAACAGCTGCTTTGGGGATAATTCACCCTTTTGCTGGTTAAATCCTGCTAGTGCATGTGAGGTGAGCAGAGCCTCCTTAACCATCAGGACTTCAATATTTATGGGCTTTAAGAAACAGGAAATGCCTCCTGTGTAACCATGGAATAGATTTTATTCATCTCCAAAACTCCTGAAGTCAAACCCCAACATTAAAAAGAAAACCAGGGGATCCCTGGGTGGCTCAGCGGTTTGGTGCCTCCCAGGCACCGATCCTGGAGTCCCGGGATCGAGTCCTACGTCAGGCTCCTGGCATGGAGCCTGCTTCTCCCTCTGCCTGTATCTCTGCCTCTGTCTCTCTCTGTATGTCTATCATGAATAAATAAATAAAATCTTTTTAAAAATAAAAAAGAAAAAGAAAACCAGGAAATTAGCGTTCTAGAATAATCTCACTAATAAGCCACACTTCGTGTTCTATAGTGTAACTATCTGAAACAATGAAGACGTGCTTAAGAGAAGCCAGTTCATTCTGGTGCAGTGACTGTAGGTGCATGGGGGTCTCTTATAAAAGCTTAAAAGTCCTAAGATGGTCCCTGCAGGTCTGGGGGATCTGAGAAGAGCAGGTGCTGACCCAGGGGCTCGGCCACCTGCTCAGGGATTCCTGGCTCTCCTCTGTACAAAGGATTCTAAGTCCTTAACCTCCAACCGGGGAGGAGAAGTTCGCTGTTTATGCCGGAAGACAGTCCCTGACATGACAAGACAACGAGAAGGAACCACCTTTAAAACTAAAGTCCTGATGCTCCCTTTTGCCTTGTGCTTCCTCAGGAGGCATGTGATGTGTGTCTAACTTGGCAAAGCTCCTTGGTCCCCAGGATCCAGACACCTGGCAGCCGCTCTCAGCAACACCAGTGGGGATCCTGCCCTGCTGCCTTTTGGGAGGGCTTCCCTGCGTGACCTTGGTCCTCCAGCAGGTCCCGGGCCCTCCCTGAGCACTCCCTGCCTTACGCTTCTCAGCTGTGCTGGCATCTTGCAGGCGGGAATAGCCAGGCCCAGAACTGGTTTAGAGTTCAATCAGCAGATGATGCCGTGAGCCAGTGATCCCCCCAGGGGCCCAGCACCAGATCGGGCCGCTGGTACCACAGCCTCCAGAGAACCTGAGCCCTGAGAAGCTGAGCCCACAGACAGTGTCCCTTCAGGTGGCGTCCTCTGAGCTCTTTTCGAGGACTCAGGATGCCAAATGGATCTAGACCCCCCCCGGGACTGCTTCGGGGACCTCATCTGTGAGCCCCTGCAGCCAGGATGCCAGGAAGGACGTCACCAGGAGGGACATTTCCCTGTCTCAGTGTAAAACTGCCATGCTGTTCTCCTAACTCCCTCCCAAGAGAGACACACGAAACTTGGGTGCTTGGGAGACAGATAAAAATTGGAAAGGTTTTCACATAAATCCAGACTAGAATTTGGGAATTAACCTGCAACCCCATGTCTGAGATATGTGACAACTTACAACAACATCCGGGGGTGCACGGATCAGAACAGACTTATTCTTCTGCTCCTGGAACCCAATGTCCTAAGCCTTATCACCACCTGTTACTGTAGATAAGGCCACCTTCCTTTTCATCATTGTATTACACTGGACAAAGCCTCCATCAGCGTCATTTCCAGAACATTCTCCCTGGAAGTGTTCTCAGGCTGTTTGTTGGCATCTCTGGAGGGACCCTCACGTGAGCACACATACCAGCCTGACGAGCACCAGCGCCCAGGGCTCAGCCCTGCTCGGTGTTCCTCCCATGCAGTCCTGCTCCCCCTCGCCTGCTGATGGAGGAAACCAGGGCTGCCACGGCCTCCACACCTTGGCAGCTACACTGTGGCCACAGAGATGCCGCCTCCAGATACCGCCAGTGGTTCTGTCTCTGCATGTCTCGGGGATCTCAGGTGAGGCAGGGCACTGGTGGTGACCATGGCATTCTCTGGGCAGCTCTCTACCTCCTGCCTTTACCTCCTGCCTTACATCTCACTTGCATCCAGTCTCGTCAGTTCTGAGTGTTGCCCAACCCTGTCTGGAACCTCACAAGCCTTTCAAGAAAAGGAGTCTTGCTCCCTTTGGGCTACCAGGCCTGTCAGCAGGGCTCCCTCTCTTGGAAGCTGGGGGGAGAGGGTATGACTGCCTCCTATGTGCACGCTCCCTCCGCACTCCTGCACGCAGTCAGGCCCAGAGAGGCGGAGGGCCAGGCCAAGGTCACTCAGCCCAGCAGAGGCGGTGCAGGGGCAGGAGAGAACCCACGCTCCTTACAACAGCAGACTGAGCCAGCGGGTTATCCCGCTGATTTCAGTGACCCACAGGAGAAAAGTCCTCTTCATCTAACAGATGGCAAATGTAAACGAAGGAACTGGTTAGTCTCAAGAGTTGGGAGCTTCCAGAATGGGTCAGGTGAGTTAATGCTACTGGGGTAAATTATTAAACCATCAGGGGTCCTCTGAACGCTCCTTTACATAACACCTTTTTTTGCCGCCTCTAAAAACAAATTCTTACATTGGGTTGACTCCGGCCACATCCATAGTGGCAAATCTGATGTTTTTTTCTACAGCAGGATTGGAGAACCACACTCCAGATCCTGCTGAGTCCTCGGCCACCGCCCTCCGGCGCCTCACGTCTGGATGTAATCTCAGCCTCATGGCCCTGGGTACGAATGATTAACAAGGGGCCTGCCACCCGAAGATCCATGCCAGTGACTCAAAAAACCAGAAGGAAAACTGTCTAAGAGATGAGCAAACACCCAGCAGGGAAATAAGGAAAATGTGACTAATTCTGGTCCATTTCCCAGGACTCTCATTGAATACAAGAGAGTCCACTTGGACCGATTAGCTATGGAGAAATGCTGGTATGTTAATAGAACTAGTCATCCAAGAAGAGGATTTTTGACCAGGAAAATAGCTTGACACAGAGAGTGCCAGACGAGCAGTGGTCAGGGCTGCAGCCACGAAGGACGGCATGCGCGGTCGCTGAACAGAGCCCGGGGCGGGGGTGGGGGGTACACTGTGGCCGGGGTGTGCCCTGGGTCTGGGCTGGCCTATGTGCACAGAGGGAACCCAGGGGATGCCTGAAGCTCTCAGATCAGCGGTACACAAGAGGTGAACCCCCTCCAGGAAATCTGTGCCCAACTTCATTTTCCCAAGGATCTGCGAAAATAATGGCTGAGGGATACTTAATTCCTGTGTCTTCATCTGAAACTAACCCATGTGGGGAAATGCAACCACCAAGGTGGCTTGAGCCCCCACTGCAGCATCCATGCCAGCACAGGCACCTGCCGGGGAGCCCAGGGGCAGGGCCACCTCTTGGGTCTGGGAAGCTGGAGGTCAGACGCTGCTGCCCAGGGAGCCCCCACCTACTGGTCCCAGGGTCCCCCCATCACTACTGCCCCCTGCTCTTGGTGCTCCCAAAGGGAACTAGGTCGCATGCAACAACTTCTCTGAGGGTTGGAAATCTTTGAGAACATGAGGAAATCGTGGCATTTTCTTCCCAGGAAACTACGCGAGTGCATGTATGCCCAGGATGTGTCTTAGACAGTTGGGAGTTGCAGAAACCCATTCATAGAACCCCAAGGTGAGGCCATCTGAGCTAAGAGGGTCACGGTCATTACTGATTATTGACCACCACACAGACTTCAAACCCTTCTCTGAGAGGAGGTGCTGAACTTTTGTGGCAAAATTCAAGATACTAGAAAACAAGCAAGTAAATAAAAAGTGTGTTTTGTGCAAAGACAAGAATTCAAATCAGAAAATCTGGCATTTCAGTCTTAAACTCTGCTTCTTCCTGGTTTTGCAATTTTGGACAAGTATGCGTCCCAGCCTCATTTACAAATAATGTATGTTTAAAAGTGTATTAAAAAATCAAACTTTAGTAAACGTACACCAAAACATTAAGTTCTGGATTTACTAACAAAGGAGTTCATTAGAGGGCGAAAAGCACCCAGGAAAGTCTGTAAGTAAGATCAATGCAAGTTTACTAGAAATAAGAGATCACACAGAGTTATTTTCTCTGGGTTTCTCCCTGAGGACCGGCACCATCCTCCAGCCACAGGTCCCAGAAGCGCCATCTGAGAAGCACGGGCTGGTGGTCGGAGCACCTCTTCTTGTCCTACGTGGCTATTTCCCTCTAACAGTGACATCCCTTCTCTGCAGGTGTGAGGAGTCTGTGGATGTCACAGCCTCAGCTATGGGGCTGCCCACAGTCTCTCGTCCTTTCTATATCTCGTCTCCTGGTATGTGACATCCCTTCCCGTGGAAAGAGCTGCATGGACCACCCTTCCACCAGCTGCATCTGCTCTGGGTGGTCTGTGAGGCCTTCCTGAGCCCTTCCATGGGTGTCCCCTTCAGAGCTGCCTGCGGGCCTTCCTGAGGCCACCAGGCCACACAGTGGCAGCTCTATGGATTTAGATGGAACATGCCTCGTGGACTGTCATCTGGACAAAGGCCTCTACCTCACCCTCTGGGGCTGTGATTTGGGAAAGGAAAGATGGGTAAAATGTCCCTGAAGAGACATCCCCTTGGAAACGGCACATCTCCCAGTGCTGAGTTGATGCTATTTCCTTGAAGAGCATCTTTGCTTCGTCCCACACAGCTGCTGGGTGCAAGATGCTGCTTATATCTGAATTCTCCATCCCTGGTAGGAAAGTCTTGTTTGCACTCTTACCACTTAACGATGCACCCAGAATGACTGGATTCAACAGAAGAGATTTTCAAATTTTCCTTACTTTGGGGGGTCCTAAAGGTCATGATATAAGTATTGGTTAGACAGTTACCCCTTGGAAGAAAGTTCAGGAAATCAGGTGCTCAGTGACAGGATGACATGAAAACATGTTATGTGCTGTGCAAGCCTAAGCCTCCATGTTTTGTTCATTTGAAACCTACTTGACTCCTTTGCTCTGTGCTGGGCCAACTCCTAGGGACACAACCGTGGGTGGACCTGGTCTCTGCCCCGAGCGAGGCTCAGTGCAAAGGCGCCGGAGCCCTGGGGGACAGCCGCTGCACAAAGGCAGGGCCTGAGCATTTCAGCACGGGCAGTCCCTGTCCTGTCGATAAGAGGACAAAAGAGTCATTCAGTGTCCTTCCTGCCTGCCTACATGACAGGAAGTTATCTTGACAGCTACACCTCTTCCACCGTCAGAAATTAAGGTCGCCAATGACAATGTTTAATTTTCATTTCTCGTATCCCATCTGCAAAAACAAAAACAAAAAATCCCCCCAAACTACAGAACTTACAAAGACAGACATAATTTCCATCACTACTTGATACTCCCCTGGAACGTCTAGAAAATGCAATAAGCACAGAAATAGAAATTAGAACTACAAATGTAGCTCTGAGGCTGTACGCGTGTATATTTAGTGCACTGAGAACATAAACCAAAATAAATATATTCGATTTAACGATAGAGGGTTTGGATGCAAAACAAAACACACAATTCATTCTTATAAATCAAAATTAGCAAATGAGGGGATGCAACGGGGAAACCAGATTACATTCAAAAAGCAATAAAATATTAAAAATAACTAAAGGGTATTTAGATAGTAGACTAAGACATGGCAGGGACACAAAGTACACCTGAGCGAGTAGAAAGACAAACTGGTAAGACTGGGTATTGCTCATTCTTTCCCATGTAATGGACATTTAACTTACTTTGAATGCAGATTATAAGGGCTTTCTTTAGGGATTTAAAAATAGTAAATTTATCTAAACTATTTATGAAATAATAATGAATACCACAGAAATGTGGGGAAAATAAAAAGCATTCTAATGGGTTTGCTCTCTGGGGCATGAAACTGTTTGGTGAGTCTGCAGCAGTGACAACCGCACAGGGCCGACACTGCCAGTTCACCTCCAGATGACACCAGATACCCAGACACCTTCCAGATAGTCTAGAGCTGAATACATACATACCCAGGATGAAAAATTAGGGAAGACATGAGCAAAGACATCACTGTTTGCAGATGAGGAAAGAAGGAAGTCTAAAAGCAATGGCAGAAAAAAAAAAAAAAAAAAAAAAAAAATAAAAGCAATGGCAGAGCAGAAAGAGAAGTATTTAATGACATAAAAAATTCTACAAGCTCATAAACAATGCTAAAAGGCCCGTGACAAGCAGGGAAAAAATCTGGAACCAAAGCAAAAGTGTGTTTGTGCGTGTATGTGTGTGTGTGTGTGTGTGTTGGCACTCAAAGGAAAAAGTAGTCCAAGGACTCAGTAAGAGTCTGCATGTGAGGATGCTAAAAATCCAACAAATGCACTTTTTTAAAGTATTCTCACCAGCTATCACAGACATAAAGAGAGGAGACACTTTCCTCGCGTGTCTATTTAGCCGAGATGCTGAAAATAAAGACGTCCCGTGTTTTCCAGACTGAAGTGGGGCGACCGCCTGCTGGCCACGAGCCGGTCCGCGCATTCAACACTCTCGCTGGAGAGCCACGGGGCGCCTCTGCACCAGAACCCTTGATTGGGAAACAGCGGACTTTGCTTTCAGGGTTTTTGGAAATAATCACATATTTGTGGGTAAGGATGCCATTGTAGCATTATTTAGGGCGAAAACCACTAGGAAAAACCCCTGAACCACTCTGCACTGTTTGGGCAAACTGAAGACACCCAGACACCCAGATGTTCTACCTACAAGAAAATTCATTCGCGATGATACCTGATGACGAGCAGACACCCTTAGACTTAATATTCTGGTTCTGGTTTTCTTACGGACACAAAATTCC
This sequence comes from Canis lupus baileyi, assembly GCF_048164855.1. Classification (NCBI taxonomy): domain Eukaryota; kingdom Metazoa; phylum Chordata; class Mammalia; order Carnivora; family Canidae; genus Canis; species Canis lupus. The sequence continues at coordinate 55,428,017 of NC_132838.1, forward strand.
TTTTTTTTTTTTTTTAAGATTTTATTTATTTATTTATGAGAGACACAGAGAGAGAGGCAGAGACACAGGCAGAGGGAGAAGCAGGCTCCATGCAGGGAGCCCGATGCAGGACTCGATCCCAGGACCCCAGGATCACACCCTGGGCCGAAGGCGGGTGCTAAACCGCTGAGCCACCCAGGTGCCCCCGGACACAAAATTCTATGTTCAGACTTATAACAAATTGAAGGAGAATGAAAATGTCCCCTAGTATTGAATATCTGGGTCTGAGTTGTGGGATGTAGGAGGGCTTCTAGCTTTGCTGATAGTTGTCTGCATTCTGGTGTCACACCTTCCACATAGGAGTTATTAAATATTGGTGAAGAGAAAAAAAGCATTTCAAATTTCTGACATGTATATAAACAAACTTTATATTAAGAAAAGATCCAAAATGTTATGAAACAGAAATTAATTGAAACATTACCGACACAAAGGGGGATGCTTCCCCCACAAACGGAAGGCTGGTGCTGGTCACCTGGCCTGCATCCTGAGCACAGGGCGGGCCACCGTTGAAGCTTTCACAGAAATGCGCAGGTGGCAAGAATGACCTCGGCTCCTTCCTCCGAGCAGTTCTCTGGGGGTTCTGAGTGATCCTCATGGATCACAAGTCAAGCAGCTCCCTTCCTGGCACCCGGGGGGGGGCTGGCCCCTGGGTCGCAGCTCATGGCCTGGCCCCTCATGCCACTGGGTGGTTTCATGCAGGTGACACAGGGTGTGAACCAGGACCTAGTGCTCTTGTCCCTCCCATCCCCAAGGTCTAGGGGGGCGGCAGTGCTCACACTGGGGCACCCCACTCTCACAAGGGGTGCCAGGCCAGAGCTACCCTGCCCCCAATGCCCCTCAAATCACTTCTTTGGGTCTTGCCTTTGTCCCCAGAGGTCAGGGGACTGAGGCCATGAGGGTGGCAGGAAGGGACAGGCCACTTCTGCATGCACAACCCCCTCTGTCCCCCGGGCACAGCTCGAGTCCCAGGAAACCCGTGCAAGTGCCCCTCCCTCTGTGGGGTGTGGGCAGCCCCAGACACACAGTCCATTTAGGACATAAGGCCATCCTGCAGAGCCCGGCTGCTCATTGCCTTTTATGGGAGTCACTCTGTGGTGGATAGGCGCCACCTGACTCTGGTTTCTTCCTTTTGAACTGCAAGGACCATGTATGTGGGGAGAATGCCACTCTGCAGCACCAAGGACCCGGATGGGTGGCAAAGGAGAGTGACAAGCTGTCAGGGGCCCTTCTCCTGTTTTGCTTCAGGACAGCACACCGCGTGCAGCATCCTGCTGCTGACACAGAGTGCTCACTGTTCAAACATGGGACAACAGAAAAGCCAGGAATAAAGTTCCTGCAGGGAAGGTGTCCAGGTGCCCCTGCGTCACCTGTGTGGTTGGCTGATCTGGAGAGAGCCTGTCTCTGTAAAGCCCACGAGAGTTTTTGTTACATGGACACTGCGGGGCTGCTGATTGACCGTCCTGGTCTAGTGGCCTCCTAGGACCCCTGGTCCTTGGGTAAATACTGAAGTTCTCCTGCAGAGCCTGAGATGGTGTGTCCAACCCCAGAATCAACAAGCTGGGTAGGGAAGCAGTCTGGGACATTCCCAATTTTGAAATAATATTAAAGAGAATTTTTTAAAAACCTTAAAGAATTCAAAGGCAAAAGGTATTCAGTTCTAATAAATTCAAAATAAAACCACTTTTAGTCACCGCAATCCAGAAACCCTGAGGCATGGTGACAGGTTGTTACGGATCTCTGCTACCTGGGCAGGTTATCTGGGCAGGGAGATCCTCGCTCCTTCCATGCCACACCTGCCAGGGCCGAACGCAGGAGTGCAGTACATGTAACCTTGTACAAGTACAAGTACAAGGGTGAAATGGAAACAGGAACCATACAAATAATTTCTGGAAAACTGTGATCATTCATCAGGAGGCTTAAAAAGCAGGACTTTCTGAAGTAGCAAAATACCTAAGGAGTAGACTTTATAAAACTTTTATCACGGTAAAAGGTAAGAGTCTTAGTAAAACACTGAGAATGAGGAGGAGGAGCTCTGAGATAAGAAAGATTTTAAACTAACAAATTAAGTCGGAACAAGTACTTTAACCAGCCCCCCCCCCCCCCCCCGCACCCCGCCCTGCCGCCTTGTGTGTACCCTGGGGCTGCTTCTGCACCAGCATCTCTGGATGCTGAAAACAGACTCCAGCAGCAACAGGTACTGCCACTCAAAGCCGTGAATGCAAAATTCAGGCACCAGAGAGAAGATTTAAAAATATGAAACAGTGAAGTTAAACTTTGGACCATAACAGCTTATGATTTGTTTTGTCTTGACACCTCCTGTGGCCTGCTCTTCCCCATGCTCTCCACCTCATTCTCCAGTGATTTCCCACCAAGACAGATGGCAGGGTCAAGGCAGGTGCCTTCCACCCAGGTCCCTGTCCCAATGCCCCCCCCCCCCAGCCCCCCAGGACTGGGTGAGGATGGGAAGTCTGCTGGGGAGAAGGAGTGCAGACAGCAAACTTTCAGAGCAACGAAAGCGGCCTTGCTTGGGTGTACACACTGCCTACATTCTCGATTTGAAAACCCACTCAAACACCAGTCCACATTTGGAGTTCCCTCCTTTGCTCATTACTAAAACTTTGCTGTCCTTTGTCCCACCCGATGAGCCCCCAGGCCTATCTCCACCTGGACTCCGCCCCAGATGCTCCATCGTCCCTGCCCTGAGGAGGCGGCGGATGTCCCCTCTCAGCATTTCTCACCCCCAGGGTGGGATTCAGTTATTCCCACACACCCCAGAACAGACACAGCAGATGTCAGGCCACAGCCGAGGCCGGCTTCTTGATGGTGGGGGGTCGGGGGCGTCACTGCGAACTCTTCCTTTCTATTTAAAGCATGCCCAACCCTGCCAGATGCGCATGAAAAGCCCCTAGAAACTGTCACCCGAATCTCAGCTGAGCAGGTGCGGCCCAGATGAAAGGACACAGCACACAGGATGCAGGAGGATGCACGTTCAGTGCCTCCAAAGGTTATCTGGATCTATTGGGTTGGCTTCTGGGGGTGCGGGCTTTGTGTTTTTTTCTAAAGATTTTATTTATTTATGAAAAAGAGAGAGCAAGAGCACCCAAGCAGGGCAGAGGGAGAAGCAGACTCCCCACTGAGCAGGGAGCCTGATGTGGGGCTTGATCCCAGGATTCTGGGATCATGAGCCAAGCTGAAGGTAGACGCCTAACCGACTGAACCACCCAGGTGCCCCTGGGGGTGCAAACTTCATTCAACAAAATCAAACTTCTAGGGAGAGAGAAAGGCTTTGAAACCACCATCCCCTAAGCCATTGTATGGACTGGTCCAGCAGCCCGTTGCCAGGGCCCTCGCTAAGCGGGTGTCGACGCGTATGCAGTCCTCTCCCCAGAACAAACTGTATTTCACAACTTCTATGGATCAGTGGGAGTTATTTTTTAGTGCAAGTTTTGTAGTATGCATTTTATTTTTACCATATTCATTGCATAACATAAACATAAAATGTGAAAGGCATTTATATATTCTCTATGGAAAAAAGTGCTAAAAAATATGCAGATGGTAATAAAATATCCATTATTAAAAACATTAGATGTGATTTCCATCTTAACTGAGGAAGCCGGAATATTTGAGAAGACCTTTTAGAGGCTCTTATGTAAGGGATGCCATTAGGCATCCAAGTTACAGGGGAGGAAAAACACTTCTTGAATAATAGGAAAAGCCATAAAATACAGCAATGTAATAATAAGCTGGTTTTAAAACTTAAATATTTTTTTTTGTCAATTTGGGGTGGATAATAATTTGAAGGTTTAGGAAAAATGCCTCAGTATATTTTTATCCTCCGTGTTTTCTCCTACTTTGAAATTCATTGACTTTTTTTATTTATAAAAGAAAAATCACTAGGGGAAAACAGAATTACAGGACATACACACACTTAACTTGGAAAAACAAAATGGTTGTTTTAACATCAGTTCTAATTAAGATAAAGCAATTTGATAAATTTTATTCTAAATTTGCATGTTTTTCAAAGTTTCATGTTTATATTACACATAATTAGTTTCTGGAAACTTCCAAATTGCTGTTTGTGGGCTAAAAGCACTAAAATCATGCTTGTCTAGAAAGCACCCAGCCCTCATCTGTGGTCCTGATGTCCAGCGTCCGTCACCAGGGGCCACACACCCACATCTTGGCAAGACTGTCACATTGTCACCTCTGCCCTTCAAAAATGACTCCTTCCGCTTGGTCTCCTGCATAGCTTAGTGACTAAACATCTCATGAGATCCTTGTACAAGTTCAAAGAGCACAGAGGGGAAAACCAGTTGTTAGAAGCTGGTTATGAAAGGCTTGAGTGTCCTGCACATTTTCCTTAGCAAGGTTGGGGCGGCATGGACATGTGGGCAAGCCTGCCTACATAGCCTCCCTCCACCACCCAGACAGGGCAACAGAGATGCTCCTGAGAAACATTTGCATGAGTTGATTTGCAATATGTCAAAAAAAAATACTTAAACCCATCACATTCCTTTGAGATGCTTATTCAAAGCTCTGATAGCCAAGAGAGGCAGCAAATATCACAAGATTCTGGGCTTCCTTTCCTGGGACAGTGTGGATGTTTTGTCAGGCTCATCTCTACCCAAGAAGCACCATGCAAAGCGGTGAATGCACAAGAAGAAATGTGCAAATCTGGTGGTTTTCATATTTTTCTACAGCATTTTGCTTTCATAAACGTACAGGCTCCGTTACTGGTGGTGACAGCTCACCGTGAAAGGCAGTCAGTACGTTAGTTCTATTTGTAGTACCTGCGTAAGCTCACCCAGCAGTGACAGAGATACTCCAATTAAGTGCCAATAAAAATTCACATTTTTATGGCCAGGTTATAGAGTTGGGCCAAGAAACACGGTCTGTAAACAAAAAACGCCTGGGCGCTGGGTGGATGTTACACTGATCTCCGGTGTGTGAGGGACACACTGTGTCATATACTGTGCCCATTTGTTCACCTTCATACCCAAGAAGATGGATGGTGATCCATTTTATTTTATAATATTCCAGCTGAAAGTTTACATGAGACAAGAGAGCTGTGCTGCCCTGCCAAGTTTTCCGTAAATAAATGCTTTGAAGAGCTGTGAACACAGAAATTATTCCAATAGGATTCCTTTCTCACTGAGCAGATCATGAATGATCTATTAGAAAGGTGATACTGGTGCAGAAACCCGGAAAGGTGTAGGGGGTGTGGGGGGCTTAGGGGGACCACAACGACCACACACATGGGATCTGGGGGTATTTTAGGAGCATCGGAAGGGGTGGCGCATCACAGTGCCTGGAGAGCACACGGCACATCTCTACTACGGCAACTGAGGCGGGGAAACCTGCAGGCTTGTGGGCCCGGGGCTGCCCTCGGGCGCCAGTTGCGCTCATGGGGACCAGTGTGGGCAACCAAGGGGGGCTGAGAGCTGAGGCTCTGAGGGAAGATCGTAGGCAACACATTTCTCTGATTGCCTGGGGTTTCCTGACAGCTACAGCACTGGGGGCAGGGAGAGGGTGGTGAGCAAGCGGGGGCCTGGAAATCAAGGACCCCCCCCACCCCCCCAGGATGTCATTCCCTTGAGCTGCTTACTTGGGATGTTCTCCTTTGGGCGGTGAGGAGCTGAGCATTGCTCACCCACCTGTGTGGACTTGGTTACAGGCCTCCACTGCGTCCAGCTGTCCATCTAAGCACAGAGCCTAATTCTGAAATTTATCTATAACTACGTGCACCTGCCCAGGCGGGTTTTCTAACGTTCAAGAGAACCAGCGATGCTATCAAAAGGTTTTCTTAATAAGGCCTACGGAACCACTCCACAGAATTACCGAGGGTTATTCTGAAGTCACGCCAGATTTAATGTAAATCAGTTACACATGGAGTCAAATAGCCTTAGGACCCCCGTGAACAGAGCTGCTCCCCTGGCCACCAGCAGGCGGGAGCGCCTCCCAGCCGGGACTACATTTCCCAGCAACCCTTGTGTCAGGGAAGGTCACGTGCCTGGCTCTGGCCAATGGAAGGAGAGCGGTGGTGTACCTTTAGGCAGCCGCTGACCCCGCCTGTCTCTCCCCCTGCAACCAGAGTACAGGGGCGTCCAGGCTCTGGGGCGGGTGCAGGCCGGAGCCCAGCTCACCACGTGGAAGAAAACTGGCCTCTGTCCAGGAGCACTGACATCGGACAGATGCTGGAGCAAGAAATGAATTTCCCTTTCACCAGCTCGCTGCACTAAAACACCAACAAAGTCTGGAGCCCCCGAGAGCCGCTGGGTCAGCCTGACCCTGAAGCCTGCACGCAGCACTGGCCCGAGGCAAAGCCCCGAAGAAGCAAGGGGATGCATCACCAAAATCAACCCTAATCATGATGTCGGGCAGCTTATTCGACTTCATTCTCCCCTGCGTGTACTATGGGATGACCCTGCCTGGGCTGGTTACCGTGAGACACATGCAGAACACTCGTTCTGCGGCTCTGGGTAGAGGGACCCTCAACCGGTTACTGTCATAAGAAATATTATCATGATTATTCCTGAAAATTGGACACAATACTATAATATCCTCCTTGGAAAAGTTTGTGCTTCTGTAGAAGGGGACCAAGAAAGCAAATCATCATAAATGAATGTAATATATAAGAAGGTCTGAATCTCTGAAAAAAAAAAAAATCTTGAGATGCTAAAACCGGAGGTTTGGTCATACCGGAATTTTCAACTGTCTGACAGTCTCCTGCCTTGAATGGTGGTGATGGTGTCATGTGTGGCACAACTTCACAAATGCTGCAGTGTTGGGAAGAGCCCACTCCCTGTCCTGTGTGAGTGTCCTGAGGAGCGAGTCGGAAAACCCTCTGCCTGCTGACTCTCCACTCATTCATGGTGGTTAAAGAATGTTAATCCCATGAACTAAATCTGGACTTCTAAAGAAAGAGGAGGTACTTTCATTTTGCTCCCCAATTTAAACCACCCTAAGTCCAATGAGTGCCCCTGCTGGAAAAGTCAGGTCCTAGCACCAACCACTCATGCTCCACCCGAGGCTGCTTTTGGGATGAGGTTTGGAAAGAGGGACAGAGACCTCCAAAAGTCTGCCCCACACTCAGGGTGCAGCCTAATCAAATCTACTTATGGAAACATCATATGTGTGTGTACCCGTGTACACATACGTGTGTGTGAGTCCTGGGACCAGGACCCAGGGGTGTTTTCACTCTGGATGAAACCTAGTCTCCAGATCAAATGGTCTGAGCTAAAGACCTTTACCTCTACCATCTATTGGCCATGGGAACTTGAGTAAACTGGCTAGCCTCCCTCGAACTTTCCTCCTCTCCAGGACGATGTGGATGATAATATTTACAGTAAGATAGTTTTGTGGATTAGGTAAAAAATAAATAAATATTGGAATAATGAAATATTCCAATTGTCATCTATAAGCCTTGCTGCATAGTAGCTGCTCAGAAAAATGAGGGCAGGAAGAGCAAGTCACTGGCCTCCTCTGCAGAGGCTGAGAGCTGTGGACCCTACACACAGCCAAGATGCTCTCAGCTCCAGGGAAGTTCTGCGTGTCTCCTTCCTCTTGTCCGGCCAGGCTGCTGTGCTTAGCATGCGAGCGGTTTTCCATCTGGGGACCCGCAGCTCTGCATGCATGTAATTCATATTCCTACAGAAAAACAGTCACCGGCAGACTGGATCCTGAGATCTCCATTCCCACAACTGTCAACTCTGCTGCTGGGGTGACTGAGGAATACCCCGGAGCCTGGGCTTTCCACTGCAGCCCTGGTGATGGGAGCCGGGCCCCGGGAGGGCAGGAGAGGTACCCACACCCTCATAAAAACAAAGCTACACACATTCAGCCCGGGGCCGGAAAACGTGCTTGGTTTGCTGTCAACGTAACTGCTGGGGACCATCTACAGAATCACGGGGTGACTCCTGGCGCTCTGCTCAAGTCACTGGGAAAGGAATTACAATAGCTTTCTCAGGCCTGTCTCCACATTGGGAGGGGGAGGCGTGGGCGGTTCAGGGAATCTAGGTGGTGGGTGGCCAGGGAGTGGGCCTTCTGCAGAACAAGAGGAAAAAAGCTCTAAGCCTTTGATGAATCATAGCTGAAATTAGTAATGTACCTCCCGGGATCTCGAGTTGTCACCACTTTTTCAAAAGCTAGGCGCTTAAAAAAAAGGGAGGGGGGGGCCAGGCTCAGGCTTTCTGGAAACAGATGGTCAGACCAAACTGAAAATACTGGCCATGGGGCCAGTCGCCTCCCACCACTGGCGAAAGTCCATTACGTTTAACAGCCAGTGTGGAAAGAAGTCAGCCTGACCTCTCAGCAAGGAACAGAGCGCATCCCAGGCCCTTCTGGGCTCTCCTGCCTGCCTCTGCTCATTTTCACATGAAGAAAGGAAAAGGATGGGCGGCAGGAGTCTGTGGAGCTACCCAGCCAAGTATGTGGTTTTGGGAACACATGTTCTAAATTATTACCAGGACCGACTCACCCTGGAACCGAAAACTCAGCCACTTGACTCGCCGGCCCGATGACCTGGCCTCCGGGGGGTAGATACAGAGCCACTCTCTTCCTGACACAGGGGCTGCGCCTTTCCTCTAGAAATCAGTTGAAATGACTCAAGTTTTATGGAAAAGCTGCATTAACAATGCCCTTCTGTCCTTAGTATTTTGTTCTAGCCTTGTCTTTTTTTCTTTTTTAAAGTCAGGGAATGTAAGTGCCTAAAGGTACATTATGCGACTGGAAACCCTGCAGTTTCAGCTTTTAATCCTGGCTTCAGCAGAAAGGGGGTGACAAGTAGTGCTGTGCTGGAGGGACACATCGCTTGCGCCCCCAGCATCTCTTGGTTAAGGCGGAGCATGTGATCGCGGTCTCGAAGGACCTTCACGGAATGTTTACGCCCATACAAACTGTATCTGTTAGAAACAGTTTCAAAATGTCTAACTCCCTTAGTTTGTATACAGTGTACACTAAACTGTCCTAATGTGACTAGAGTGGAGGGAAACTTGTAGTCTACGGGAGAGATGAGGTCATATATTCCCCCAACGAGACACCCAAGGCCTGGGACATGCTGCGTGGGATGCAGGGGACAATGAGAGCCACAGTGGTCAGAGGAGGAGTGGGGCTGGCCTGAGGAGGGCACGCTTCCAGGAGGCTGTGGGGGCACTTTAGGGAATTCAAAGATTGTGGTGGGGAGAGGGCGTTCAAGGTGGGCCAGAGCAGCTCAGGCCAAAGACTGTGGCTGGAGCAAGCTAGCATCATTCGAGCAGCAAAGACCAAGCCTTTGTGATTAGAGCAGGCTTCTTTTCTTGGTTGTTGTTTCGGTTGTTTTTACTTTCTGTATCATGCTTGGAAAGAGTGGGAAATGAGATCAGAAGAGTGTGTTACCTGCTTCCACGCCAATGGACTTGGAGGGGCAAGGACCTCCCAACACTGGTAGGAATGCCATCAAGGTATCCAGCAGGAAAACCCATCAATTTAAGATTATCTTACAGATCCCTGGATGTGACCCCAAATTGCCTCAGATCTGGAAAAGAGAAGACTCTGTTCCAGGGCATGGAGCACCCGAGACTGACCACTTTAATCTTTCATACATGGAGACTGTGGAAAAAAAGCCAGTGTCAGGGCTTGGCAGAGACACCAACCATGTCTTCTTCTTCCACAGAGTGCAGAAGGCCTCTCTGAGTGATGTCAAGAGGTGGAGCAAAGCTTATTTGGAAATGGGGTCATTGCAAATGTAATGTGCGGTCATGCAGTAGTAGGGTGGCCCTAATCCAATGTGCTGGTATCCTTGTAAGAAGGTCATGGGAAGACAGCACACAGGTGATGGCGTCCTGGAATGGTGAGGCAGAGATCAGAGGGAAAAAGCCCAGGAATGGCTGGAGCCCCTAGCAGGTGGAGGGGGGTGAGGAAAGACCCCCCGCCATGGGCTCTGAAGACAGCACAGCCTCGTGGATACCCTGATCTCAGACCTCCTGCCTGCAGACTCGGAGGGTACAGATTTCTGCCGTAAGCCCCGGGTCTGCAGTAGCTGGTTACAGCGGCCACAGGACACTAATCCCACATGAAGCAAACGCGAGCCATCGCTAACCATCACCAGGACGCCAGCACCCACAGTGACCCGTCATGACCACTTCTGGGTTGGCCTATATCATACAATTAAGGCCACTAAGCACAGTTATAATAACCAAACCCAAAGTGAGCTGAACCCACACGACAGCGAATCCTTCGTACCTGCAAGGAACAGACGGCATCTGTGACCCAGAAATAGCTCTGAGCTCAGAGAGCAAAGAGGAAACTATGGAAGATTTGTTTAATAAACAATGACCCCACCACCCTGCTGCACAACCAGCCAGGATGCAGGGAGGACTGAAAGGTGTGCTGAAATCCTGCAAGGCGAAAAAACGATGGGACCAGCTGGTTGGGGAAGTGGATGTCACAAATCAGCAGAACGGGAGCTGTTTTCTTTTCTTTCTTTTTTCTTTCTTTCTTTCTTTCTTTCTTTCTTTCTTTCTTTCTTTCTTTCTTCTTTCTTTCCTTTTTTAAGATTTTATTTATTTATTCATGAGAGACACAGGGAGAGAGAGAGGCAGAGATACAGGCAGAGGGAGAAGCAGGCTCCACACAGGGAGCCCGATGTGGGACTCGATCCTGGGACTCCAGGATCACGCCCTGGGCCGAAGGCAGTCGCTAAACCTCTGAGCCACCCAGGGATCCCCCCGGGAGCTGTTTCCCAACGACCATCACAAGGAGCAAGCACAAGCCACAGGGAGATCCACAGGATACTTTCCTGGCCCCACAGAGAGAGCATCACGGCAGTGTGGCTTCCCCCAGAGGCCAGAAAAGTGCTCCCCAGGGAAAGAAGGAATGTGGTGTGTGGGCCGTGGCACACTCCCTGTAGCGGCTGACCCCCAGCAGGCCTGTGCTGTGCCTGGTCCCACACCCTAGGCTTTACACGCACCAGCCAATGAACACAACTTTCTCCAAGGGAACTGAAGTAACTTACTGTAAGTGAGGGGCTAGAATCTGAACCCAGGACCCAGAGTCAATGTTTCTGAACACTCCCCTATAACACCTGATAAAGAGGGAAGCAAATCACAACTTGCTGTAGCATCTGTCACTACATGGGATCTGGAGTGGAGAGAGGCACAGAAAGGGAAGGAGGGAGGGGGTGAGGGATGGCCCGCAGGTGGCGCAGTGGGAGGGGACTCCACCCAAGCAGCTGCCTTCAAGCGAAGGAGGCTGTCTTACCTGGCTACCTGGGGAGCCCCCGCCCACCTGCTGCCTGGCCTTGCCTTCTACAGAAACACTGCCCTTGGACATGTCCTTCCTTATTGAAAGAATAGGTTGGTTGAGAGGACAGGCCATACCAGCACCCTAACCTAATTATATTCATTTATTCATAAGTATGAACCAGTAACAAAGGATCATTACATACCCGAGAGCAAAAACAGCATCTGCACGAAATCCTGAGGGAAAAGGATCTTGAGCCTCCAAGTCAACATCTAGCTGCAATATTAATCACACAAGAGGGCAAAACAAAGATATTTTAGGCATTCGGAATCTGAGCTAATCACTAGTACAAGCCGTATGAAAAAGTCCCGGAGCGGAAGGGCAATCAGATGAGAGGCACAGGGCCGGGGGCCCGAGGGCAGAGCTGTGGATCACGGCCTGGGACGGACAGACAGACAGACAGATGGGAGCTCAGAGGAGAACTCAGGGGGCTTTAACAGCTAATTTTCCTGGATAACTGATGGGTTTATTTTAATTCCAATCACATCCCAAAGTGTAGTTTGGATTCTGAAAAAAAAATTGAAGCCTTTGGAAGGGAAGTAGTTTAAAGAAGGCTATCCTAGTGCAGGAAGAGAAGGAAAGAGCAGGAGGGTAGACTGGTAGGGAACAGATTAGAGTAGAAAGTAAAGTAAATCTGAGGCTATTTGGAAAAAGCAAAGGACAAAAAGTAGCTTTTAAAACTATGGCTGAGCAGCTGTTTCCAATAAAGATGCTGCTGCAACTCGACACAGTCATCTGGAGTCACAGTGATGAAGTACCGAGTGTGAAATTACCGTGTAACCAGATCAACTACAGATGAGCGTCTCTGAATCCCAGAGAGATGCAGATCTTTCTCCTCTAGGTACAAAAGCAAATGAAGTCACGGTGGAGATGATTTATAAATTTGGCTGCATTAAAATTTGAAAGTTACCTATATCAAAACATTCCATACAAGAAGGAAAAAAGCAAACTGGCTAAAAAAAAAAAATTGCAAAGGCAAGTTGCTGGCATTCTTAATATGTAAAGAGTTCTTACAAATTATTTTTTTTGAGTTCTTACAAATTAATAAGAAAAAGACAAATGGCTCAAATAAAAGTGGCAAAGAACCAAACAGACATTAACACTGATGAATAATAATAAGTGTATGAACAAATTTCAGACTTGCTGGTACTTAAAAACAGACAATTTATCATTTTTAACGTGTCAAATTACTACAAGTAATAAAATAGGACATGAGGATTCTGAGAGAACAGGAAGGTAAAAATCTCAGAAAATACTGTGGTAAATGTGTGGAACAGCTTTTATTGGTACAATTGACCTCACGGTTCCACTGCTCAGAATTTATCCTAAGAAAATAAAAGATGCGTGGGCAATTCATGGTCACAACTGTTCATCATAGTGTTTTTAATAATATAAAAATAGAAGTAGGGACCTGGATGGCTCAGTCGGCTGAGCATCTGCTTTCAGCTCAGGTCATGATCCCGGGGTCCTGGGGTCGAGCCCCACATCGGGATCCCTGCTCTGTGGGAGTCTGCTTCTCTCTCTCCCTTTGCCCCTTCCCCTGCTTGTGACGCCCCCCCCCCCCCGTCAAATAAATAAATAAAATATTTTTAAAAATAGAAATGCATTTAAAAAAGAAAAATAAAGCCTCTTTTTGATGTATGGCCATTATTTTTTAGTATGTGGGCTGTTTAATGACATAGGAAAAAATGCTGAAAATATACTGGTAAGAGACAAAAGCAGATTGTGAAGCAGTTTCCAGAATGTGATTACATTTTTTAACAGCTGCTCATATGTATACATGGGGCAGGACCAGAGCAGCCACACCAGAAATTAGACAGTTGTTGCTTTGGAGGAGGAGATTTCAGATTATTTTAGTTTTTTTTTTAACTTTTATTTATTCTCCTCATAATTCTATTTTTAAAGATTTTAAAAATTTTGTTTGACAGAGAGAACACAAGCATGGGGAGTGGCAGGCAGAGGCAGAGGGAGAAGCAGGCTCCCCACTGAGCAGGGAGCCCAATGCAGGACTTGATCTCAGGACCCTGGGATCATGACCTGAGCTGAAGGCAGATGCTTCACCAACAGAACCACCCAAGTGCCCCTCCTCATAATTTTTTAAAATAATGAACATGTTTTGCTTTAGAAATGAGAAAAAAATCTTATAAAAAATTGTCAGGGCAGCCCCAGTGGCGCAGCGGTTTAGCGCTGCCTGCAGCCCAGGGTGTGATCCTGGAGACCCGGGATCGAGTCCCACGTTGGGCTCCCTGCATGGTGCCTGCTTCTCCCTCTGCCTGTGTCTCTGCCTCTCTCTCTCTAGCTGTGTCTCTATGAATAACTAAATAAAATCTTTAAAAAAAAATTGTCAAATGTAAACAAACAAACCCCAAATCTTTGCCATTTCAGACACAGATTTTTCAACGATCTGTCCTGAAGTATCACTCTCATATCATCTTTCTGTTGTTGCAAGAATAGCACTTGGCTCCCAGAACACCAAAGTTCCTCCTATTCAATACTTAGAAGAAGTGCACAACTGAAAAGGGCAAAATAATATAATGGAGGGAAATCTGGCCATTGGGTCTGGGATTCAGGCATCGGCTTTAAGTTTGACGACTTCTATGAGCTCAAAGTCCTTGGTCCAGGCTTGCTCACCAGGACATGAAGAGGTTGGCTGAGACAGACTGTCTACTCTACAGCTCTGTGATGCTCTCTCATAATTCCAGAAACCTTGGGTTCAGCTGCAGGCAAGCTGCCTGGGGAGGCAGGTCGCATGCCAGGTCTGCCCAGATGGGCCTGTGCCCTGGACTTCGCTCCCCAGCTGTGTGTGCTGCAGACCCCTCTCCCTCACTGAATATATAGGACGCTGGCTCTTCTTTGCCATTGATTTGCAGGCACATATTTGTATCATTAATAACCTCTAGTCATCCTAATTACTGCACAAAAACCTGTGTGTCTGACTCACCACAGTGAGACCCACACTTCTAGGACATTGTGTTCTTGGGAAAACCTGCCCCACGTGCTCCAGGGCACCATCTGGAGAGCCATTCTGTACCATGTGACCTGCTAACTGACCGGGGCAGGTAGAAAGATCCACAGGAAGGAAGAAGAACTCACCACTAAGTGGAGGGAATTCCCTTCAGTTGATCATTGCCAAATCAACAAACAGGATCCCTAATTGGCCGGTCTGATGAGGCAAATGAATCCAAGCCAATTGCAGATCGAGACCTCCAGAAGTGGGCTTTCTTGTAGAATTTATGGGAATGCTATTCAATCTATTTTAGAATGCTTTAAAAAGATAAGCCTGCAGGGCACCTGGGTGGCTCAGTGGTTGAGCATCTGCCTTCGGCTCAGGGCATGATCCCGGAGTCCTGGAATCCAGTCCCGCATTGGGCTCCCTGCATGGAGCCTGCTTCTCCCTCTGCCTGTGTCTCTGCCTCTCTCTCTCTGTCTGTCTCCCTTGAATAAATAAATAAAATCTTAAAAAAAAAAGATAAGCCTGCAGGTACAGACCAGGACCTGGCTACAGAAATCCTTCAACAGTAACCGCATCTGACCTTACAGGGAAAGGCTTTTCAATGGGTTTAGAATTTGTGAACTGACCAGGATGCCAGGGTCACGACTCTGGAATTGGTGTGCAGGATGGTTTGGAAAGCAGAGAAACCTCAAGGCTGGGGTTGCAGGCCATGGGGAAGGTCATGAGGAGAGGACCAGAGAGGGAAGGTGGGGAGCAGGGAGATGCAGGTTTCTTGGTGAAGACTGGGTGAGCACACCTGGACCTGGGGATAGGAGAGAAGTGTACAGGATTCCCAACGCAGACTCTTCCTCTGACCAGGAGAAGGGCCAGGCCACATACAGACCGAGACGTAAAGGAGGAAGGGGAGACTTTGGGGGAATGTGGAAATTCTCCCTGCAGTGCTGGGTGAAGTCCCAGAGAGGCTGGATGATGGCGCACAGACGTTGCGAGCAAGACCACGGCCACACACGAGCCTGCCCACGCTCACTGAGGGAAGGATGAGCAGGTGGAAAGTAGACAGAGTGAGGGCTCAGGGAGGAAGGACGGGAAGCAAGACGGTGTGCCCATGGCGGGCAAGGCAGGGGGCCGAGAAGTGGGCCTGGGACACATGCTAAGGGAAGCGAGGCGTTCAAAGGCCAGGGGCAACCTGCCATTCTGGAAGGTACAGGTTGGGCTGAAGTGGAAGAGGATGACATCAGCAGGTGAATATGCCCTGTCTGAGAAGGGAAGGGAGGCTGAATGCAGGAGACCGACCAATCAACCAAGCAGTGGCTGAGACCATGGGGCAAGCTGGATGCTTCCAGCAAGGCCCCGGAGCCCGGCA
Source organism: Canis lupus baileyi (assembly GCF_048164855.1). NCBI lineage: Eukaryota > Metazoa > Chordata > Mammalia > Carnivora > Canidae > Canis > Canis lupus. The sequence continues at coordinate 55,443,649 of NC_132838.1, forward strand.
AGGAGATGCTGAAGGGTCAGCATCCTGGAGTGTCCAGTGGGTGGGGGACACACATGGGCTGCTGGGCCAAGGGGACAGTGACAGGGAGAGAAGAAAGAATTTCTCATCCTCTGGACAGAACACCGAGGGGGAAGATGGTGCACAGAGATATTCAGTACACGAGGGGAAGTCATGTGAAAATGCCAGTGGTCTTGGAGAGGAACTGCGGCGATCTTGCCGATGTGCAAGCCTGTAGCTCAAACAGATGAGGAAGGCATAACCAAAATTTTCATTTCCTTTTCTCTGGGTTTAATCAGTAGCATGGAAATGCTGCTTTCAAATTGGGAGACAGAAAAAAAAAAACACAAAAAAACAAATTGGGAGTCAGAAAGGGTCAAGAAATGCCCCCCGGGGGCATGGCCCCAGCGCAGGGGAGGAGAGGCAGGTGTCCAGAGCCGGAGGCTGGCGAATCGGCCCGTGTGCTGCGGGTGCTGCTCGTCCCTGGCGGCATCACCCACTCCTCTCGATGGATCTGGAGCACGTGGCAGCTCCTCATCGAACCACTGCAATCATGCAGCAGACAGAGCTTTTGTGCAAATGGTATTTGTCTTCCTCTATTAAAATGTTCCACTCTGTTCCCATGTAAATGGGTTCGGGCGAGGTCCCGGAGACATCTCCAGCAGCAGTGGGGCCCCGGTTCGCTTTTACACGGGCGCTTGACAACCATAATTGTGGCTATTATCTCCCCTTATTCCTCACCTCGCAGGCAGAAAGTAAACAAGACACTTCTCAGGAGGGAGAGGGAGAGAAGGGGGAGATGAGGCATCTCGGGCCAAACCAGGTGGAGGAGCTGTGTTTGCTGATCCCTGCCCCCTGCAGCCTGGCTGCTGAGGATCATCCTTGTCCTTGTCCTCCTCCTCCTCCTTGGCCCTGTGTGCAGGGAAGGGTCCCTACAAATGACCACGGGGCAGACGGACCATGTTGTAATTTTCTCACAGGCATCTATGCTCTTATAGGAACAACATAGAGACGCTTAGAGATGGATGAAATGGTTTGCAAAATTAAGACTGGATTCTCAACAATGTTGACAGGCAGGGGCAACAAAGAAATGGAAAGTCAGGCTAGGCGTTCTGAGCTAATGTGATTTCGAAGCTGGTTCTGGATGGAGAACTTGGAATCAGATGACCCTTTGAACTTCAAGACTTTTGGTTAAACAACCTGGAATCTGCTCATCACAAACTAAATCATGGGTGGTTTGTGTGGGTAAAAGCTCTAAACATTTTGGTTCTAAGTGTCTCTGTTTATACAACATTCTTTCCTCTTGCGTCAGGAGAAGGAAGCCTGTTTTCTTTGGAGGAATGGAAGCAGGGGAGAGAAATCCTGTCCTGACTGCAGGATTCTGCAGCGGTCCAGGCAACAGCAGGGCTTTCTCTGGATGAGCACCCAGCGTTTCTCTCTTCTATCTCCCTTCTGAGTTCCCTTCCACCCTATACTCTTCCTGGAAGACTGGACTCAGCCCTGTCGGACCCCACGTCTACCACTGCCCGGTGACACACCGTCCGGCCCAGGCGCTGGCTGGGGGGCAGGTGTACAGGCGTGGCCCAGGTGACCTGCACACCTGTGGCTTGTAACCACTCACCCAGGCTTACCACTGGGTCACAGCGTAGCCACCAGTCCCAGAAGACCCACTCCTGGTGGTTTCTGAAGGATTCTGGAAACAACAGGCGAGAAGACCTGAGGGCATGGGTGGGGAACATGTTAGGAAGGTGGGATCACCGATAACCACAGAGTTGTACTAAATGTAAGCTGAGTTCCTTCTCTTTGGGGGGAGGTTACCAGACAGGTGGATGAGGGAGAAAATGTATCTCTGGTCTTCGGAAAGACACTAAGGTTTTCTCGTCGGTACATGGAATGACTTGGAGAAATAATGACTGGTGGATCACTAGCTATCTGATGGATTCCAGCAAAGCAAGGTGATTAATCCACGTCAACCAGGAAGGAGGCTCCTGACGGGTGTGTCCTCGGCCTTCTGCTAGACAGCGCTCTCCCTGGCGCCCGAGTGAAGCACGACGCTTCCTGAAGCTGAAGGGACAGGCAGGAGGAGAGAATGCGTGCCTCTAAAGATACTGACAGATTGAACAGCAGAACTTACCAACAAAAACAAGATGAGCGTAAGTTCAAAAAACAAATAAGCTGCAGTATAGAGGAGCCAGACGAACCCTGGGTCTTAGCCCAAGTGCAGTTTGGCATCGTGATGACGATGACAATGAGTATTCCATGACACAGGAAGGTGACCAGTCAAGTCCTCCTGGGCGGGTCAGGTCACATCCAGCAAGTCACTGCTCCTTCCCCTCCCCACACACTCCTTGGCTTTGGGCTTGGGCCCCTCTCTCCTACCACCGACTGTCCACTGCCGCCCACTTGTCAAGACGCGCAGCAGATGCCATCTCCCCCATGGAGACCCCCATTAACCCGTTACATTAGATCCCTCGGCCCCATGTGCCACCACACTCTCTACTCCTCCTTTGTCTGCTCAAGGACCTAAAATTCCTGGCTTAATGTCTGTCTTCCCAAGCAGACCATGGGCTCCAAGGGCAGAGGCTGCTTGCTTCCACCTCATTCTGGAGGTTCCCCCTAGGCAGTGCGTGGCACTTGCAGAAACTCAATAAAGGCTTGTTTGATGAAGAAATGAATGAGTCACTCCAGTCAGATGTGACTTTTCCTATCTGAGTTCATTTAACTTTTCCTCGTTGACACACTGCCTCAGGAATTCGAGGACATCTGTTACTCCTGATGGATGTAAGATCTGTGAGTGCCGGGAGCATGCCCAACTGATCTCTGAGCAAGCACCTACTAGAGCATAAAGCCCAAAGGCTGGCTGAATAAATGGGAGAACAAAATGACAATTCTTGTAACGTGAAAGTTGCTGAACTTACCCCATTTTTAGGACTACATCATAAAGCTTCCTAAAGACTTTCAAAGTGAAATGAAATTTCAAATGCATGGAAATCAATGACAAAAGCAAACGGAATACTCTCGTGCATTTAGCAAACAGTCTTATCAAATCAGCGGGAGATTAAATTTTAAACTTGAAGTCATTTTTATCACATTCTTCCTGTTGAAATCTGTCTTGCTTCTGTCTAGCAGAAAGAGGCATTATTTTATTAAAGACTCTGTGTGTCCAGTACTTCTCAAAAGAAAAAAAAAGCAAAAATATCTTGTCCTCACCTCAAAAAGATGGTGATACATGAAGGAAGAGTTAGGAAAAAAACAAAAACAGGAACGTCTAACAGGTCTGCCTTGAACCTGACCGAGGATTCCACACAGACAAGATTTACTGAGCACCCACAGGCTCTGTGACTTGAGGGAGAGAAAGTAATAAAAAAATCAAGCCATATTTCTTTACTTGTAAGCAAGTTACATACTCGTAGATACATGGAATACATAAAATGCTCTTTAATCCACATAAATCAGAACACGCACAATGTGAATATTCACAACTTAAATCTGCATAGCATTCCACTGCTTATAAACCATTTCCATGGAAAACATCACATTTAGGGGCACCTGGGTGGCTCAGTAAAGCATATGACTCTTGATTTCAGCTCAGGTCATGATCTCAGGGTCATGAGACCGAGCTCTGCGCCTGGCTCTGTGCTCAGCATGGAGTCTGCTTGAGATTCTCTCTCTCTCCCTCTCTCTGCCCCTCCCCACCACTTCTCCCTTTCTGTATCTCTCTCTCAAAAAACCAAACCAAAAAACCAAACCAAAAAACATCATACTTAATTTGGAAGTGAGTGAATCTAGTTGGCTTAGAGTTGTGTCAATGACCAGCTGTCTCTAAAAGCTTTGGAAGCATAAAGTCAAGGTGATATTGAAGAAAAACAATGTGAAGGTTAGGAAAGACTCATAGAATTTGATACCAAGGCTTATTTTAATTCAATAGCAAATAAGACAGGGTATGTTTTGGCCCAGGTTAGACGAATGGAACAGAAACAGACCCAATCCTTCTAGGAGCTCTTGCAGTGGGACAGAGTAGCCACGAAGGTGGTGCAGAAAGCATGGACAATTCAGTAAGTTGGGCTGAGAAACTGGCCATTTAGTTAAAAAAGAGAGAATATGAAATTTAGTTTCATATCTCAGACTTCAAACAATTCACTTGAGCAGTTAAAGGCCAAAATGTTAGCAATAAGACTCTAAAAGTTTTAGATGAAAACAGATTAGCTTTATGACTTCAGAGTAAAGACAACTTCTTATCACTGAAAGCACAAACTAGCAAGGAAAAGCTTGATAAATTCAGGCACATGAAAATTAAAGGCTTCTGCATAAAAAGGTTAAAGATAGGCCACACACTAGATGCTATTTATAACACACATGACTGATGAATTATTTATCCAGGATACGCAAAGAATTCTCACAAATCAACAGAAAGAGAGAAAAGGAGACTAGGAAAGCTCTACAGACAAGCCGTGCAAGCAGGAGTACACACGTCCAGTGAGTGCCAGGCACGTGGGTCCCAGCAGCGTGAGTCAGGGCTTCAGTGAGATACCACTTCCCACCCAAGCCTCACCTCCGAGACCCTGCTGCAGGTAAGGATGAGGAACCCAGACCGTCGTCGGCTGGGGAGTGGGGAGTGTGCCCTGTGCATCCATCTGGAGGGGAATTGGTGATGTTGAGTCAAGTTGAAGATCATAGATCTCACAAGCCAGCAGCCATCACCCTTCTCCACGTGCACAAGGAACCATGTGCCAGGTCACCAGGGTGGCATCGCTCATAACAGAAATAGAAAAACACAACAGCTCCTTGTCCACGGGAGAACTGCTCAATGTATGGTAGGCAGCCAACCCATACAGAAGCATAGGGAACCAACCTAAAATGATCAACATGGACGTATCTCATCCATATAACACGGAGTGAGCAGTGTTAGAATACGTTCAATGTGACTGCATCCACACAACCCCCTCAAACAATACTCTATAGTGTCGGGATATATGCAGAAAGAACATGAGTAGATAAATTGGGATGATGACATCAAATGCAGGACAAGTGGAACCTTGGGGTGATGGACTGGAAGGAGATGGGGCAGTTGTAAATGGGGGCTCACCTGTATAGATAATGTTTTATTTTTTGAGCTGAATTATGAGGACACGTGTATTTGTTATAATAGTTCTTATTTCTATATACGTGTGAAATATTTTATAATAAAACTTGGAAAAGGAATTAAGTCAATATTTCTGTTGGTTAAATCTGAGTACATTTTCTGCAGAGCAAGGGGCTTACCCAGAGTGTGGAATGTAGGGAGAAGGACGTTGTTCAGGGTGATAAAGGCAATCTCCAACCTTTGAAGTCCGTGGGCCCTGCCCCTGGGCTCCCAGGGAAGCTATACTTTAATGCTTCCCAAGGTCAGAATGACTTTACCAAACTTCAAAGCCTGGGCTCTGTTTCTGCCCTGAGCACACATCGTATATCTGCTTTGTTAGCAAATAACCTAAAAGAAACATTTCACACTAAAGATAAGAGTAAAAATCTCCCTTAGTTCTCACACCTCCAAAGCTTGCAATCTTGCATATACTAAAAGCACAAGGCAAAGTTTGTAATTTTCTGGAATGTGATGATTTGTGAGTCTTGATGTAACAAAAAACACGTACAACCTTGTGTTACGCATTCCCTCTCTCGAGCTCTCTCCTCTTTGTGAAGATTGTGTATCTCGGGCAGCTGTCCTCACTTGGGCCTGAATAAAATTCACTTCCTTTTTTAAAAAAACGAAACTCTAAAAGGTTTATTCATTTTGCATCAACATAGGGCATCTCGGAATTCATCCGGCTTTCGCTTTCTCGGTGAGTTTGTTCGAAGATAAGAAACCTCGATGTTTATAAACAGAGACATTCAGTGAAACCTACACAGGTTGTTAGTGTTAGGTCCGTCTGAAATGATGACACAGCCCTTAGTCTAAGAGGGCAGCCGGATATCAAGAACTGGACATACCACGTGCCTGCGAACTACTGTCTCTGAGATCTCTCTACGGGACCCACGTTATAGCTGCTGAGGCACAGGGAAAGCCATGCTGAGATCCACTGTACCTGTCCTGGTCCCATGTGGGCCGTGGCACTTCCAGAAAACACTGTGTTCCCTATGGGTGTTCAGGAACTTGATGCATCCTGAGGGGCGGAGGCGGGGGCTCCCTCCTCCAGCTCATTGTCCCCAGACGAGGGGGCTGGTATCAGGCATGGGATCTCCAGTGCTTCACTGGCCTCTGAAATGGGATAGGCATTGGGATGGCAACTGTCCAGGTGTCATTTTGGAGTCAGGACACCTGAGAGCTTTACCGTGAGACAGTTGGGTTTCTGAGAGGTTGCGAGGAGGATTTCATCCATGGATTTTCCCAGTGTCCGACACCTGTAATTGTCAGGGTGACGTTCGAAACATGGCAAGTGAGTTCAGCCTTAGCTGAGGTTGCAGTTAGATGTCCAGAGGCATCGCCAAGGATCCTCAACATGGTGGAGCCTTGGGGGTCCCATGCACATGGCCCAGTGAATGGACTCCCTCATCTCGCCACACAGGACGTGATGTCAAGGATAGTGGAGGAGCCGAGGACACCGCCCCCAGCCACCTGTCAATGTGGCAGTCAGTGTGAGAGGCAGAGACGGGGTCACTGCCTGTGGAAGGGGTGATGGACAGCTAAGCACTTCTCCCAACACACCCCCTTCTCACGGTCACCAGCAAAGTGGGATGAAAAGCCAACATTTACTGGTGAAAAGGAGGGATTTAATAAAAGAAAGCTGCATTCTCACTAACATTCTGTGACAACATTGCCAGGGGGAGACTGTTCCGATGTGAAGTTTTTAACTAGGAGCAACACTATTTTAAAATACACGTGTACTAACACTTTCCCCTTGCCGACGCTCTGGTGCGGAGCTGTGATCCGAACAAATGGTCTAGGAAATAATTGCTTTACAATCAGCATGTGGAGGTTTCAAGTTTATTTAAATGGGAAGATCATAGTTCACTAATAAAAAGTAAGAAAAACACCTTACTTTCTTTTAAAACTTTCCCCCTGACACAGGATTGCTCATGTGACCTATTGGGCAGTTTGGAGTGAGCGCGTGGAAAACCAAAAAAAGAAAGAAAGAGTGAGGAAAAAAAAGGGAGAAAGAGAAAGGAAAAGAAAGGAAAGGAAAGAAAAAAAATAGAAAAAGGCTGGAAGCAAATAAAGGAACGATCACATTTACTACTGTGCAGAGTGGCCCACGGCTCCCTGACAGGGGTGACTGCAATGTCGTGCGCTAATTCCACCAGGTGTTAGACAGCAGACCTGGGTCAGAGAGGAGCGGAGGCCCTTCCACCTGAGCCACGGAGATGGAGATGAGCCTGGGATGGAGGCATCTGGGAGCTTAGGCCCGTGGACCTTCAACAAGTCACCTAATCTAACAGTGCCCTGCCTCGTGTGCAAGTTAATAAAAGTACTTCCATCACGGGGCTATTTGTCCTGAGGATCACATATAACATGAGCCTGCTCAGAGAACACTGCACCTGAGGTCCGGGGAAGCAAACCACGACAAAGCACAAATTTTCTACAGCAAAGTAATTATTCACACTACTCAAGACAACCAATAACCCTGCAAGACTCTGCTGTCCAGAGCATCAGCTAGGGGCTCCATGTGCCGAGTCCCCGGGCCCCAGCCTCTGAGCCCGTGCCCCGTTTCTTCCCTCCATGGGCATCAAGGGCACACCGCTCCCCCCTAGATAGCTTTCCAGGCTTGCATTTGTGATGCCACTCCTACCTCTCCTGGAAGCGCCTCAATCAGACTTTCTCTAAGGATCCTGCCCACACAGAAGATGTAACTTGCAACAAGTCATCTGCATTTGGGTCCTGGTTCCTAAGGCCACAAGCATGATCTCTGGACATTTGTTCACCACATCAGTGAAGATAGCTGCCCCCAGACACTCTTTCCTTTTTTTCTTTCCATCACTTAGCCTAAAAGATGAGATTAAATATGCGATCCTAAAGTTCTGACCTGGAACTTAAAAATCACTTGTTAAGGTTTGATCCAATTAGAAACTCAGGATTTATATTTATAAATCTCTACGAGATATTCCTATTTAAGTCTTATAATATCATGCTTTTTCTATCTAGGCACTTAAAATTTGATATGACATTATAGCACAAAATTAACACATCGACTATGATTCTAACAGTAAAAGGGCATGTGGGGGTGGCATTTTAAATAGAAGTGCGTGCAGGAACTCTCTCACACTCCCCTTTATGCATTCAACTGGGATGTTTCAGAGGTGACAGAAAAATAAAAATAGCATACAAATTTTATTGAAAAGAACTAAACAAAATGTTGCTTTCTGGGGTGATACGACCTGAGACGAAAACATACGATTAATGATTCAGATACAAAGGTATTAGGCTGCTCAGGACATGGCAACCCAAACAGAAAGCTAGTTACTTCGCCGGTTGAGGTGAACTTAGCTTAAGACACCAAATCAAAAAAAAAAAAAATCAAAAAAAAAAAAAAAAAAAGACACCAAATCACCACCTGTTACCAGATCTCTGGGCTGTTTCCCCACCGGAGGTTCTGAACCATGGTTAGGGTCTAGAAAAGCAGAGTCAGCCCGAGATCACCCTCGCCCCCCAATAGATGGGAGCAAGGGGGCTCCCCATGTTAGATTCTTCAATACATTTTTGTTCTAGCTACAACCCAGGTTTGTGGTTTCAGCAATTCCTGCCCATCTGAAAATAAAATGGTAGACACCAAACTATTAAAATAGATTAGACTTTAGGCACCTGTACACTCTTTCTTTTGAGACCCATGGACCTGAGTGCTTGTAGAGAGTCAAAATTGATTTCTTTGAAATATGCCTACCTGTTCACCATTGGGGAACCAGGTTAGAGACCCCTTGCCTCCCTTGCTTTACTACATGAAAAAAGCAGGTAGCACAGAGAATTTGGTTCTGCACAAATATATCCTGAACACAACACCCAATGGAAACCTGGCTGCCTAAGAGCTTCAAGGTGACTCAAACCATGGCAGGATGACAGCTAACACAGAAATGAAGGCTCGATGGTTGCATGTGACACCATCAAGAAAGTGAAGACGATCTATAAAATGGGGTAAATACCTGCAAATAATGTATCTGATAAGGGACTCATATCTAGAATATATAAATAATTCTTACAACTCAGTAATTTAAAAAAAAATCACCCAATATGTAAAAATGATCAAGTGATCTGAAGAGACATTTCCCCAAAGAAGACATGACTGGTAGGCACATAAAAAGATGCCCAAGACCACTAGTCAGTAGGGAAACACAACTCAACCACCATGAGAGACCACTTCACACCCACTAGGATGGCTGTAACCAAAAAGGTGAGTACCAGATGTCGGTGGGTAAGAGGACCACTCCAGCACTGCTGGGAGGGACATAAAATGTGGCAGCCACTCTGGAAGACAGTCTAGAAGTTCCCCAGAAGCTTAAACACAGAGTTACAATCCGACCCAGTAATTCCATTTCAGGTGTATACCCAGGAGATATGAAAACATGCATCCGCTCCAAAAACTTGTACATAAATGCTTGTGGCAGCATTAATCACAGAAGCCAGAAATAGAAACAACCTAGATGTCTATCAGCTGTGTACCGGGTAAACAGTACGTGCTGTGTCCATACAATGAGATGTTTGGCGACGAAGAGAGACACCTGCTGCCACCTGGATGAACCTTAGGGACATTATGGTAAGAGAATGAAGCCAGTCACAAAAAACCACTGATTCCACTTACAGGAAATGCCCACAATAGGCCAATCTGTAGAGCTAGAAAGTAACTTGTGGCTTACTAGGGCTGCTGGAGGGTCAGCAGGCATCACAGCCATCATCCATGGGTTCCACTTGGGGGGAGGAAAAGTTCTAGATATGCTGATGGTTGTACACCTCTGTGAAGAGACTGAAAACCTCAGAGTTGTACATCTTATCTGGGTGAACCGTATGGTATATGAATTCGATCTCATAAAGCTGTTTACAAAAACAAGAAAAAAAAATCATGCCATCCAAGGGAATTTGGAACCAAACAATCCTGAGGAGATTCAAAGAAGGGCCTTTCTTGGTGACTTTTATGAGACCCCCACTTAAAAATGGGTATAAGACATTTCTTCTTGTGCGTTTCATTTCAAATTCTGAGTCTGTTCTCAGAAAAAAATGTGGACTTTTTCACAAAGACCCCCAGGAGGCACTGGCTGAAGCTACAATGGGCAATCTCCCCAGGATGTCTGCTCACTGACAATGCCAGAGAATTTAGGATGGAAAGGAGAACACAACTAGGCAATGGAGCCCCCCACCCCCACCAGGCATGAAAGATGCTCCCTTGACCACTATGAGAAAGAGGCGCTCGCAGGTTAGAAGCTGGATACCTCTAGTCATTTGTATGATGGTAGCAAGTCTCCCTATATCCCTGTTAACATTCCAGCTTGGGGGTACAAAAATAAAAACTGCTTGACTCAAAATTCTCACATCTAATTTAACCATCAATGCATATGTGCAAGAAACAAATCCACACCTGAGAATTTCCAGTTACAGATTTGGGATTATTTTCATCTGTGAGGGAGACAAAATCAGGAGTAACATTCAAATCTCAGGGGACATATAACATTTTGACTATTGTTTGGATCTGAGAGGCATATTGAAGCATATGTCCCTGGACACCACATAGATAGTGGCAATGTTCTGAAATTGGTAAAAGGGTCTAATGGATTTTTCCTCGAAGTCTTATAGAATTTCCCCCTCATTTATTTCTTGCTCCATTTTTCTTCAAGGATAAACTTCCGCAACTGTTAGCCTTTGATCTTGGCCCCTCAGGGATGTGGAATTATTCTTTAGATGTTTATTCTGTTGCTCTACAGTTGATACATATTTAGACATAAAGCCATGTTTATTCTCAATCCAAACAACCAGAAAGCTAAGGATATTTTTTTAAAAATAGAAAAAGATGAAACAGGTGTTGGCAAGGATGTGGAGAAAAAGGGCACCCGTATGCACTGTTGGTGGGAATACACGTTGGTGCAGCCGCTCTGGAAGACAAGATGGAGGATCCTCGAAAGGTTAAAATAGAACCACCCTGTGATCCAGTAACTACTCTAGTAGGTATTAACCCCCAGAATACAGAAACACTAATTTGAAGGGATACATGAACTCCGACGTTTATTACAGCATTATTTACGGGAGCCAAACCATGGAAGCAGTCCAAGTGTCTAATGACTGACGAATGGATAAAGAAGATGTGGTCTGTGTAGACGATAGTATATTACTCAGCCATCAAAAAGAATGAAATCTTGCCATTTGCAATGACATGGATGGAGCTAGAGGGTATTATGCTAAGTGAAATAAGTCAGCCAGAGAAAAAGAAATATCATATTTGTCATATGTGGAATTTAAGAAACAAATGAGCAAAGGAAGAAACGAGAGAGAGAAACCAAGAAGCCAACTCTTTAACTGCAGAGAACACACTGCTGGGGGGCAGGAGTTGGGGAAACAGGTGATGGGGACGAAGGAGTGTGCTTATCCTGATGAGCACTGAGTAATGTGTAGAACTGCTGACTCACTATATTGTACACCTGAAAGTAATACAACATTGTGTGTTAAATATCCTGGAACTTAATGTTGAAAAATGAAAGGCAAAAATGAATTGACCATAAAGAACTAAACAATTTAAGGCTGGGGATTTATTCTGAAGCACAACTTCTGGAATATATATGCGGGTCAGCCCAAATGCAACCCAATGTCCACTGACATCTGGAAAATGCTCAGGTGGGGGGCAGTGTCGGGCTCTGTGGTCTCCACTCTAGGACCTACGGGTAGGGACCACAAAGAGAGGGAAGCTGTATTTTGTGCCTTCTTTTGGATCAAGGTTTGTCTGAACTGGTGGCTTTCACACTGGGGTTCTCTGGGACCAGGTCCTATGGCTGGCGGGAGGGAGAAGCCACAGGGGCATGCAGATACCTCCCCCCTCCTTCACCAGCAACCAGAGCGGTTCTTCCTCTAAGTCAGTTTCATACACTGCAGGTCTGTATGTGATGTTTGAAAACAGTGTTGTGGAGTGCGAAACACACAGAGAAACCCGGATTTAAATCTAGTTTCAGGGTCATCACAGAAAGGACCACTGGGCTGCTGGTGATCCCATCATCCTTCCAAGATATAACATTTTGGTAGCTACGGTGTTGGCCACGATGTCTGAGATATTTGTATTCATGACCTGGGAACACTGAAAACATCCAAAAGTGTATTATAAATTACCAAAAGCAAGTGTATTATAAACTACCAGAAACATTACCAAATTACCAAAGGAGCACTGGGTGTTATATGCAACTGATAAATGGTTGAACCCTATATCTGAGACTAATATCGTATTATACGTTGGCTAATTGAATTTAAATTTTTAAAATTATCAGCTTGATTTTATTCAGAAAAGCTTTAGTATCAAGTCTACTTTATTAACCAAAAATGATTTGAAAATGGGGAATTCTCAAATGGAAATTTTCCTATCATCAGAATATATCTTTCTACATTTAATTCAAGATACAGAGGATTTATTAGCTTTGAATCGCTTGTTCTTTTCTACATATTTTTTTCTGATCATTCTTACTCTTTTTTTCTTGTTTTGATTTTTGTTCTCTTCGCTCATATCCTCATTAGATATTTTGCTATGTACTTCGACACGGTAATAGCTTCCCAAACACAGCAATACTTCATGGTAAATATGTAAATAAGTATTCTGACATGGTTATGAGCATGCAAGGCATCTAGTGCAATGTGTGGCAGACCAATTTAATAAATGTATAAAAAGAAAGTTTCTACTCTTGTCATACTCAAATGGTACGACAAGATCATGAAAGGTAAAAGCAAATGGCTCTTGGTTCTTTCCTGTGAATAAAATAATCCAGTCAACATAGGCAATGGCAATAGAGCAGGGGTGAAAATTAAGGTGAATCTTCCAAATTTTGAGAGAATTAGTTGACTATCACCTATAAGCACAAATCGAGGACACAAGTCAAAGGAAAGAACGCAGGACGGTAAATAGAGATAAGATCCTAGGAATTAGTTGCCATGTTTCACGATGCCGAACACTTATGAATGCATTTGGGACAAAGTTTACAGATATCTCTGGGGCTGAAAAGATGGTTTGCCCATGAGTCTTCATCTCGTATGTCATAGTTTTGTACACTGTTTTATATAACCAATTCCTTCTAGTGATTTATCAAAATATGGTCACTACAGTTAAAAGATGGTGCTAGGGATCCCTGGGTGGCGCAGTGGTTTGGCGCCTGCCTTTGGCCCAGGGCGCGATCCTGGAGACCTGGGATCGAATCCCACGTCGGGCTCCCGGTGCATGGAGCCTGCTTCTCCCTCTGCCTATGTCTCTGCCTCTCTCTCTCTCTCTCTCTGTGTGTGACTATCATAAATAAATAAAAATTAAAAAAATAAAAATAAAAAAAAAAAATAAAAGATGGTGCTAGTGAAAATGTGGCCAATAAGAGCATGTGAAAAATAACAGCAAAGAAAACAATGTTATAATGGTCTCATAAAATTTGTTCTATAAAATGAGCATGTGCATATCCAGTTACTGTGTGCAGTTATAACTGAATAATTCTAAGAAGTGGGGAGCTAAGTATGATAAATAAAACAATTTTCCTAGAATCAAGGCCAACTTATATCTTGTTTTGAACGCTTACTGCTTTACATTATTATTTATATATTCTAGGTTTTAGACCAGAAATTACTGTGAGAAAGAAAAGTGGACAGAAAAGGAACAAATGTATCCTTAGACCTACTAAACACACTGAAACAACAGAACCACGATTGCAGACATATAATACCTTTGTTTTAATGAATGAAAATAATCTAACTTTCATTTTCCCCACAGTACCACCTCAATTAAACTGGAAAATCTGAAAAAGCATTTCTCCTATGCTTTAAAACATAAATTCAAAAGTATTATTATGTTTTCCAAATGTACATCCTATTAAGACATGTTCCTATTCTATAGAATTCCATCAATATTTCTGAAACGGTTAAATAGTATACCATATGTGTCCATTTATGGTAAAGAACCGGTAACAAAAATGCATCAGCCCCTCCCAGGAAATGACATTGGGCTGTGACCCCTCTGGGGATCTGCTCAGCATGATTTGCTCTGCCCCTCACTGCAGTCTTTACCATGGTGACACAACACACAGGCAAAGGGCAGGGGGTGGGAGACAGGTTTGGTGGCAGACACCTGCTTTCTGTAATTATAAAGGCATCAAAAGCTTTGTGGTTTAGTGGAATGATCAGTTCTCTGGGGTCTGAAACCCAGGTCTCATGAAGAGCCTGGGCATGCGAACCTTCTGGGTTCCTTCCCTTCGGCCCGGGCTGGGAAGCAGCCATGCATCGGTTCCCTCGCTACCTATTCACTGGGCACCTGTATGTACGGGGCATCTGCTGCGAGGGTCTCTGGAACTCAAACACAATGCACACCTCATAAGGGAGTCCCCTTCTCATTTTTTAGACAGTAAATATCTTTAGGATGGCATTTTCCTGGCTAGTGTAAACAGAACAGGTAACGTGGTCTAAACGTGTTATTTTGGCTCTAATACACATGAGAATGGTTGAGGGCATGTGCTTTGGAAGCAACAGAACCTCATCTGATTTGGGATTCCCCATTTACAGTGTTATCAGCACGACCCCTGGCGAGCTCTCTGACCTTTTAATATTCAGTTCCTCATCTGTAAAAAGTGCATCATTCATTTACTTTTTTAGGGCTCTTACAAAAAGCTAATTCAATCATGTGTGGGATCCAGGATGGTTTTATTTGCATTCGTGAAAACTCAAATGAAACCGGCTTAAGCCATAAAAGGAGTTGGCTAGATCACATAACTAAAGGTCCCAAGGTAACACGGACCTCAGGCTCGGGCTGACACAGGGCTCTGACTTCATTTCTGTAGGGTTGGCTCTGCACGCCCCCCCACCCCGCCAATGTGTGTTGGCTCCATCCATAGGCTGGGCTACCTCACGGCCTCACACACGTAGACACACATGTACTTACAAACACTTCTACATATAAATATACATTTATAGAGACTGGATTATTTTGTTCTTAGTCCCCAGACAGTCAAAGAGAATATTTCATACTCTTCTTTGCTGAGAAAGAAAACTCATGTTACTCAATGTTCAAATGACTCTACTCCTTCACAGTAGGAACTAGAAGATGCATGAAGGACCAGTTGACTGGAATCATAGTCATTTTAATCCTGGCTTTGCCGCTTCTTTTTTCCTCCCAGACGGAGGAGTTCTGGGAGTGTGCCGGATCTGCCACTATGTCAGTGACAGACGTGCGTCTGGAAACATGAAAGGCACTCGGACAGTAGTCACAGATAAACCACACTTTTACAGACGCAATGAAGAGCTGCCAGCGATGACACTATACCGTGCAAGAGTGACATTCGCAGAGTACTCTGGTTATGTAGACGAAGGGAAGGACACCAAGATCTTGCAAGCTGCCGTTCTGGAATCTTTCATCGCTGACACTGTACAAACTCCAAGCCCTCCTTGGGCTCCTACAACTCTTTTCCACTGTGCTGTAGGTGACAATACCTTCTTACATTTCCACGAAGCTTTAAATAGTGTCGAAGACTCTTCTGGCCCCGGAAGGGGTTGGGGATGCCCACTGGGTGTGAGGGGAAGGCTCTGGAGTGGACCTTCCTGGGGTCACCTAAACACACGACTGTCCTTGGCTTTCTCTGCCTGCTGCGTTCTGTAACTTCAGAAGAAACACTGCCAATTAACTAAGATGTGACGTTCTCACCAAAGTCCCTCTCCAAGTCCCGTTTTGGTTGCTTGTTTTTTTTTTCCCCCTGTGATGTTTCTTTGGTGTTGCCATCCCTCCATGTCAGAGCTCTGCCCACCAGTCTTGGGGTAAGTCCAGGGCAGCAAGAGGGAACTGGGTTGTCCCCACTTAAAAGGTTCTGGGGGTGACTCCTGGGTCCTGTTGGAGCTCATGGCTCAGCACGTCTCCAACCCATGTCTGCCAAGTGTAAGCAACCAAATAGTGACTCCAGTATTCCTGGCACCTCCACCATCTGCAGACCCTCCTTGCTATGAGTGCGGCGTAGATACGAGGAAGAGTTCATGCCATAGAAAAGCAGAAGACACCTGCAGACACGCTGAGTCCACTGCAGGCTCACATCGTGTACGTCTGCTCCGTGTCTCAGCTATGAACCAGGGCGAGGGCCCAGCCATGAGGAGCTCTGTGCCGAGCCCCTGCTCCTGCCACCGTCCTCTCCTCTCGGCTGTGAGCAGTCCTGTGTCTCTAACATAGGATAGAGACGCCTCTGTGGCACCCATGGGGAACTCTCCATCCATTCCCGCCTGCTGCACCGCATTCACGCTCAGGGAGAGAGGGCAGCAGGGCTTTACAGTTTGGGTGTCAACTTCTTCCCACATTTTGATGGTCTTTCCTAAGCAGCTGCTACCAAATCTTCTCCATCAGTCTCTTGTCTTCCTTTCATGCATCCTTATCCATATGTTGCCCACCTGCTCCTATTCCCATCTTTCCCTCCATCATCCCTTCTCTTTGTTCCGTGTCCTTCTCTCTCCTCCATGGCCATCCCTTGATTATTTCTTTTTTAAAATAAGTAGTTGTTTGGTGTTATCAGAAAAGGGTGCCCAGGTGGCTCAGTTGGTTAAGCATCTGACTCTTGATTTTGGCTCAAGTCATGTACTCAGGATCGTGAGATCGAGCCCCATTTCAGGCTCCATGCTCAGTGGGGAGTCTACTTCAGATTCTCTCCCTCTGTCCCTTCCCCTGCTTGTGCTCAATCTCTCTCTCTAAAATAAATAAATAAAAATTTAAAAAATGATAAAAAAAAAAAAAGAACACACAGAGAAGGCTTAGCCTGGGGAAAGGGAGGTGTCCATTCCCATCAGATTTTTAAGATCTTTTATTGAATTTCAAGTCCGTAATGAAAAGCATGGGTCCAGACCTCCAAAGCTGGAGGGGAAGTGTGATCTAGTAATCAGGAAAAATTGCAGTCCTGACACATGCCTGTCACTTGAAGTGCAATCTTTCGCTACTGCCTCCGACATGGTGCATGGTAAGCTGGCAGGTGGCAGAGCCAGTGCTGCTGCAGGTAAGGCTCAGCTGCACACCTGTGATCTCCCCACCCGGGCTCAGCACCACCTCCACGGGGTAGCTCACCCTTGGCCTGGGGGCTGTCCATGGCTCCCCTCTCAGTTATGTCTGGGTCTGGACAAGCCACCCTGCCATCCTGTGGTCCACTTCCCGCACCCCATTAGGGAGGGCTTTCCAGGCAGATATGGCCCGGTCACTCCCTGGAAGGAGCGCTCCTGGGGTGTTGCTGCCTTTGGGCTGAGATCTGACCTCTCCAAGCTGCAGGGCCTCTCCTGGGCTCTGGTCCTTCTGCTCTGGGTGGGACGGCCTGCAGCTGCCCCCTGGGCACCCATGCACCTGCCTCGCCCTGAGGAACACCCAGAGCTGTGCCCCTGCTTGGTTCCCCAGATAAAAGGACCCCAAGATGTTTTCCTGGGCCACCCTAAAAGAGCTTGCTCTCCCCCATCCCCCTGGCTTCCCGTTCCCTCCTTCTGGCTTTTCTCTCCACACTGTCACTACTGGTACGTTTTTCTACCTCAATCTGGCTTTTTTTTTCTCTTCCCCATGAGAACACCAGCTCCACGAGCACAGGCTTCACCCCTCGCATGAGTGCTCCACAGATCTTCACTGCATGAGTGTTGGTTGGGCTGAGCTCCCCGGGTACCCCATAACCTCTGAGAAAGCCATGGCCACCGCCAGTGGTGGGTCCTCGGTCTCCAGCCTTGCAGCAAGGGGGACCCTCAGACACACTGAACTGACCCCGCCAGGCCCCAAGAATCCATGCAGGTGCTCAGGCTCTGAGCTGAGGCCTGGCCTCATTTCCTGACATGCTGTCCCCCTGGAGGCCAGAGGTCAGCCCCTCCCCTTGCGGTGCCTTTTCCACGACTGGGGGGTCTAACTCAAAACCAAGTGATCCTCTGTGCCAGCCCTTCTGCTGCTGTGACAAATCACAAACTCAGTAGCTGGTAAAAACATACACTTGTCTGACAGTTCTGGAGGCCAAAAGTCTGAAATTGGTGTTCATAGTGTGGACAGTGCCGGGTCCTCCTAGAATTTCTGAGACAGTGAGTCTTTATTTTCCAACTCCTGGTTGGTTTTCCTCCCTCATCATGTCCCCCGCTCCCTCCTTTCAGTCTCCTCCTACCTTCTTGTAAGGAAAGGTGATGTCAGTGGGGTTCACTTGGATTATCCAGGACTGTCCATTTCAAGATCCTTCATTTGATCCAATCTGCAAAGTGCCTTTGCCAAATACCGTCATATGCACAGGGATATGGGGTTAGGACACACGGGGAGCTCTTCTGCTGCCATGATTTAGTCTTCCACGTGGCCGAGGATGCATGGCCTACCCCAATACACCCCCTGACATTCCCCGGGCTGGTGGGGGACTCAACCGGCAGCCCCAAACCAGAGTAAGTTCTGCAGCCTGGGCCCCTCCTCTTCTTGCTGTGTCTCCTGCCACTGGAGCCCCAGAAGGACACACGGCCATGCTCATCACCTGCTGACGGCAGCATTTCAGCTCTCATAACTAAAGGGACCTCGGCCGAGTGTCCTAACCAGAAAGCAAGCGTGTGGAGTCCCCTGGGTGGCAAGCCAGCGGGGCCTTTCTATGGCACACTGCAAGGGACGTCACCTTTCCACACCCACGGGTGCTTCTTAGGGCATGGCTCACGGGTCATGCGCCACATGAGGGCGTTGGTGCAGGGAAGGGGGAAAACAAGGAGGGAGCGGTTTGGGATGGATGGAGAGTAAGAAAAGCTTTATAAGACTTTTGAAGAAATCAGATACGATGGCTTTTTGCTTTCAACTAAGGCAGGTCTTGGATGCAGGCCCCGATGAGACTCCGTCATGTCAGAATGAACCGCGGCCCATCTGCAACGTCAGGGAAGCCGCCACCTTCCCGCCTCAACCACGAAGGAAGGACATAAATCGTTCCCGGCCAGGGAGGGCTGAACTGGAGCAGTGAGGGGGGAAGCACGGGGTGGCATGGGGGCTGTCTGGAGGCGGGGTCCCGGAGGTCGCGGGCCCAGAGGGAGCCCTGGGCAGGACCCGCTCCACGCACCTGCCGGGAAGGCAGCACGGGCACCGGAGCTTTAAAGTGACATTGTCTGTCACCAAAACACCAGCTTTAGGAGTTGGAGAGCTTTTACATTTGGTGAGAAGCTGCCCTCAGAGATGTCACAAAAGCCGTCTTCCTGGAATTCAATCTGTTTTTCCATAAACACAAGCTTTTAGAGTAAAAAATCCTTATGTTTTCTCAGCTTAAAAAAATTGCTGGTGTTGATAGATTTCAAAATTTCTGAGATCTTAAAAGGTTGATCATCATTTCTCAACCTTTTAAGATATTTTACAGCTTTAAAAAAATCTTAAGTGATAAAAATGATTGTTTTTTTTTTTTTTTTTTTTGAAAAGAGTTTATTCATTCACGAGAGACACAGAGAGAGGCAGAGACACAGGCGGAGGGAGAAGCAGGCTCCCTGCAGGGAGCCCGATGCGGGACTCGATTCCAGGACCCCAGGATCACAACCCAAGCCAAAGGCAGATGCTTAACCTAAGGAGCCACCCAGGCGTCCCAATGATTTTTTTTTTCCACAGTATTTATTGCAAGATGACAGGATTAGCAGCTACATTGTGGGTATAGATTAGATGCCGCTTCCATGGAAAAGCGTGGCTGACAAACAGTAGCCTTACAGTTGTGCACTGTCCAGTGCCGGGACCATGTCAAGCTGATGTGTGGTTTTATGATGATCTTGTAGTTGTTGCATGGACACAGTGGTTTCATCTCCCCACCACCATCAGTATTATGACCATTTTTTCCTACACTTTAACTCCCTAAACACAAGCCCTAGAGAGAACTTCTAGGCACGGTGAATATTCAGATAATACCTAAGGCCTCCAAGGACCTCACACATATGCAGCCAGAAGCCATGTCCTACACAGACAGCGTCCATATAGGACACAGCAGGACAAGAGTCCTGAGGGCTGCTCATGCTGTCCATGGACACAGAGTCACGAGAGTGGAGCCTAATGGGTTCCAGATCAGCTGCAGGGTGGCTCAGAAAGGTTTTCTATAAGTTCACACAGGCAACAACCACTGAGCCAGCACAAGGAGTCCACCCACACGATGACAACATCAGGAAGGACAGGTGTGCTCTTCCCCAACAACTGGGGGAGCTCCCTTGACCCAGGCCTGACCCAGCAGGATGATATGTAATTTGGGGGATTTTATAAAAACCTAGAACTAACTAACTAACTAACTAACTAACTAACTAACTAACTAAATAAATAAATATAAATACCCAGAACATCACATGGGCGGCCTGGGTGGCTCAGTAGATGAAGTGTCTGCCTTTGGCCCAGGTCATGATTGCAGGCTCCTGGGATGGAGTCCTGCATCAGGTTCCCTGCTCAGTGGGGAGTCTGCTTCTCCCTCTCCCTCTGCCCCTCCCCTCTGCCTGTGTTCTCTCTGTCTCTTTCTTTCTCAAATAAATAAGTAAATCTTTAAACAAAAACCCCAGGACATCACAGAAGTGGGTGATGGAGCCCACACCACAAGGGAGAAACTACTTCTGTATTCAACACGTGCCTCCACTCTAGGTGTGATTTTGAACACAAACCACCCTCTAGGCAGGGACTCTAGGCAGCATGCTCTACTCCATCCTAGATTGCACAGCAGTGACTATCTCTCTGCACCAAATCCAAGTGCTCCAGACCAGAGTCCTTGGGGTTGGGGGAGGTGGCGAAGAGGTGGCCCTGTGCTCACACCCCCAGGGATGAGCTCTGAGCCAAAGGGGAGGCTGGGTGTTGGGGAGGGGCTGAGTGGATAAACATGGGGCCAGGTGACAGCCAGTCAGGGAAGGGGACAACACAAGAGGCTGAGGGATGGTCTGCAGATGGGTTGGACTGGGTGCAGCCCTAGAAGAGACATTAGAAGGCCCCACATCACAAACGGCCCAGGGCACTATGTTCCCCTTGCTCTGTGGGTAGGACATGGAGAAAGCAGCAGGAAGCCCAGGTGCTATGCCACAACCCACCACCATCCAGCCGTGCCCATCACCTATAGTAAGGAGGAGTCCCATTGGGGTCGAGGTGGCATCTCCCATTTGTACCCCCCTCCCTCCCTTGTGCATGGGCAAAATGACAACAGTTCATTCTAACAAGTCACTCTTCTGTTCTTATGTCAACTATGGGAATCCTATTGTCAGGAGCCTCAACACAGGCTGTCAGAGAAAAAAGGAATATGTACTGATAAAAATTTAAGACATTCTGCGTATTTACAGCCATTGCAGGGCACCTTGAGCATATACATTTACACATTAGTTTCAGCATAACCTATCAGGTCAAAAGTTTTTATTCACTTCACTGTTGGAGTGGATCCTACAAAGTTTCGATTAAGTCACACATCAAAATTCATGCAAGATCTAGAAACATAAGATCTGGAAATACAAACGTCATGCCCGATCTCCTGCTGTTTCTTGGGGTTCTCTGTGGTGGAGGCACTCAGCTCTCATCGCCACTGTATTCCAGCAGCACACCTGCCCTGTTTCCTCAGGTAATTACAATCTAAGCGCAATGCGAGAAGGCGAAAGTGTTCTAAAAATAAAGGCTCATTTCTGCTTCGTTCATCTGGTTTTCTTTCCTCTGCTTTATCTTCAAAGTCAACCACAGAGTCAACTTTATTTAGCAAGTCCTAGGACAGGAATGTCTCCAGTGGCACCTCTGTGCATTCGCCCTGTAGGGTGTGGCGGTGACACACCTTGGTGGTTCACCAGTGGGCGGCTGTGCGGATGGGGGGGGGTCCCACAGGCACCGCCTTCTGGCCTTGCTGGGGTCCTTCCAGCCTCCCTGACACCTTCCCACACACAGACGCTCTACAGTATCTTCTGGCCTCCTCTTGCGTTTTACTCTCATTCCTGAGTCAGGTGCTTTCTTCTATGTTCATCTTTAGAAAGGAACTGTCCACACTGTATGTCAGATGTGAAAACACATTTGGAAGTTACTATAATGTCTAACCTTAGCTCCAGAAAGTTAGTGATCATCTTGGGCCATAAGAGTTAACATGGGGACCCCAATGAGCAACCTCTTAAGTAGTCACTGGAGCATTTCCACCATAGCTGTTCCAAAATAGAGTCTTTCAAAGTAAAATCCCTCCACTCCTTCCCCTTATAAAATCAGCTGCACAGTTTAATGAATAAAAGCTGCAAGCCCGTGGGCCTTGGGCGGGACGCTGTGGCCAGGATGTCTCAATGCAGAGTGTCACAGCTCATGGTAACTTCAGAGACGCGTCAAAGCAGGTCCCAGGCTCGCGTGCTGGCTGATGTCCATCTGAAAATCCCAGGCCTGAAAATCCAGCACACGAATCACTCCAGGGGCGTGAAGCCTATTTCTCTTAGCCTGCCCATCTTATTCAGAGCCCTCTGTCCTCTAGCAACAGAAGAAAACACAATGGCCAATAGTCTAAGACTCAATCTCGGATTCGGTTTTTTGGGTCTTGCTCATTTCATGTGAGCGAACAGAGCAGTGAAAAGAAAGGAACAATTCTTTTCTGTAAGAAGCCAGAGAGCATCTACCGGCCCCTCACCCCCTCTTCTAACACGCCCAGTCCCGGCCACTGTGGGTCAGTCCACAGGCTGGAGGGCTGGCCCCAGAACAGCGGGAACCCGCTTCTCTTTTTTACAAGAGCTGCTACTCCACGACTTATATTTAAAATGACAGCGTATAGATCAAACCATCACTCCTGGTAACCTTAACGGAGCTACAACTTTGGAAAAGCTGCTTTGTGGTGATAATACTAACCTAAAGCAGATGTGTACTCGGAAGGGCAAGAAAGGCTGAGGAAACCGGAGAGAACCTTCGTGTTTCCATAATGCAGTGAAAACTCTTTGCAGATAGGGTCCGACCGAAGCCAGCTTTGCGTCACATCACAGAATGCCAAGTGCAAACCCTCCTCTGATGGGCCTATTTCACTTTTCCAGCACTAAACAACTGGAGCATGGCATTAGTATCTTGTTCTCCCCATTTTGTAGCTGAGGTAGTAGGACCTGGAAAGGATGAGGCTCCTGGCAAGGCTGAGGGCAGCGATGAGGGAGGCGCCAGGGGGTCAGGAGAAGGGGCGGCCAGCAAGGTCGGTGTGTATCCAGCGGCAAGCAGGGGGCTCAGGGCAGGGTGTGGAGGGACAAGAACACTGCCTGGGGATTTCAAGGACCTTTGCAAGCCAGAGCTCGTGGAGGAGTGGCCACTGTGGATTTTCTGGGGAATCAAGTAGGGTTCTCAACCATTGGTGTTCCTAGAACACCCCTTCATGGATCTCAAAATACATACACAAATTACCATAATAACGAGTCCTGGCCAAGAAAGATTATTCCGACACTTGCTAAAGACAGTGAGGAAGATTTTACTCACTGGAGCACTGCAATGGGACCTTGAAGTCAGGGAGAGAGATTGAGCTCGACTTAGATATAGGAAGGAAGGGTGGGGATTTATGGGCAGGGAGTAGAGCTGGGGCATCCACGAGGACAGGGTGAGCCTTTCTAAACTGACCTCGTAGGATTCTTGCTGAAGGCAGGGGGTGACCAGACATCACCTGTGGAGTGGTGGGGAGAAGGAATTCGGTCAGATATCTGGGGACAGGGGGTTCCTCTCCAAATTGGCTCAGTGGGATTCTTGCTAACACTGGGCACTGCAGGCCCGACAAGGACGACACAGGAGCCCAAGGTCGGAGCCTCGTTGCAAAGGGGACCCAGAGGAGCCTGACTACAGTTTGGTGGAGGAGAGTCTTTGTCATGGCACATCTCTGG
This sequence comes from Canis lupus baileyi, assembly GCF_048164855.1. Classification (NCBI taxonomy): domain Eukaryota; kingdom Metazoa; phylum Chordata; class Mammalia; order Carnivora; family Canidae; genus Canis; species Canis lupus. Next base: position 55,467,560 of record NC_132838.1, read on the forward strand.
TGGTTTCAAGCGCAGACTCTCGCCTGCTCGGTGAGAAGTCACAGGTTTGCGGTCACTGCACAGTCACTCGCCATCCAGAGCGCCAGGCCCAGGTGCCTCGTGGCTAGCTGCACCACCACCACCACGTCTCCTCGCTAGCTCCTAGCAGGGCTTCTGACACAGCTGCAAACCAGACGTGATGAGCCGTATTTTATACTGAATATATTTGTGCCTCATCCATTTGCTTGATTAAATCGCACTGCAGCTTAACAGACTATTTGTTGATAATTCCTACTTGAGTTTAATTTAATAGCTTTTACCAGTGAAAATATATCAGCAAACATATAGTGCTGGAGGAAAAATACAACACAACATAACCCAGCGTCACCAGAAATAAATGCAGAGCATCCTAGAGGAAGCCTTCAGTGCCAGCCCATCTGTACTTACTTGAAAATCATAGAACCTTTGGGCCAAAGAGGAAGGTTATTTCTGGCTGAACTACTGGTTGCCAACTCCATACAAAACAGATCTAGCCTCAGCTTCCCCACATTTCAGAGGAGCCCTTTCCACTGGAGCACCCGGAGATACTGAATAACCCACACCACACTGGTTCACATGACTTTCCGCTCAAGCCCCAGAGTCTCTCTCTCCACCTCCCTCCCTGCCTTGGAGCGTTCAGACCTCTCATACCTACTGACTAACTGGCCACATCCAAGAAACTGTCCACCCAGCATACAAGAAGCAGAGTGAAACCCTGGGTGATAAATCAGGTGATGTGTGCTCAGTGCACTTTCATCTCTTTCCTGTGCTTCTGAAAGCATGAAAAACATACTGAAATTGTCTCTGCCATATCAGGGTGTGTGCTGGAAGACAGTCGGCACGGAGGCTCCATGGAAAGAAGGCATAGAGGAGGTGAAAAAGACAGATGGGGGAAATCTCAAAATTTTTGGTTGTCTTTTCACATGTTTTTGAACAAGCAACAATATTTTGGGGAGCTTTCTTCGAAGTAAGCAGAGCAAGTCTGTAATGAAATTGCAGACATAAGGCGTATTGCAAAAAGTGACCACAAAGGAATGAATTTTAATGTGTTCAAAATAGAATAAACATGCATAAGCAAAACAGTAAGCAAATTAAATACTTATTAATACGGACTCTTTCTTGTGGTCTTCTCTGATTTTTATTGTTCTTGTTCTCTGAAAGCCCCATAAACATCAGGCTCACCATAGAATTTTTGGGTGCATTTGCTGAAAGTACCTGAAAATTATTTTAATTAGAAATGGTTTTCCGGGAAACCACCCAAGATTTAGAAGAAGAGCTTACCTATCAAGCACCAAGAATAAGCTTTAATGTTTAACTTTCCAGGAAGCTTTCTTTTTCTCCGTGACCAGACCCAACATCACTCACATTGTTTGCTACGAGTCCCTTAGCAGTTACTTTATTAGGACATCATGCTTCCCTTTATTTTTTTATTTTTTTAAAGATTTTATTTATTTATTCATGAGAGACACAGAGAGGGAGAGAGAGAGAGAGAGAGGCAGAGACACAGGCAGAGGGAGAAGCAGGCTCCATGCAGAGAGCCCAACATGGGACTTGATCCCGGGTCTCCAGCATCAGGCCCTAGTCATGCTTCCCTTTAAAAGGGGTAAGCAATTAAAATATATTCAAATGCACACACAGACAACATTTGGTTACCTGCGACCATGGGAAATAGAAATTTTTTTTTAAGATTTTGTATTTATTTACGAGACACAGAGAGAGAGAGAGAGGCAGAGACACAGGCAGAGGGAGAAGCAGGCTCCATGCAGGGAGCCCAACGTGGGACTCGATCCTAGGTCTCCAGGATCGCGCCCTGGGCCGAAGGTGGCACTAAACCGCTGAGCCACCCGGGCTGCCCAGGAAATAGAAACTGACAATCGATATAATTAGATTGTTTAAACCAAGGATGCCAGAAATTTCACACAGTAGGCTTCCATTCCCAGGTCTGCCTCTCTCACTAGATGTTAAGCTCACCGAGGGCAGAGACCACATAAAGATCGCAACCTACCTACCAGCTGCTTAGCAGAGTGTACATGGTCTACACTAAAAATTCTTCATGCAAACAATTGAGCAAATACATAAATAAGTGAAATTCTGGGATCCCTGGGTGGCGCAGCGGTTTGGCGCCTGCCTTTGGCCCAGGGCGCGATCCTGGAGACCCGGGATCGAATCCCACATCGGGCTCCCGGTGCATGGAGCCTGCTTCTCCCTCGGCCTGTGTCTCTGCCTCTCTCTCTCTCTCTCTCTGTGACTATCATAAATAAATAAAAATTGAAAAAAAAATATTAAAAAAAAAAAAATAAGTGAAATTCTTCCCCTCAACAGCTTACCACGAACCATATCCCAGCTAAAGGGCTTTGCTTTTTGTCCTTCTCACTCACCCTCAATTTTCTTTCAGTAAAAATGTCAAAAATGATACATAATCAAAGAGAACCAACTCCCTGGCTTTGGTGACTCCAAACAAAACAACTGGTCCTGAAACCAACAGTCTCTGAGCATTGGTACCTTTAACAAACTGGTAGATAAATCGTACTGAGTAAATAATAACAATTTTTATTAACTTAATAACTATTTCCTCCCCTGCCCCACCCCCCCATGCCAAGCCCTTCTAAGCCAACCCCTCCCAACCAAGCCAGGCTTGGGAGCTTGGACGGCACACCTCTGGAGTCTCTCCTGGGGAACTGAAGGCTGAGCCAGGGAGGATGACTTCCCAAAGCTCCCTAACTTGGGATGCTGGTGCTGGGGCATTTCCTGACTCGAGAAGCCACCTTAGCGCATGATGCCATGGCTTTGGGACCTGCTTTAGTAATGCATTCATGGATGGGTAGGGCTGACTCACAGAGCGATTTGTAGGATAAGGAAGTGGAATATCGCCATCCCAGTCAGAGGACAGGAACTCCATCTTAGCAAATGGGGCCAATCCTAGTGAATGACAGCTTGGAAGGAAGCCTGGGAGAAGTGATCTCTGGCCTTTTCTGCCCCTAAGTACACAGCGAGGTCATCTAAACTATTAATTACCAGGCTGAGATTTATGAAGACAGCACCCCACAGAGGCGATCCCAGGTTCACACAGCACAGAAGGCACTGAACAGTATGGAAAACATCAATAAGCCTGGAAGATTTTTATCAGAATCGATAGCTAACAATTATTGACTAGCAGTGCCACTGTCCAGACTCCACGTTCTTTCCACACGACAGCTCACACGCATCACTTTCACCCTAGGCAGGAAGTACTACCCCAACTCACACTGGAGGGAAATGGGGTGCACAGGGGTTAAGGAGCAGCCACCTGCCATGAAAGGAATCCAATTCAGGTGAACGCGACACAAAGCACAGATTCACCTGGAACTTGCCAACTCCCAAAAAAGGTCCTCTAGAATAATTTGAGGTTATGGAACATGTTCCAAAACACCCCTGGGAACAATTTCGTTTTACTAATCCCAATAGCTTTCTTTCAAGTTCCATCTAATACATGCGGCACTCCAGTAACCTCATCCCCAGAATGGCTAAAACCAATAATAGACGGTACAACGCTCTTACAGCAAGACCTTCCTTTAAAACATTCTAGGTGCAGGAGGATAAGCAAGTCCTTTGGCTTCCCTAGGCTCCGTTTCCTCATCTACAAAATGGACTGCTGAATCAGGAACTGGTGTATCTCCCATGCAGATCCTGCTGAGGCTCTCAGGCAGTGTTGTCAATGCCCTGAAACCCGGGGAAGGTCAGATGGTGAAACCTGGTATCTTCCTCGGACGTGCACAGAGAAGTCTAGGAAACATACCCAATTTCCCTGTAGAAACTCTAAAAATGATTCTCTCCAGAGTCGGTCATCTGGCCACCTCGGTTGGTGCAATGCTGAGGCACTATGAAAGTATTTAAGCTGTAATTCATAAACTGTTCCCAAATCTGATTCAGTATTCTGGCTTCTTTGTCGGTTAGGGTTTATAAATGTTGGATTCTAGATTAAAGTCAAGTCCAAAAAAAAAAAGAAAAAAAACCTAAAGTCCAATTTAAAAGCAAATATGAAAACACTACAAGGTTAAGTCTCTCCTTAAAGGCCATTTTAATAATGATAATAGTGTTTTAAACTTAAAGCAATTACTGTCACTTTCCTGTTTATGTCACTAGATTCTGAATTCAAAAAACAAAAACAAAACAAAACAAAAAAAAAACAAACAAAAAAAAACAAAAAACAAAAATTTGCAGCCTCTGTGTATATTTTATAAAAGAAATTACACAGAAACAATGAAAAAAATGTTTACTTTTTTTTTTTTTTTACAAAATGAGTAATCTTTTTCATCAGTCCAGAGGAAATATACATCCACACCAAGCACTTTATATGTCGTTACTCAACCTCAAACTATTGACAGACCTCCCCTCCAAAATTTTATATTTTTTTTATGAGTGCTTCTTGGCCTACAATCTGCTGTGGGTATGCAAGCGAATAAACAGGTTTCTCTGAAAAAAGATGGAGAGGCAGCTGGAGAGAAGTATGGAGCTTGCTGGAGTGAAGCACACACAGGTCAGTCGCTTACTAGATCCCCCACTAGGTGGAGGTACCATGAGGCCAGCCAGGACTTCTAGGACTTGTGGTTTGGGGATCTACAGTGCTAAGGAAAGGGCTCAACACATAGCAGGTTTTTTTAAAAAAGCAATTGCAGAATGAATTTGTTGATAAGCTTTCAGCAAAATCCTCTATTGGGCGGGGGGCGGGGGGTCCCCTCCAGCTGTAGAATGGAAGACAGTAAAACATGCCTTCCTGAATTTTCACAAGAGACAGGTGAATGCATTTGTAGAGACCAGAGCATTGTATCCAAGCTGACCATTGTTATCAGTACTTCCATCCGGCACCCGGCATCCAGGTTATACGAACTGCTCATTGATTATTTGCTGATAGATCACATTCCTCTCTAGTCAGCTGACCTTCTGCATACCCGATGGTGTATTTATGGTCTTTTGACATTTTATTTTCACACTGAAGGAACCCCATTTCTAGTCCCTTCTCGGTTTCCCATCATGTTCTTTTCTGAGGCACTTCCCAAACCCGGTTCTCCCTGCAGAACCGTAACACCAAAGGTGAGTATATCATGCATATTGGATTCCTGACCCTCGACCCATTCCACCCGGGTAGATACTACTGCCGGTCTTCCTGAACAGCACCGGGAGTTTGCTCAGCCGTGTGCCTCCCCTTGGCAAGGACAACAAATGAAAGGAGACAAGGAGCTGTATGATAAACTTGGCATTTTAATGAATAAAAACTTACTGGGCATAAAGGTAAATACTGTTCTGAGTTTCTGTTCTTACCAACTTCAGCTTTTTAAAAAGTGCCTGAGATCCAGGAAAATGATTTATCTCACTGAACTCGTGTTTCATTTCTGTCAATGTGAGGTTTGAGGCAAGCCCTCCTCCCTTATTTGATTAACAATTGTATTGGTTTGAAAAATATGATTTACGCTCAGAAACCAGCTACAAAGATCCTATCTGACTCCAACTCTTAGTGATAACCACAACAGAAACTTTTTATACAAGTAATTCCTGTTGCATTCATGTCTGTTCCTGAGCTTTGCTTAAAGATCTGCTAATCCATGCCTGTATCGAGTATCATGGCAGCCGGGACAAAGAAAAGCAAGATGAAAAATGTGACATTGTTCCAATTGATCGGACTGCCTTAGAAACAAGTCAAAACCCAGATAGGTGCCAGCGGTGGTGGCAAAGCCCAGGGCAATGTCAAGGGGAAAAGCCAGGTTGAGGGGCCAGCCCCTCCCCCCAACATCACAATGTCTCTCTCTTTACTTAAACACGTTCCATCCTTTGGTCATCTATAGATTCAGCAATGTAATTGGGACACCAGGATGAAGAGGACAAGATCTCATTGTTGAAATAATAATAATAATAATAATAATAATAATAATAATAATAATAATAAAACAACCACACCAGAGAACTGTCCAGAGATGACTTTGGAAACCCAAAGATGACAAGATGAGGGACAAGGGAAAGGACATAATTCTCAGGGTCCTCTGGGTTTCAGAGTGCATCTCTATGAAGTCCGGGGCTGCAGGGTTATTACGGCAGGCACCTGGCTGTGAGCACCGATTCAGATGGCCCGACTACACTGGGTTGTTACCTTCTAACGTGTGTGTGTGGGTGTGTGTTTTAGTCAATGCTCCACGGATTTCAAATACACCAGCATCTGCACGATCCGGCCGCGCGCCACCGTAAGATAAGCCCAATCCCCTCCCAACCCACGGCCCGGCAGAGCCCGCGGAGGTCCTGTCCTGGGCACTTCGGAGCTGCCCCACGGGGCGGCGGTCGGGCTGCGCGGACCCAGACGCCCTCCCTCCCCCGAGCACCTATGTGGGCACGGTGACCGCTCCGCATCCTGCGCCGACCCAGGAACAAATTAGTTAGAAATTCCATAGGGGCAGAGTTTGGTCCCCGACGAGAACCGGAGGACGGGTCCAGTTAGTGCTAAGTCCCAGCAATAGCGTTCTGTTTTAGAAGAACCGGACCGGCTCTGCGAGAACTTTAACTCCCTGACCTGGGTCTCTGGGTACCGTGCGTGTGACAATAGGAAGGGCTCGGGAGGCGCTGAGACCCACAGCATCCTCCGGGCGCGGCGGGCACCCGGGGACCCGCGCGCACAGAGGCGACGGCATTTACCTCGAGTCGACTTAGACTGGAGCTCTTGGAGCGCGACTTCTTGCGCAGGTACACGGAGAAGAACCTGCGCACGGTGAACTTCCTCATGCTCAGGTCCATCGCCCCGCGCCCAGCCGGGAGGAGCCGCAGGCCCGGAGGACGCGCATTCCCGGCGCATCCCAGGCGCGCGGGGTCAGGTCTGCGGGCGGGTGCGCGCCGCCGGGGAGCCTTGCGCGGCGGCCATCGGCGCGGGGCGCGGGCTGCGGGCACAAAGGGCAGGCCAAGCCGGCCGCCGCGGCCCGGGCTCCGGCGCTCCCTCCTCCCTCCTCCTCCTCCCCCTCCTCCTCCTCCCGCAGCCCGGAGGACCAGCCCCAGACGGCCCCGCCCCCCGCCACTACCGCCAATCAGTGCCCGCCGCCCAGATGCTCCCTCCTCCTCTCCCTCCTCCTTCTCCCTCCCCTCCTCGCCCTCCTCCTTCTCCTCCTCCTTCTCCTTCTCTTGCTGCTGCTGCGGCCGCTGCCGGGCGGCGAGGACCAGCCCCGGGCAGCCCCGCCCCGCCTCCAGCCAGTAGCACCAATCAGTGCCCGCCGCCCCAGATGCTCCCTCCTCCTCCTCCTCCTCCTCCTCCTCCTCCTCCTCCTCCTCCTCCTCCTCCTCTCCCCCCACTCCTCCTTCTCCTCCTGCTGCTGCTGCTGCTGCGGCCGCCGCCCCGCTAGGACCGGCCCCAGGCAGCCCCGCCCCGCCCCGCCCCGCCCACAGCCGCGGCCGCCAATCAGAAGCTCCCTCCTCCTCCTCCCCCTCCTCCTCCTCCTGCTGATGCCGATGCTGCTGCTGCTGCTGCTGCTGCTGCGGCCGCCCCGCGAGGACCCGCTCAGCCCGCTCAGCCCCGCCCCGCCCCTCCCTGTCCCACCTACAGCCACTGCCGCCAATCAGAGGCTCCCCCCCCCCTCCTCCTCCTCCTCCTGCTGGTGCTGCTGCTGCACCTCCCCGCGAGGACCAGACCCGCCCCGCCCCGCCCCCGCGACCAATCAGCAGCCCCACAACCCAGATGCTCCCTCCTTCTCCTCCTCCTCCTCCCTCTCCTCCTCCCGCCCAGAGAGGACCCCGCCCCGCCCCTGGCCCGGCCCCCGCCCCTACCACCAGTCCCGCCACCGTCCCACCGCCCCAGGCGGTCCTCCCTCCCCGCCCCCATGCCGCCGACTCCCAGCGCGCTCCCCGCCCCCGCCCACACCCCCAGGGGGCGCCCGGGGCGGCGCAGGCCTGAGGAGCCCCGCGGAGGCCGGGAGCACCGCGCACGGCTGCTCGGCCCCGGCGTCTCCCCGCGGGCGGTGCGGGCCCCGCGGCTCGGGCGCCTGCCCCCGGTTCCGCTCCGCTGCCCCGCTGCCCCGCTGCTGTGGTCTAGCTCGGGGGTATCGTTCTGGTTTCTTTCCTGAAAGCGGCCACATGCACACGTTGGCACAATGGTCTTCCGTGCCCAACAAAACTTTTGTTCATTAGCGAACATTTTGGGAAAAATGAAACAAAACCCGGGGCACTCCGTGAGCCGCGGCAGTGCGCGCCGCACCTCTCCCGGCCCCGCCGCGTCCCCGCGTCCCCGCGTCCCCGCGTCCCCGCGCCCTGACCTGCGGGTCCCTCCCTCACTCCCCTGGGATGAACGGGTCCCCACGCGGTCTGGGGAAACCTCCCTGGGCAGCGCTTGGAAAACAAAGACACATCCGTTCTCCATGACCTCCGACTCCATATATAGAAAATTATCCAAACGGATGACTTTAGGAGGCCCGGCAGACCGGGTCCTGAGGCAGCGCTCCCCGAGGCCAGCTGCTGGCTGTGGGTGCAGGGGATTGGCCTTAAAGGGGAACACACTTTTTTTTTTCTCTAGAAATGCTCCCCAGAGGGCTATACACAGTTCCAGATCTTTGAGCTCAGAGCTCCCTGCAGCCCTTTCTGTTTTACTCTTGTGCGAGGAGCGCGTGTTGAGTCAATGCTTAAATTAGGGTCAAATAATGTCAGTAGCATCCTGCCACCACCCCCTGAAAAGTTCAGAAGCATTCATGCATATGGTACTGTGTGACAAATACTGCTCTTTCACCAGGTAGATGGTGGAAAAGCCCCAAGTGTCCTGTCATCCCCTTAGCTAAGCCGATGGGCATGAATACCTGCAAAGGGCAATCTTTGCTAAAGTGAGGAGGGAAGGTGGATGCCCCAAATAAGAACTGGTAATTTTTGGCATCTGGGTCAGGAGGTGAGGTCACATAAGCTCTCTGGGGTTGACTGGATGCCACAGGCTCCGTAGTGATGAGCACCCGAGTTTAGAGCCAGTGCTGGTGCTGCCACTCCCTTGCTTGGCAAGTGTGAGCACACTCACCTCGCGTGTTCTGTGTTCCGACTGTGCACCTCGAAGATGAAAATGTGCACGTCAAAACTGGTTCCTGCTTCCCTCAAGAGTTCTGCTGGAGGGTGACTATCCCTACTGTGCAAAACAGCTTCTTACCCCCTAATCTTCCCCTTCTCCCTGGCCACCGCTTGAGGCATGTTGGCCCTGAACAAATGCAGATAGGCCAGGGCTATGCCACGTAGCGGCTCTAGCGGAAAGCGGCTGATGGATCACGGACCTGGGGCTGCTCACCAGGCCCTGGGATGAGGAAGGGGCCGGTTCTAACAAGCTTCACTGTGGGGAGCTGTATAACAGATCAGAGACAGGAGGACAGTATGACAACTGTGCCAGCTCAGGGGCATCCTCCTAAGGACAAAGCCTCGGGCAGGCCTAAATCAACGCTTGTGATTTGCCACAAGAGCATTTTGACCTGGTGTAAGAGAATTGGAAAGGAAATGTCTTATGGGGCGCTCATGATCTCCCCACATTTGAGTGCAGCCAAACTGTTCTTCTATTGAACTTGGATGTCTCAAAAGAGGGGAAAAAAAAGCTTTCATATTTTCAATTACAGAAGTAATTTCATTGCTAGAACATTTCTGTTTGCCTTTATCTTTAACCTGGTAAAGTAAGTATATCAAAATCTCTAAAAATCATTTACTACCACTTCATGTGCTCATATGATGCATACCTCCAGACCACCACATCTGTAGTAGGTAGGTATCAGGGCCCTTTTTAACCTGGGCCTAAATGATCCTCCCCAAATACTGGGGGCAAAGGGTGAGCTTAATTAAGGTTAGTGCCCTAATGGTAGGGAGGAGGAAGCTTGGAGAGAAGACAAAGCTCTTCTGGGGACTTTAAGTTCCCCCTGCCTTAAACACAGGAAGCCTGACATTTCATTCTTTGCTACTGCTGCCTGTAAGAGAGCACTGGACTGGCTGTGTGCATTCACCCCGGTTCCACGGGTGATCACGAATCTGGGTGCCTGGGGCTGTTTTCAGCCCTAGGGATACAGAAATGACTGCAGCATGGCTCCTGACCCACAGAAGTTCCCAGTCCCATGAAGAGAGAATAAGCAGATAAACAAACATGATGCAGTTTTTATGCAGCATGAAAGCAACATGTAAGGAAATACAACGCAGATGGAGATAAATGAGAAGTCAGTCCTAGCTGGAGAAGCCAAGGAGGAGGTGGCATTTGGGGTGAGCCCTAGGGATAAGGAGACATTTCCTGGGCAAACAGAGGAGGTGGGGTCCTAGCTTGTAGAAGAGCAGGGTTATTGAGAATTTAGAACAAACGGGGTTTCATGATTGATTAATGAAAATTAAAGCTCTACTGAGTCCCCGAGACACCTTAGGTATACAATTTCAGAATTTCAGAAATAATAACTAAGGTCTGGTCCACCCTGGAATTCCCTTGTCTTTGAGAACAAAACATGCCCTGGATAGGAAGGAGAGGAAGGCTTTGGGCGGAAGATAACTTTGGCAAAATCTGTACCGTCACAGCCTCCTTTCCCTCCACCCAAAGGACCAGGGAGGCAGGAGGCCACCTCCTTTGCTTCGAGCTGCACCTTGACAGCTGTGATTTGCTGGGGATGCAGCAGATCAGAGCTGAGTCCCAGAGACCAGGGATGGTTTCTGTTCTGGGAGGCATGGCACGAGCTGCTGAGTGGACCTGTATTCACAGGGCCTGTGGGCAGAAGGATGCAGGGAGGGTTCCAACAGATCAGGTGCCACCACGTGGGAAAGGGCAAGTTTGGGGGTCTCTGAGCCACTGCGTGGAGCAGAAGCGAGCAGCACCAGGCCCAGGGCTGGCACCAAGAATTCTAAGTGACTTCCAAATCCAGAGGCCTGTGTCCTGGAAGGGCATGCCGACCAGGTGGGGGGGGGGGCGCTCAAGCTGCAGTAACCCCAGAAGATAAGACAGCTGTTCATGAGAGAGAGGGTCAGAGTGAGGCCACCTGTGTGCAGACCATTTTTCACTAATTGTGTTCTTTCCCTGTATCCCTTCCCCTCCTGCCCTGACTTGGGCAGGGACACAGCAGGCTCCTTGCTGAGGCGGCCTCAAGCCAGGCCAACATGCTGTGAGTTTGGCCAGTCCTTAGGACTGGAAATACTGACTTCTTAGCCAAGTATTTAAAACTTTAATCAAACATGGTAGTCTTTTACTCGGGACTGGGAAGAAAAAGCTGTACGAAGTGATGGGGTCCCTGTCATTCACTCTGACAAGTCCTGAAAGGTGTGTTTTGATGCTATCACAAGCCACGTTTGTTCAACAAACCAGTTACAAGTCAAAAATGACATCCAGGTTTGCTACACTGAGGTTCCATTTATAGCAGCAAGGGCCTCAGAGGACAGAAGCCACCCGCCCAGTGTGGGGATCTTGCAGAGCTGCATCCTCAGCGTGAGGTGGATGGAAATAACCCCCCTTGCAGACAAGGGCTCATGATTGAGCAGTGACACTCCGCGGAGAAGACCAGGTGAGCGGGCATTGGCGCCCACACAGCCCTCCTCACCCAGGCCTGTGCCTTCATGCACCTGTCCCCCACCCCTGTCCCATCTGAAAACAGCAGCAAAACCTCAAGTGGTCTTGATTACTTCTCACCCGGGTGCCTAGCAGAAGCACGCAAACCTGCTCTCTAGAGAAAGCCACGTGAAACCCAGGCTTTGGAGAATTCCCTCTGATGCAGTTCCAGGGACCGAGAGCTCACAGTCACTGCACCCACGACTCGGGATGGCAGGTGCCCGCAAAGCTGGCAGGACAGCAGCCAGCAGAATTAGACACAACCTCTGCCTACAGGGTTTATCAGATGTCGAATGTAAAATGATAGAAAAATGAACAAGAAACTCCTGGAAATGTACCCGTGTGGTACCAGGCACATGTGCTGGTGTCAAGTTGTGGGGAGGTGGGGGGTGGAGCCGGCCCCGTGGGATAGTACCAGCGTCTGCTCCGAGGGAATGCACGTCGGATGTGAAATATCCAAATCATGTTTCTACCCACTGTCCTGATTGTGACTTGACCCTTCCTGAAACTCTGAGCCTCTGGAACAGGGTTCTCAACTGGGGCTATGTCCCCCAGGGGGACATTTGACAGTGTTGGGAGACCTGTGTGGTTGTCACTGCTGGGGGTGACAGGAGGGATGCTGCAGAGGCAGAGGCCACAGAGCACAGGATGGCCCCTCTGCGGGGGCTCAGGCGAGTCTGAGAATGGAGGTATGCAGAAGAGGCCGGCCAGGGGCAGGAACCTGTGCTGCTATTCTCACCAGGTTGTCACCTACAAACGTGGCAGTTCTGAGCAAGTAAAGCAAAATGAGGAAGTGCTCTGAAAATTGTAAACTGCTCACCAAAGTTGTCATTTGTTAAAATCCTTGAGTTTCACACAGAAAGCTAGTGACATGCCTGGGAAAGGAAAAGACCCCCAGTTCTAGCATTTTTATCTGAAAACTCCCTGTTAAACTCTATGGAATTCTGTGGGCACAACTGTTTACCCCTTTGCCCAAACCAAGAGGCAGGAATTACATTCACTTCTGGTGTTTCTTTATTCTCAAAATCCAAGGACATAGAGACTTGTTGTTGAGACTTTCTCAGTATTTTTCACGTCTCTCATCTTTCCAGCCCTGCTCTCAGCATCACAGTTTGGGTCCCCATCAGTTCCTGCCAGAAGACGGTAATTACTGGCCAGACGCCATCCCTCACAACCCATCTGCCGTCCTGCTACTACAATGATCTTTCTAGAGGCAAACTGGGTCAAGTTACCCCCACGCACCACAGGTCCCCAGGTCTTCCAGGAGAAGCGCAAACTCCAGAGCAGAGAAGCTGTGCAGTTCTTGGTCACCGCTCCCTGTCCTCACCACCTGCCTCTCCTTCCCGCCCCAGAACACAGCTGGGCTACGCTGACATGCTGCGTGAATGAAGGTGGGCTTCCGTGTGCACCACACTGTGCATGCTGTGGCCACTGCTCGGGCTGCCCTTCCTGCCCACCTGCCTCCACTCACTGGCCACGCTCCCCTACTTCACAGTACGGGGCAGTGCTGCTCCCGAGAAGCCAACTCCAACCCCTTCATGCTGCAGGCCGTGTGAGGGAGTCTTCCCTCAGCTCCTCGTGTTACTTAGAGCATCAGATGATGACTCTTGGCTCCTCTACCTCTCCCAACTTGGAAACACTCAGGACCGCCACCTCGGCAGCCCTTCACACGTTTATTTAAAGGGGTTTTATTGTGACTACTTTCAGACATCTGCTGGTTCTCAAGAGCGGGGTCTTTTTTCACCATTTCATCTGTATAACACACTTATGAAATCTGCAAAGTAGACACAAGAACTCCATCTTCTGGCTCGGGATGCTGAACCTACTGCGTGAACTTACATGAGGTGAAAGGGTCCAAACAGGACCTGCCCTTCAGTGACTACACAACAATGTGTCAGGTATTTTACTAGGTGTGTATCAAGAGAAATCCAAGAAGAGAGTGGCAACCAAGAGGGTGATCGTCTAGGATCCTCATTCCCATAGACAGCTACACTTGGTCAGGAAATGCCACAAGGCCAACATCCCGTGGACAGAGCATCTCACAGACAGAAGTCCAGCAGCAGCCTCCACCGGCCTCCTTGCAGCTGTGGGGACAGATGCTGGGAGTGCCTTTGGTGCAGAATGGTTGGCCGTTTTCTTATTAAAGGCCAGTTTCCTCATGAGACCACACATTTACTTGAGCTTCCAAAGGGAAGCTTGTTAGGTGAGGTAGCATTGAGAAGGAAGGGACCCTAGTGTGTGGCCAAGAGAAGAACTCTGAAAATGTGTTATGTAGATGCTACCCTATGCTTGGTCTTTTCTAGTCATTGTTAAGGGAGGGGCAAAAGGACCATTCTTTTTTGGGAGGTGACAGCCTCTGTAGATCCTCTGGGTTTGACCTCACTAGTGTTTACACGTTGTTTGTTATGGGTTTCTTTCTCAAAAGATAGGTTGAAGTGCTGGCCCTGACCCCTAGAATGTGACCTTATTTGAAAACAGGGTTGTTGCAGATGTCATGAGTTAAATGATGGCCTGCTGGAGTAGGTGGGCCCTAATCCAACGTGACTGGTGTCCTATAGAAAGGCCATGTGACAACAGAGACAGAAACAGGACTGGAGCAGCCATCAGCCCAGGAGCGTCATGGTGGCCACCAGCAGGGAGAAGAGGTGAGGAAGAAGTCCGCTACATCTGCCAGCGGGGCACGGCCCTTGGCACCTTGATCTCACACTTCTGGCTTCTGGAAATGTGAGACAACAAATGCATGCAGTGTCCAGCCACCTGGTCTGCTGTGCTTTGTTCTGCCTCCCAAGAAGACTAACCCCTAACCCACACCTCTCAGTCCATGGATGTGACAGGAGCCTCTGTGATGAAGACACCGGGAAACAGGCTTCCTAGAGAACGGAGCATCTGGTCTGACAGTATGTGACAAGACCTGACTGTGAACAGAGAAATGAGGGCTTTTTCTTGTCAGCCCAGGCCTCTACATAAATTACAGGGGAACGTTAAGAGGAAGGGAGTTATCAGGAAAGAGGAAACAGGTGAAAACTATAGCAGGAAGGGTTTCTGTAACTTAAAAAGGAAAAAAAATCCTCAAAATAGAAATGTCCCTCAAGACCTGGACTGGGTACAAAGGAGAATGTAAAATCTCTGCCAGAAGTTTTTCTGAGCAAAAAAATGTTCATCTTTTAAACAATATTTCATAGACATCTAGAGCATTCCAAACACCAAATACCGATATTAGAGATGGGAACTAGCTGGACACATAAAAGAAATTCTCAGAGACACTAAAAGCAACAGGGTATAAGCCCCTTGGAATATGGTGCTGTGGTAGGTCTTCCTCATCAGAGAACCACAGGAGGAGCCAAGGGGGTGGTGGGTAGGTGGGGTGGCAGGGTAGGGAATGGCTCCATTCTTGGTAATATGACGGATGACATAGGCAGGGGGAACCTTCTTGAGACACATAAAAGTGCTGGATAAAACAAGAAGAAAATCCTCTTTTTTTAAAACTATGACTGATCCAACAGTAAGCAGGAGAACACAAATGTAGGCAAAATCTGAGGTTAACAAGATAATCCTGAAGAGGAAGCAATGTTTGTTCTGGTCTGATGTCAATCCCTATAATCCAGACCTGAGTTTCAGCAGGGTCTGGAGAATGGGATCTGGAGAGAACCTGGGACAGTGCAGGGTGGAAAGTTGGGTCAGAGCCACTCTGCAGGGAAAATAGTGGTCCCCACAGAGCGGATTGTAGGGGGAATGCTGGGAGACCCTCACTCTGGGAGGAGCCTGGCTTATTCAGGTGTGAGCTCTGGAAATGACAAAGGACAGAGTTCCTCCTGTCAGCCTCCTGCAGCTCATAGGCCAGTACCAAGCCAAAATGAATACTCCCAGCCTGAAAAACCCCAAGCCAAACATTTACTTTTTAATGGTCTCAGATTGTAGCATCCTGAGGACCAGGCAGAGACAAATACAAGTACTCTGAAGGAACTACTTTAAATATATCTCAAAGCTTAAACAGAGAACATTCTAAGGAACTTGACTCGTAATCACAAACTGCTACATACACGAGGAAATAACTACCATGAGCAAGAGTCAGCAGGGATCACCAGTAGCAGAATCATACTTGCAAATATGGAGAGGTTGAAATTTTTGTATAAATAATATGAAATATGTTTAAAACACAAAAGGATGGAAAGTGTTACAAGGCAACTAGAGGTTATAAAAGATCAAACAGATTTGTGAAGATAAGTAGAACATTAAAAATTAAACTGCAATTATTTAAATTAAAAACTCAGTAGATGAATAACAGTTTGGACAAAGTCCAAGAAATAGTTAATAAAGGAGAAGTTAGATCTGATGGTAATTGACAGAGTGCAACTAAGAAAGTAAAAAAGACAAGAAATATGAAAGCCAGTATAAGACACATGGAAGACTGGGGTGGGCGTGGGGGCAGAGAAAAATCCAGTATGCCTCTGAGAGAGGGAAAGACAAGTAAATACAGGGCTGAGAATTTTTCAGAGTTGATAAAATATACCAATCCTCAAATTTATGAAGCACCCCCTACAGTCCCAAGGAGGATTAAATAGAAATCCATACCTAAATTCATATTAAACCTGCAGGCCCAGCTTCTTCAAAGCAACGAGAAGAAAAGACAGGTTTTCTACAAATGAATGTTAATTAGAGTTCAACTGACATCTCAATGGCACTGCTGGAAGCCACAGAAGAGTAAACAGTGCTAAGGGAAAACAATTGTAACTTCAGAGTCTACCTCTTTCAAGAATAAGGGCAAAATGAAGACACTTCCCGATAAACAACCCAAGAAATTTGACTGACAATGACACTTACAGGGAAAGCTAAACACTTATGAACTGCATTAAATAAAAAAAAAAAAAATCAAAGTATTGCACAATCTGTGGACTTGCATCAAGTTAGAAATGAAATCTTGATTTAAAAAGTAGCATATCCGGCAGGATGGTAATTAGAGTGAACATCTAATGTCTTGTTGAGAGTGCAGCCACCATGGGCCCCAGGTGTCTCTGCATTTTTTATTCATTCTTGCTGAGTATGTGAAAATATAAGGCACTGCCCACTGCTTGGCCGGCCATTTCTCAGGATTGTTTTGGCAGCAAGCATCCTTGTCGGATGAAGTAATGTTTCTCTCCAAGACAAAGAGCAGGCTTGCTACTACTTGTTATAAAATACCAGGTCCCCCAAGCTCAGTGTTTCTCAACAGGGATGCAGTTTCACCATGAGCATGGTATCTATCTGCCAATGTCCCCTTGGAACTTAGGGGCAAAGGAAACCAATGCCAATGCGGTATTCATGTCACTTTCTATTCCTTGCATAGTAAAGTCCCTTCTTTCTAATCACTGAAGCTTATGTGTTCTTCCACAAAACACTAATAGGCTAATTAGGTTTGTAAGTAAAGCAAAAGCAAACTAAACCATACACCATATAAACATTTATATATGTTTATATATAAACATATATAGAAAAATTATAATCAATGTTAATGGGCTAAACTCTCCCATTAAAATACAAAGAGGGTGCTAAACTGGTTTAAAATAAATTTAGCTGAGGCGCCTTAGTGGCTCAGTCAGTTGAGCATCCAACTCTTGGTTTTGGTTCAGGTCATGATCTCAGGGTTATGAGATCCCCACCTCCTTACTATAAGCTCTGTGCTTGGTGGGGAGTCTGCTTGAGATTATCTCCTTCTCTCTCTGCCACTCCCCCCACATGCATCCTCTCTCTCTAAAAATAAATAAATCTTTAAAAAACAAATAAAAATAAAATGAAATAAGTTTAGTTATAGAGATATATTTAAAACAAGAGACACAAAAAGTTATAAATCAAAGAATGACAAAAGATATATCACACAAATACTACTGAAAAGGGTGCTGATAAAGCAACATTAATGACACACAAATTACACAAACATTTGAAGACATAATATCACTATACGTTGAAAAGTTTCAATTTACCAGGAAGATTCAATAACTCTAAACTTGTATGCACCGAATAATATACTTTCAAAATATACTAATCAAAAATTGATAGAAACAAGAGGAGAAATTGACAAATCCATTATTATGTGAGGGAGTTCTTAACATCTCTCTCAATAAATGATAAATCAAGCAGAAAAACAAAATTAAGTATTTAAATAAAACATTTGGGGAAAGTTGACATAAGGAACATATATAGTACTCAACATTCAACCACATTAGATTATGCATTCTCTCCAAATGCACCTGAAATATGCACAGAAATTGACCATATGGTACTCTCGGCCACAAAACACACAGATCAGTAAATTACCTAAACAATAGTTTCACAATTGTTACCACATAGATTGACTTTTCTTACTACACCATACAGATCACTTTTACTTTATCACTTAACAATCCTATATGATTGGAAATTTTACAAATACAATCTCAATAGCTTATATAATTTGTATAATATTATACCATATTAATCAAATTATAGTAATGTGTATGTGTTATTATACAAATTATGGTAAAGATTGGAGATTATTTGGATTTGAGAGATTTAAAGAAATGCTGATTTTCAGTCTCTGTGGGATGCTATTAAGCTAAAGTTTAGAGAGATGTTTATAGCATCATATGCTTCTGATAGAAAGAAGTCTATAAATTAATGAATTAAGTAAATAATTTAAAGAATTATGGGGGGGAAATCCCCAGGAGAATAAACCCAAGGAAAGTAGAATCAATGAGAGAAAAAAAAAAAAAAACAAGATACAATAAAGAAGACAAATAAATTCAAAATTGTACTTTTAAAAACTTAATAAACTGAAACATTTTGATAAGAATTATCAGTTGAAAAGGAGATGCAACCAATAAATACTTAGGAATGGAAAGAGGCACAGCTACAGGGACAGCAGAGATGAACGGGATCATCACAGTTGGTAATAAACAAATTTAGGGCAATAAATTTGAAGGCCTGGGTGAGATGAACAAATGCTAGGAAAACATAAGAAAAGTGACTTAAGGAAAAGTAAAAATCTTACAGGTTTTAGAATTAGTTAATAGGCAGCAGTTAATAATCTTTCCACAAAGAAAATATGAATCCCAGGGAATTATTTTATAGGCGAGTTCCACCACCTCTTCATCTGTTCATCTATCTGTAAATATAATTACAACCTTGGGAACTCTTTTCCAGAAACCACAGAATGAGAGAATGCTCTTCAGAGAGGGCCAGTACAAAGCAGATGGCAACAACTTGCTGGTGAAGCTCATTTGTGAAAAAACGTATATTCTAAAGCAAAATATTAGCAACTTAAAGCTAACAACATATAAGAAGCACAATTTATCACAATGAATAAAATTTGGAAAGAAAAACTATTTGTAGATTATGTTTGGTTATATGAAAAAAGTCTACAAAATCTTGGGCAAATTATTCAAATTAAGGGAATTCAGTAAAGTTGCCATCCATAAGACTAATGAGCAAAACTTACTGTATTTTTATCCACCAGGAAGTTAGAAAATGCAGTTTTATTTATTTATTTATTTATTTATTTATTTATGATCTTATTTATTTGACAGAGAGTGAGAGAGAGAGTGGGAGAGAGAATCTGAAGCACACTCCACACTGAGTGCAGAGCCTGATGCAGGGACTTGATCCCACTACTATGAGACCATGACCTGAGCTGAAACCAAGAGTTGGATGCTTAACCAACAGAGCCACCCAAGTGCCCTGAAAATGCAGTTTTAGAATGATACTATTTAAAATATAACTAGAATAATTTTTTTAAGATTTTTATTTATTTATTCATGACAGAGAGAGAGAGAGAGAGAGGCAGAGACACAGGCAGAGAGAGAAGCAGGCTCCACGCAGGGAACTCGACATGGGACTCGATCCTGGGACTCCAGGATGATGCCCTGGGCCGAAGGCAGGTGCCAAACCACTGAGCCACCCAGGGAATCCCTGTAATTTTTGAATTATCATCAAATATTTAATTATAAAAGTATTATAATAACTGAATAATATTTATTTATTTATTTTTTATTTTTTTATGATAGTCACAGAGAGAGAGAGAGAGAGAGAGAGAGGCAGAGACACAGGCAGAGGGAGAAGCAGGCTCCATGCACCAGGAGCCCGATGTGGGATTCGATCCCGGGTCTCCAGGATCGTGCCCTGGGCCAAAGGCAGGCGCCAAACCGCTGCGCCACCCAGGGATCCCTAACTGAATAATATTAAAGGACACTTAGAGAAAATGGAAATACAACCAATGTTGAAGAAAAAACCCTCACAAAGATAAAGGAATCCTCGAAATTCTGAGAAAGTAAATCCTCCTCAAGGTGATTAATAATTTAACTTGATTCCAAAGAGAACCCTGGGATTATTTGGTGCAATTTGACAAACTACTCATTTTATGGGAGAACAAAAGGTCAAGAATAACCAGCTCAGCCTTGAACAGTAACAAGTGGAGAGGTGCTTTCCTGATTAGAGGTCAAGGTTGAGCACAAGGCCTTCATCGGTGATTAATTATCACCGGAGGAATGGACAGTGTGGCCTCAGTGCAGTAGGAAATGGACCAGAACACGTGCTCCCAAGTACAGGAGCTGATGGTGGCAGAGGCTTCATGAAACACTCATGATGTTCTGACACAAATCTTGGACCTATTTCCAGATCAGTGTTTAGGCTACCTTTCTTGCCTGCAAACCTAAGCAAGGCTGCTGGTCTCCACCCAGCTCTTTACATGTCTCAGGCCACCTTCATCTGGTTACTCCATCTGGAGCACACCACACGCCCCACTCTCCTTCACCGAGATTAGAATCATCCTCCAATACCAGTTCTCCAGGGATGCTTTCCATGAACCCCCAGATCAGTCTGCCCCCAGGCAGATGCTCTGAAGGTAAGAGTGATTACTCAGATTGGAATACTTGGGTCTATGTGTAATCATTTGATTAGTGCTTTTATTCTATGGGACTGTAGACTCTGCGAGGGCAGAGGTGCGTCTATTTTGCAAGCCCCATATGATGCCTGGTATATGCAAGACAAGTATTTGGTGAACAGATAGATAGACAAGTGGTAGTTGGGTAGTGGATTGGCGGCCAGACAGCATCATTGCTTTTTGACACAATGTGTTTTGTGATTCAGGACAGAGGGCAGATGAAGATTGATTTATAAAGGCCAGTCCCCTCCCCGTCCCTCCCTCTTCCTCTCTTTCAGCCAGTAACTGGACATCACCTTGGCCAAGTAAGGGGCCAAGTCAGTAACCAGAAATCATATTTTTAGGAATGGAAGGTCATATGCCATACACTATTTTAAAAAAAGAACTCTTTATAGGGAACAGATGTGAGATTACAATGGTACATCCTGAAGCCCGGTGCTGTGACAGCCACCCTGGTGGGCCAACAAGTACCTCATTTTCTGTGCCCGCCCCCCGTCCCCCACCCACAACATCGCGGCTTCCGGTTATTCTTGTGCTTACACTTCCTGCCCAGGAAGCCTGGCTGGAGCATCTGGGGGACTCTCAGGAAGCCTGAGACTCCAGCGAACCCCCCACACCATGTGCAGAGAGCGACTGCTTCAGCGAGATCCCAGTCTTCTCACAGAGGATTAGGCTTAGGTTGCGAACATGGAAGTACATTGCAAACACATTTTCGCTGGGAAATATTTTAAGCAACGGACTAAAAATATAAAAAGCCCAAAGGAAGTTATGGTCTGGGAATTTGCCACTTTTACATAGTTATCAAGATGACTGGTGTTGTGGTCTGTGTCCCCCCCAAAATATATATTGAAGTCCAGACACCCCAACCTCTGGATGTGACCTTATTTTGAAATAGCCTTTGCCAATGCAATCAAATTAAGATGGGGTTATAATTGGGTTTGGGTGGGCCCTAAATCCAATATGTCTGCTATCTTTATAAGAAGAGAAATACACACACACACAGAACACCTCGTGAAGCCAGAGACAGAGACTGGCGTGGTGCATCTACAGCAACACACCAGGGATCATTGGCAGCACCAGATGCTGGAGAGGCCTGGGACAGGTTCTGCTCTCATGATACCCTACCCTGCACACGCCTTGATTTTGGAGTTGGGGAGGGAGCAGGGCATCGTGAGAGCCAGAGGTGGGGGTGGGGCTCACAGGGATAACCTCCTTGTGTAAGAAGCCCTTGTAGAAAGAGCAAGTGTCCCTGAGAGCAGCACCATGTCGCAGGAGATCTCACCTATGGGGAGGGCCTGGGTGGTGCCAGTGAGCCCAAGATGCACACACTGCGGGGCAGGGGCTCTCCCTCTGTGCCACACAACTCATCCAGAATAAAATCAGACCCCACCCCTGACTGGGTTTTCCTCCCAGCTGGCAGGGGTGTTGAGACTGATGCCTGCAATCTGCGAGCCATGGTGCTGCACTGGGGTCTGCTCTCAGCATGGGAAGTGTGCGGAGAGATATGGGTGAAGCCATGTGCCTCTGGATTATACCAGAATAGTCTTCCATGTGCAGTGAGGGCTCTGTAGATGTCTGAGCACGGATGGGCCTATGTTTCTACACATCTCAGATAGCGGCTCTGATGTGTACAACGCACTGTGGGATTATTCCTGCTGCCATTTGGATACATTTTCAAAATTCAAAGCTGGTCCAGCCCCTCTATGTCTACAGAGTCAACGACTGCCCATACTTTTTAGAATAAAGATCAGGTCCCTTGGATGACATCCATGGAGTCTCCAATGCCTCTTCAATACCTTTCTGGTCTACCCATGAACAGAAGCCCTTCAGTACAGCTGTCCTGCCTTACTCTATCCATATGCAGTGGGTTTGTTATTTTTTTAAAAATAGCACCTTGATTCAGCCAATTTCCTTCAAAGCTTCATTTAAGGGCCATCATCTCTGATAATTTTTTCTACCTGCACATGCACACTCTGAATACATATATAACTAAATACATATAAATACACATATGTGTGTACACAGATAACACACATATGCATGCACACACACACACCATCTCTGATTTTCATGCTCTTTCCCTGACAGCCTACAGCATAATGTACACACCTCCATCACATACGCCACAACTACCCTAACTGTCCACTTGCGTTCATGTTGTGACTGGACAAAGAGCCACTTGAAAGTAGAAGCTGTGTCTCATTTGACAAAACAGCAGCTGTGGGAGGGATGTTTAAGTAATGTGTCTTGTTAGAACGAATGAGCAAATTCATATATTCATGAACCATGGATTCCCATGCAGGAACTCACCACCTGAGTGTTTCTACCCATCAGCTTTCGCAGTTAACCTGGAAGTATTTCCAGCTCCAACAGCCCTGAATAGCTCGAATGTCATAATTCCAACTGTCTGCTGGGTGGCCATTATGACCGTAACTCCAGTCTTGATTCCCTCAAACACTTGCATCCCATTTGGAGGTCCTTACCTTGGTAATGGCATTGCACCCTCTGTTCCTGAGCACTTAGGCCTCAGACTTGGAGGCGGGTGCCTGCGCTGGAAACATCATTCCCCTTCCTTCTTTACCACCTCCTGGGCATTTCATCAACTGCCAGTTCCTGTAGGATTCACCTGGACCACACCTCCCAGCCCCCTTTCCCTGCACTACCTCTGCCACCAGGTCTCAGCTCTCCTGGTGAGCTCCTTCCTTCCACCTTCTTCCCATCCAGTCAGCACAGCACGGCAGACCAGTGCCCCTACCCCCTGTGCGCTCCCGTCTAACTCAGCTATACTCAAGCTGCCGTTTGCAACGTTCATTGTTTGGGGATGCATGCATGTGCACATGTGCACACACACACATACACACACAGAGGACTATTACTCAGCCATGAAAAAGAATGAGATTGTGCCATTTGCGACATGGATGGACTTAGAGGGTATTAGGCCAAGGAAATAAGGCAGAGAAAGACAAATGTCACGTGATCTCACTTATATATGGGATCTAAAAATCAAAACAAATGGGCAAATAAAAAGCAGAAAAGGTTGCCAGAGGGGTGGAGGATGGGCAACATGGGTGGAGTGGGGAGGGAGGCACAGAATCCAGTTGTGGCCTGAGTAGGTCATGGGGAGAGAAGGCACAGCCTGAGGAAGTTAGCCAATGATACTGCAGCAGTGTCATACGGCTATGTGGTGACAAGTGGCAGCGACCCTCATGGTGAGTGCACATAATGCACAGATTTGTTGGGTCACTATGTTGTGCACCTGTAACTCATGTAACGTCACGTGTCAACTATACTTCACTAAAACGAACATCACCCATCATTGGTCCCAGGTGCCCTCAAGCTTCAGCGCCCACCACCCCTGGCCTCTGCTCCACTGCCTACCCCAGGGGGACCAGGCAGATTTAGATGCCATGAGGAAGAGTCCCTCCACATTGTGTCACTTGTCTCCTGGGGAATTACAATCATGCACAACTTACTCACACCCCAAGCTGCTGAGCAAGAGTCCCTTTCTCCCCCAGGGAATGAGATGAGGCTTCCCCGGGATTCTATTTTGGGGTCTCTGCAGGAAATCTTTTATCACCACGTTCTTACTCATAGCCACTGAAAGGATACAGCATCCAAACTTGCATCAGGAATGAGGGGGTGGAGAAGAGGGGTATTCTCTGGCTCCCTGGTGGGATGGAAGCAGCCAAGAAAGGATGGCTTCTTTTCAGGCCTCTGTCCTACATTCCCTATAGCTGGCCTCACACAAAGGCCAGGGGCATCATATGCTTATGGTGTTGTGTGCAAAGGTACATTGAGTCAGGCATGTGCACACAGACCGCATTCTATGGGTTCAGGAAAGCTCAGTTTTTGGCTTCAAGGGTACAATGATGACAATCCCCTCATCACCCCACCCTGATGTTCCAGCCAAAGTTCTAAATGATTTTGACTCTCTGAGCAATCTGTAGAAAGTTGTCTCCCAGGACCACACATAAGACTGCAGGACTGGTGTGTGTCTGCGCAGCTTAGTGAGATTTGCGGTGGATACACAGAGCTCATGTGACTCCAGTTGGCTCAGGTCTGATACCTGGACAGGCCCTTTTGTTTTGTTTCATTTTTAGCACCTAAAATCACGGCCCATATGGACAGCTCCGTGCAAAAATCCCCTGCTTGCTGGTACATGCACCTGACGTGACCACATTGCCTACCTCGTCCAGCTCATTTTATAGCCACAGACACTGTCTACCAGAAAACGTCAGCACAGAACACGTCCCCAGCTAAGTGAAGATCACAGTTCAGATCGGAACCAAGATCTCTTGGTTTGACATTGGTACTTTCTCTACTTTATCTCATGGTTACATCTAAAATTTTTTTTTTTTTTTTTTTTTTTTTTTTTTTTTTTTTTGGTGAAAAGCAGAACATACCTTCTACTTCCAATTGATGTAACCACTTGTACAACTCAGTGAGTACAAGAAAGTGTTGTATTGTGTGGGCAGCAGTTCAAAGATTTTTTTAACCAGATTATGCAATTATCTCAATGCACAGCATTATGTAAGTGTGCCTGAAAAACAGGTTATTACAAGCAATAAAACTAGAAACTTGCGGTTGATTCACTTCTTATGTATTTCCGAACTTTGCAGAGGATTGTGGTGTCCGCTAGGCTGTTTTCTCATTTAGCATAACATTTTATCAACGATAGATAATTTTTCACAGAAAGACAAAGGAAACTCAAGGACAGCTGTGAAGGCTTTCATCTTAAGGAAGAGAGAAAAGAATTTCCTTGAGGCACATTATGCTGTCACTTTGAAACACTGGTGACAGTGATCGAATATTATGGCACCAGTTACTAAGCTCACTTAGAGTCCGTGGAGGTGACAACGAACAATCCCAAGGCAGGGGCCTGACCAGCTGGTTAATGATGATGATGACATTCATGTGATGAATGGATTGTGGGGCAGGCGTACAACATGCTGTTGGCTGACTCTTGGGCTTAATACTTCCTCAGAGCTTCTCCCTGGGTCCATCCTGAAATATAGCTTCAGAGGGACCAGTGTATCCATAGGAGCTTGTAGTTATTTTGGGTGCCCCCAGGACTGACCCAGGCCAGCCAGTCCCTCACTCAGCACCGCCCCGGATGCTGATGAGCAAAGGTGAACGCAGTTGGGATTCAGGGGCAGGGGGCGCACCCTGTCCACACAGGCTCCCATTACAGCTGTGCTCCAGATAGCCCTTTGTTCTTCTCTGCTGTTGGGTTTCTAAAACCACTGAATGCTAAAAAACGTAAGGATGTGAAGGCATGTTAAAAGAGAGACTCCAGAGGAGTATTGTGCTGTGAATGTGACCGTCCTGCGGAGAGGTGACGTCAGCCGGCTGGGGCTTCAGGTGGTCTCAGAAAGAAAACACCTTCAGATCACATGTGGCAAAGGCCACTCTGGGGGAGGACAGCCTCCCATTTCTATTTGCTACTTAAAAAAAAAAAAAATCTCACCAGGAACTTATTTCCAGGTGCATTTTCATTCCAATTTTCTTTCCCACTTGAAAAATTTTATTCTGTATCTTCAACTTTTCTTGGGAAATTCACAGCATGTGGTTTTACTCAGGAGACAGTTGAAAACACGTGGCCTTTAACAGCGAAGGAATCGGCCTGCTTTCCTAGCACAGCTGGACCGTATTCACCGTGTTCCCTCTGAGGAACTGAGCGGAAGGCACACGGAGGTCACTTTCACTTTCGAGCGACTCAACCTTGAATCTGACCCCGTTTCTTGACTTAACCCAGGCGTTTTCTGTTTTGCTCATATCAAGCTTCCTTATGATGTGCAGAAACAACTCACGCTCTGCAGGGTGAGATGATCAGATGCTATGTAATTCCTTGCTGCTCAGGTCCTGGAGCCACCTGCTAGGGTTCCCGGTGCTAGAGGACATCCAGGATCTAATTAGCCCCAGATGGGCTTCTGGAGCTGCACTGGGGTCCTCACACCCAGTCTTGACCCCCTAGAGTATGGGGACCTCTCTTCAGTTGACCAGGTAAGCACCAAACCAACCTCCCACTGCCTGACTGCACCGGAGCACCTGCCGTCCCCGACTGCTCTGACTCTGCGGGCTCCCTCCGTCACCCGGAGCTCCTCGTGGGCTGGATGGGGTGCACTGGGCTGCCCCGAACCTCCGAACTTGCCTCCTGTTCATTATTCCACTTATTTTGTCCTAGATCTTTTTTGAGGAGGTAAATAATCCCTGGAGGCTCGTGAGGCTGCTTCCTGGTGTGAGCGCCAGTCGAGCCAGGCCCCAGAGTTCTCGAACCAGGCACAAGAAGACGGAACCTACACTCTCACCCACATCTAGAAGGGCTGGTGAGACTTTGCCAAATTGCCAGAAATGTATGAATGTTTCCCTAGATTTCTTATTAATAACCCGAAGTACAGAGGGCAGAGCAACCTGAACCTTGCACAGGTTTGGTGTGACTGGATGAAATCACCCAACAGCATTTTAGTTGTGACTCTTGGTTCATTTTACAAACTGCTTGGATGGAAAGGAGGGAGATACTAAAGTGGACCGGAGACCGAAGAGGCACCATGCCACTCCGACTCGGGCTCCCCAGTTTGCAGGAGGAACAGAAACAAATGGCAAAGGGAACATAACCCAGAGAGGGGCCGCTTGCTTCACAAATGCGAATAAAGATGCTCACTTGTATTTTCCGAAGCTTACTGTTGTTGATTATGAGGCTTTGCAACAATCATGAGCAGTCCCAATCTGTCTCACGGGGAACCTCCTCCCCAGCACCGGGCACCACGCTGAGCAGACCCCGCAGGAAAAGCATCTCCCTCCGGTGCGACCAGGGAAGCTGATGAGAGCCAATAGCAGGCTGTGTTTTTATCTAATCGGAGTGATTCTCCAACCCTACTGGTTACGTTTTCAAAGACACTTGCCCGTACTTCAGGGCAAAGGACTCTTAATATCCTCTCATTTGACAAGTGCTTGCCTCTGAACTCCTGGAAAGAAAGAGCACCACAGCTAATTCCAAAGAGTTTTTCCAGTGCCACGTTGTACTTCTCCAAAAATGAGACACCTTTCAGCAGAAATATTACAGAATTACCATAAAGATCGTCAGAAGGCTCTGCACTGAGTATTGGATGTGGTATTTGGACATGAAACAAGCCACCCCTCACCGACCGTGTTCAGTCAGAAAGGGTGAAGTTTGTTCTGTTGGCACCATTAGTGACAGCATGACTCGGCGTAGGCGCAGGAGGTGAGAGCAGATGCAGGTGTGGGAGCAGGTGCAGGAGCAGGTGCTGGTGCAGAAGGTGGGAACAGGTGTGGGAACAGGTGTGGGTGCAGGCACAGAAGCAGGGGCAGGGCAGAGGCTGAGGGGAGCACGCAGTCAGGAGCTGCCTCTGCACCCGGTTGCTTTCTGACTTTGGGAGCTCCCTCACTCTGAGCCTCTCATCCTGGGGGACCTCAGGGTATTTTACTGGATAATCTGACACATAGTTTCTGACATATTATGATCAAATAATTTTATTTTCTTGAGAAGACATTACCCTGAATCTGTGAAATAGGGTCCACCAGAATGTCCCCTGATCAAGCACCTTCCACATGGCCTTTCCTTTCCACGTTCCCTAAATAAAGGGACTTGGCAAAAGCAGGGGTGGGTGAGCCTCCCTGGCAACAGCCAGCTACGAGCTGTTAAGGCTCTGGGTAGCTTGGCAGCTTCAGAACGCTCTGGGATGCTCTGTCTCTCCTGCTTTCCTTCTTGTTACCACGCGACTTTGATAAGGTGTCAGAGACCCAGCAGACGGAACAAGGTGACAGATGGGCCTGCAGGCTGAGGGACCTCAGGCCCAGAAAGGGAATCCCCACAACTGGAGAAAGGTTTGCTCATCGTCTCCCAATCCCCATGAGTTTTGTTTTTTTTGTTTTTTTTTTTTTATCACATCTTATTCAGAATACTTCGTTGTCCTTCACTGGCTGTTTCTCTGCCATTGTATTTTTTCTTTTTTTCCCTTCCAACTTTTTGTTTTCAAAAACTTAAAACCAGGATTGAGTCCCACGTCGGGCTCCCTGCGTGGAGGCTGCTTCTCCCTCTGCCTGTGTCTCTGCCTCTCTCTCTCTCTCTCTGTGTGTGTGCGTGTGTCTCTATGAATAAATAAATAAATAAAAATCTTTAAAAAAAATAAAAACTTAAAACCTTCAGAAAGCAGGAAAAGTAGTTCAGCATGTGGCCACATCGGCTCTATTTCTCTCTTATCCAAATACAGATGCGTGCAAACACCCCAGCATAGGGGTGTGTGTGTCTGTCTGTCTGTCTGTGTGTGTGTGTGCTGGTGTTTGTTTAGCTTTTTTTTTTTTTAATTACTTTTTAACTTTGTATTTAAATTCAGTTTGGGGCAGCCCTGGTGGCTCAGCAGTTTAGTGCTGCCTTCAGCCCAGAGTGTGATCCTGGGGACCCGGGATCGAGTCCCACGTCGGGCTCCCTGCATGGAGCCTGTTTCTCTTTCTGCTTCTCCCTCTCCCTCTCCCTCTGTCTCTCATGAATAAATAAATAAATAAAACTCTTAAAAAAATAAATTCAATTTAGTTAACATATAGTATATGATTAGTTTCAGGGACAGAACTAGTGATTCACCAGTCTCATTTAACACCCAGTGCTCATTATGTTTTGCCCTGCACCGTCTCAGGAGGTCTGATGCCAGCGTGTGCCATTCTAGAGTGTTCCACCTCAGTCTGGAGTCCCTCTCCTGGTGCAGACAACCCTTCCCATTGGGGCCAGTGAGCACTTTGAGGCGCGGCAGTTCAGATGGTGCACAGAGCCTGTGCCCCAGCCTTTCTCCTCCAGGTCTCACCATCTTGAAGGAGAAATAGAAGAGAAGTTACCAGCAAAAAAAAAATAATAATAATAATAACATTTTCTTTGCTTCTTTCTCTACACATTATTCATTAAATCCCCCAAGAAAACGGAAGAGAAAGATGTGTTCGGCTGCGCGCTGAGCAACGTCCCCCCAGTCCGGACGTGAAGGTGCAGTTTCCTCTGAATGAAGGTCTCCCCTCTCACTTGTTCCTACAGCACATTTTAAACCTTGGCCTCTGCACAGCTACGCCTTCTCCCCAGGACCGAATCTCCAGTACAGGCGCCCCCTTCCCCATCCTGCGACTGGAGGTTAGAACCACTGGAGAATGAGAAGACCCCTGTGTTACTTGGAAGCCTGCGTGACAGTCATTCTGCCTATTTCACTGAATCCTCAGGATTGAGATTCCAGCAGAATTCATGTCGCACTTTATGGAGGAAGACACAGAGGCTCGGCCAAGTTAACTCCTGGTGCCCAAAGGCACAACTGGAAAGTGGCAAAGGCTGCATTTGCATCCCCCTGCATTTAAAATGCCATCATCTATTCTTCTTGTGTTTCTTCCTCTTCCTTCTCAACACTCTGTATACCTTGGCTTATTTCTTCATTTTCTCGTCCTTCCTACTAGAAAGGAAGCTCCCTGTAGACACAGCCTGGCATGTAGATGGCCATCAGTACTTACCTGCTGAAGACATAGATTGATCAAGCCCTCTGCCTCCGGAGCCCAGGGCTCCCCTTTATGCCTTGCCGCTTACCCCACATTGCTAAGGAAGAAGGTCTCTCTCTGGGTGATGCTAACTAGCTGATCTGCAGCGGAGTCTCCCTTTATTCCAAGGGGTCAATGCTAAATGGAGTGGGTGAGAGCGACAAGGCCTAGATGAGGATGGAGAGGCCAGGGACCTTCCAGGCCAGGGCAAGAGCTCGGACTTTGCCTCTGAGAGAAGAGGGAGCCATGGGCAGGCTCCGAGCTGGGGAGGTGCAGCCTTGGCCATGGTTCCCAAAGGACCATTGGCTCTTATGGAGAAAACTGCCTACAGCTGAGCTGTCCGATCAGGAACCACCTGCCACATGAGGCTCCTTAAATTTAAACCAACGAAAATTAAATAAGTTGTAAAAGTTAGTTCCATTAAAGGAATAACTAGTGAAATTCAGATAAAGCCTGCAGTTGGGTTAATCACAATAACACACCAATGCTGGTGTCTCAGATTTGACAAATGTCCTGTGGCAGTGCAAGACGTTGATATGGAAACTGGGTGAAGGGCAGACAGGGGCCCTTTCTACTATCTTGGCAACTTTTCTGTAAATCTAGAAGTATTCCAAAATAAAAGTAAAAAAAAAAAGAAAAAACAAACCCAAAACGTAGTTCCTCACACTACCACACTTCGAGAAGCCATAGACATGGAACATCTGCAACATCAAGGGGAGTTGTGCTGTTCAGTGCTGTCCATGGGCAAGAAAGGGCGGAGACAAGAACACTGATTTGCGGGCTTGGGTGATAAGGCAGGGACCAGGGCTGGAGTGAAAGTTGTGACAATGTCCTCACATTTGCTTGAAATGATATCTCAAGTACATTTTAGTTAAGCCACCTCGTGCATCTCTGTGCAAATGTACGAGAATGTGTGCTCTTGCTCCAGAAGCAGAGCTTGAGAGGTTTTCGGCTTCACGGGGGTCACGTGCAGCCCGTGGCAGCACCCTGGGAAGGCACCTGGCCCCGTTCCGACAATGCTCCCCACCTGAGTCCACCTGAGCACTTCTGATGCCGCCTTCAGGGGAGCCATGTCTCCCTGACCAGTCACTGCCACAGGTGAATCAGGAAATCATGAGAAAACAGAGCTCAATTCCCAAAATACTCTATTTTAACTTAAAATACATAAACTCATATTTATTTTGTCAATTGTTTTGGGCAGAGCCCAGGGCTTCTTTGAAAGTGAATCTACTCTCTTGTTAGGTTAAGCCGTGGCTCTACATACTGGGCTGTATGAAGGTATTTTCAGTTGCAAGTGACTCAACCTGACGTAAGTAATAATGAATTAATTATCTCTCATAACAAGAGCTCCAAGAGATCCTGCTGGCCTCGGAGCTGTTGACCAGCAGAGTCACAGTGCGACTCTACTCTGCAATCTGCAGCATTAGCTTAGTGTGAAGTGCGTCTTTCCTGCGCGTCATAAGGTGAACCAGGACTACATATATTTGGCTGGAAAGTGAGAACTCGCCCCATTATCGAGCCCTATGCTTCCTCTCATCTAAGATGCACTCCATTTCCAACGGTATGGACACCTGAGAAAATGTGCATCTCCTAGGAAGGAGAGAAACAGGACCTAGCCCATGTCACAAAGAGTTTCCAGCACCCATCTCCAGTGTGATTCTCAAGGTAGAGGACTGGGGGAGAACTTAAATTAACCTTTGCAAACTGGCCTGGGATCCGACTCCTTCTAGACAATTATACCCCCAAACGTTTACAATTATTTCACCAACGCTTTTCTCATTTGTGTTTTTATATACCAGATATTCCCAAAGTATTCAATTTATTTTCTGTAGAAATTTTTTTTCTTGCCCAAAGTTCATCAATTTATAGTAATTAATTACCATACCCAGTGACTCTCAGGAAACACTTAGAATCTATAAGGTGCACCATTATTTATATGCCACCAAGAAAGAAAACACATGGTCCACTCAAAGTGATAAGCCATTATTGTGAGAAGGATCCCGATATCAGTGATAGTGTCTGCACCTGGCGTCAGTGGTAAATGATGCCACATGCACAAAGCAGTCCAGACAGGTAAGGAAACCAACACAGGTGATTCTGGTACACCTGGTAACCTCAGTGGTGGAGCTTAGCCCTGTGGACCTGCTGCATGCCGTGCAGGTGGGACCCATAGTGGGTGAGGCTGGTGGGTGGTACCCTATAGGTGGGGCCCATGGCAGGTGAGACTGGTGGGTGGTGGATGGAGGTCAGACAAGAGTCTACTTGTTATTCACGTCACATAAGGTGGCAAATAAAAAATTAAAACTCTCTGAAGGAACTAAGATCCATATTCCTTTCTGGTTGTAGCCTAAAATATCGCACAGCGCTTTAAGTCCTGCTGGCTATTAAAGGCTGGCCACCACGCAGAGCAATGAGGACTGTGGTGCCCAACTGGTGGGAACGTGAACTGTGCCACCTGTTTGGAAAACGGAAGGCCCCATCAGGAGAGGGGGGAGGTGCAGGGCCAGGGCTCAGGACTGTGCAGTGCAGGTGCTGGGCAGAAAGGTGCACACGAGCTCTCAGGGCCGCACCTGACAGCCTGGAGCCAGGAGCAAGCAGTCTGGTGCAAAGGCAGGGGGCATGGGTGCAGGGGTTTGGGGGAGAACATTCTGGAGCGCTGAGACAGGCAAGCTGCAGGGGCATCCGGCACCACGGCAACTCTCCCAAATGCAGAGATGAGCAAAAGACAGACACAAAAGCAAGCACACAGATGGATCACAAACTTGGAAAAACACACCTCTTGCTTAGGAAATGCTGTGGTTAAACTGTAAGGAAAGCGAGGAAGTCATTTACACAGAAGCCAGGTGACCGTGACCCCAGTGGTCTTCTGATTCTTGGCCCCAGAAGGCTTCCCCATGTGTCTGTCTTGTCATTACTGTTAAGCCAAACACGAACCCTTTGGACACCCTTTGTGGCCATGAACTCCTTTCAAACAACAAGAAAATTCCTGCCTCCCTCTCTGCTCTCAGGTGGAATTTGCTCACCACGGGGCATTGGCCCTCTCCCGCCTTCCGAGGGGGCGCAGACACAGACCGTCTCCGCACACGGCGTGCACACTTCCCGAACCAGCGGCTGGGCTGCCCAAAATAGAGCCGCTCACAAGCCGGGTGAACTTAGCAAATGCATATTGATTGGCACAAATCATAGCAGTTCGATAAACCCTTCTGTGATGCTTCCTCCCCTGCCCGCCTGTTGGGTCTGTGGCTCAGGAAGATCAAAGAAAGATACAGTGTGGTTTCTGACTTCAAGGAACTCTTATTTAGGTCAGGAGGGAAACAATGCATGTGCACCTGAGCCCAAGGCTAGCATGCTGTGATGCACATGGTAGGAGCAGGAATCTCTGCCAGACACTGGCCAAAATCCAGTGTGAAACAATGCAGAAGGTGCTGGCATAGGCTGGAACATTCCAGAATCCCTGAGTCCCCTTTATCCAAGAGGACAGGGCTCCCAGAGCTGTTGATCAGATACATGACGGTGCAGGTGGATGTCCCGGTAACCGGGGCACAGTTAGCAGAGCCACTCCTGCCAGCATTTGGGTTTTATGGAACCCCATCTGAGAAAAACAGGAATGTACAGCTACTCTGTTCTCGGGGCCCTGGGACTGGGATGTGAGTCGAGAACTGGCCCCATGACCCTTGGGGAGGCCCTTAAACCTTCTGCATTTTGGCTTCCTCACCATCCTCACAGCATGGGAGGAAGGACTCAGCAGGTGAGGTGATTAGCCCAGGACAGGACAGCAGGAGGCTGGAAGCCGTCAAGCACCGCCTGTGAGAATATGCACAGGGTCCTCACTGGGCCTGGGGTCAGGACCCCCTGGGGAAAATCAGAGCAGTATCATGGGGCGCAAAGCCCAATGCACAGGCAGGGGTGTCGCGTCCACTGGAAACATACACAGCAAGGAGCAAAGCCGGCCAACAGCACAGTTGTTCTCATGCCAGGGGGATGTTAGATGGGACATATGAGTTTGTCCCACTATTGCCGATTTCCTTAAAAAAAAAAAAAATAGTTCTAGAGGAATTTTAGATACTAGGAGAGGAGAATGATATTTCCACAATAAAACATCTGAATCCACCAAATGATGGCATTGGTGAGGTTCGGATACACCTAATGATAATCTCCCTGTGATGACTGACACAAGGCTGTGGGGAACTGTAGGCAGGACCTGCAGGGCTTCCGGCAAATGACCACGGGGACAGGCGGCCGTGGAGCCATGCAATTCCTGACAGACAGTTGTGCACACAGATGCCAGCAGAGAAGAAATGGCAAAGAGCAAGAGCTGATGGCACATTTGTCTTGGCTGTGCGAGCAGCTCTTGTCCAGTACAGCACGTGAGGAAATGCAAGAAGGCCAGCAGCTCGGAGATGTCTGATGACAGAGATCAGAACTGTGGATGTGGCTCAGCCAAAGGCTAGCTGGCATGAATTCACTCGTCTGAAGCAAGGGTTGACTTCTGCCTCGGGCATCATCTCATCTGTCCCCGTGACAGACGGGGAGGGATGACGGACGACGCCTCAGACTAGTCCTGAGCATCTGTACCTGCAGAGACAGAGTCCCCTCCCCTAAGAGATCCACAGTGCACAGGTGACAGGCACAGGTGCCTGGCTGAGAGCTCCACCGCGGGGCTCACCTGCCACACCGCGCACTCCTCACTTTGTGCGGATGGCACGCAGCAGGGACAGGTCAACATCTGCAGGTCAGAGGGAAGTTTACAATTGCACACAGAAGATTTTTCAGATTCAGTGGCCAAGCTACTACATGAAAGCCGTCACCAATCTGGGGATGCAGCTCAAAACCCTTAAGGAACCATCCGAGGGCCCAGGTGGTGTAACAGGCCAGTAACAGTGCAGAAGTCTACAGAGTGGAGCTCCCTGGTTTCCCCAGGCGGTTCAAAAGCAGCTCTGGCTTTTGTTTTGGCAACTCTGACCTCTACCTGTCTCAAAGGAACCTGCTAAGATACCTGGTCCCAAGTAGCTCAAGACCCTAGAGCTTCCTGGTCCCTCAACACCATTCAAAAAGGTGCTGGAGCAGAAAGTTGTGGCTGGAACTTGTCCTTGGGGGGATGGTCAAGTGGACAAGCTCAGGCCAGCCACAACCTTCCAGTGACCTTGGAAATGGGCAAGTGGTGTGGGTTCCTCAACTAGGCAAGCAAGGCCAGTCACACACATATCCGTCTCCTCACCTGCTGCGCACAGGATGCACATGTCAGCGCGGGGCGCCCATGCCCTCAGGACGAGGAGTAGAACACGCCAGCACCAGGCCCTGTCGCCCCCACATTACAGCCTTGACACTGGACTGAGTAAATACTGTGGATCAAAGGCACCCTAATTCTTCCCCTTGACAAGTACAAGAAGTTTCCACATCCCTCCCAGAATTATATTTGCTTCTCCAGCCAACTCTCTCCATTCACATGACTCATCTGCTCCCTGCCTCACCCCTACCACGTGTGATG
This sequence comes from Canis lupus baileyi, assembly GCF_048164855.1. Lineage (NCBI taxonomy): Eukaryota > Metazoa > Chordata > Mammalia > Carnivora > Canidae > Canis > Canis lupus. The sequence goes on from NC_132838.1 coordinate 55,503,008, forward strand.
ATAAAGCACTTTCAGCCACCAAAGGCCTTTTGTGGCCCTTACGCGGGGGCCGCAGAGTCGTCCGCTCAAATACAAATGGGACAGATGTCCCAAGTGCACTAATGAGGCAGGAAGAAAAACTAGTCAAATATGCTAAATATATGAAGACACAAAGTGCCATTTCCCAGTTTCAGCCCTATTAATTAAAAACCAAAATTAAAATTATGTAGGATCACTCATTAAATCTCTCATTTAAACACAGGCTGACAAAACTAATTGCACTAGAAATTTCCCCCAGCTGCTCCCAGTGGCCTCTGCTCGGTCCCGGAAGGACTGGTGATGACGGTACAGGGGACGCTCTGTCCTCGGGCTGCTGCACCCTCTACTCCGTGGCCTTTTCTTTCTTTCCAGGGAAAGAAAGTATCTACTTCCAAATTTTGTTTTCTTCTTTCCTAAACAGGGACTGGACCATAAACATGCATTTTATTAAAGTTCCACTCCATGCAAGGGCGGTGGCTCCGGAAACCCAGGGGTGAGTTCCAGGGACTAGGGCATAAGGAGAAGCGGTGCTCAGAGCTGGGCTGGGCCCCAGGGGACTCCAGCCCTGCACCTGCTGCCCTGGGGCTCCAGCACCAACCACGGGACCAGGGACAGCACCCCCTGGATGGCAGCCCCTCAGTGGGAGGATGGGGGAGGCCCGTTCTTATTTCACTGGGTGAACCAAAGGAATCAATGGGAATGAGGAACAGTCACAAATTAATTTTGTCAACTGGGAACACCGGCTAAGTGTACATCGTGAACAATTCCCACTAAGAGAACGGAAGGATTTCAAAGTCTGCTTTCCTTTCCTTGGAGTGCTTATGATGCTCACTGTCCCACGGACTGGGTGGGAACATAATGCCATCCTCCCTCAACAAAGAATCTCATATCATCAGTGCTATTAGTTTGGTCCAATCTCTTCCAATATGTGCCTGTGAGTCTGCCTAGGTCTCACTCTCTTTGTGAGTGTGTGTGTGTGTGTGTGTGTGTGTGTGTGTGTGTAAGAGAGAGAGATTGGGAGACGGAGGGAGAAGGAAAGAGAGGGCGAGGAGAGGGAAGGAGAGGGAGAAGGGGAGGGAAGGGAGAGGGGGAGGGAGAGATTATTGAAAAAGCATTTTAATGCCTGCCTGACACATAACTAACACAGCATGCCAGGAATGTCCTCGTGCCCTAAACCGGGGGTGCAGAAGCAAACAAGATAAACACAGTTCCTATCTCGTGAGCATGAATTCTATTTGGAGAAATATAAACAATCATTTACACAATTAATGGTTTCCTCACAAGAAGGGTGAGTATTACAAAGAATAATTTGAGTGACATGAGAGTAACAGGGGAACACCCACACACTGAGATTGTGCAGTGCACAGGGTTCTTAGGCCCAATTTCTTCACTTACCACTGCAGAAAGGGCAGTTCTGCAGACTTTTGAAGGTTGCATAATCTCCTCATTATGTGGGGTAATGTAGTTTAGCTGTTCCCTCATTGCTAGATTCTTTTCAGTAAAAAAAATAATACTGCAAGGGGTGTTCTTGCACATAAATTCATGAATGTCTTATTAATTGCATAGGACACATCCCTACAAATTAGAATACCAAGTGAAGAGTCACGAAAACTTTGAGGTTAATGATACATATGTCAAGTTGTTTTCCAAGAGCTTGAATTAATTCATACTTTCCCAGCAACGTTAAAGCACCTACTTGATTAACTATTGCACTTAAAGATCGCCAACTTGCATGGCCGAAAGCTGTCTACTCTTTTAATTTACATTTATTTGAGTAGTGTTTAAAAATATTTGGTGGTTGTTTATATTATTTTTCTGTTTTGTAAAATACATCCATGTCTGTTGCCCATTTTTTTTTCCCCGATCGGAGTGTTAGTAAGAGTTTTCTAAGAGTTCTTTACATACTAAGCTCTTGATCAAAGTTTACATATGTATATTTTCTTAGTTTATTGTCTTATCATTTTATTTATAAATTCTGACATATAAACAGTTTTCAGTATTTTAGTAAGTCAGGTCAGATTATCTATTTTGTGAGATTTTTCTTTCCTTTTCACATCTGCCTAAAAAGCGCTTACCCATTCTGAGATAAGTTAAATATTTAATCATATTTTCTTTTACCTCTTTATGATTTATCTTTATTTACCCGATCTATCTGGAGCTCGTTTTGGAGCACAATAGAAAGTGAGGGTCTTCTGGGACGCCTGGGTGGCTCAGTGGTTGAGCATCTGTCTTTGGCTCAGGGTGTGATTCTGAGATTCCGGATTGAGTCCCACATCGGGCTCCCTTCGGGGAGCCTGCTTCTCCCTCTACCTACGTCTCTGCCTCTTTCTCTCTCTTTCTCTCATGAATAAATAAATCTTTTAAAAAAATAAAGTGAGGATCTTCTTTACCCATATGCAATTTTCCAACATAGTTTATTGAATTGTATATATGTCCCCCAATTTTGATGATTCTGTTAAAACACACTAGTATTGGAGAACTAGTTCAGCCAGTTTTACCGTCTCCTCAGTAGTTCAGCAAAAAGATTTCTTTTCACTTGCTTGTGGGAATCCTTGCTTTGTTCCTGAAGGAATGGGGCTGCATCAAGTGAGTGGCGATAGCTTTTCTTTACATCTCGTGAATATCTCTTTATTCCCAGCTACTTAACATCTAAGCATCAGAAATGGTCCTAGACTTTGTCAAATTATTTCTTCCTGTTTCAAGATTATCATAGGAATAGAATTCTCACACGAATTTCATTCACTGGTCCTCCTCTTTCTGGGATATTGCTCTTTCAAGAATTGGCTGGAATTGTAAGGTGACAGCTTTTTCGCTAAGGCAATTTAGCTATCAGTTGGCAGGCAAGGGACACATTTGTTGCAGGGGTGGCAAGAGATGGTGAGCACAGGAGACAAGGGACTCAGCAGACTCCAAATCACCCACGTGTTAGAGGTCCACTCTTGGGGGACGTAAGATCAGCTCTATGTGCAAGCCCGACCCACATGTTCATGTCTGGAAGGACTCACTTAGCCCTGTGTGGATCGCTTCTTTATCAACACCCATCAGCACCAGCTGCGGGGTTGTGGGGCTATGAAAAGAGATAGAAAATGCAACACACAGGACAAGACTGATTTCATAATGTGAGCACAACAGGTGAGCAAATATCTCACCTGCAACCAACTCATCCTAATGCACAACCATCTGTGTCTTCCTGGCTCACTGTACTCAGTGTGAATGTGGAACCAAACTTAAAAATAAGCTTAACACAGTGACATAATTTAGAGCATGGGAATAGAATCAGACTCTGTGTTGGGAGGCATGTAAATTTGATTGAATGGAATATATCTGGACTCTCTGATTTAGCTTATTTATGCAATGTTTTATCATAGCCCCTTAAGCCAAATTAACTAGAGGAGCTTAATTGTGCCTACCTTTCAAATTCATGCATTGTGGCCCAAATCCCTAAGACCTCAGAATGTGACTGTATTTGGAGACAGGGCCTTCAAAGAGGGGATTAAGTTAAAATGAGGTGGTTGGGGTGGGTCCCCATCCAACCTGACTGCTGCCCTTACAGGAAGGGGGCGTTTGGACACAGACAACCCAGGGACGCATGTGTACACAAGAGTGGGAGGAGGCCTGGAGATGGCTGTCTGCAGGCAATGAGAGGGGCGTCAGGAGAAACCAAACTGGCCAACATCCTGATCTTGGACGCCTGGCCTCCAGAACTGTCCAGGGTATCTAGTCATGGCAGCCTGAGCAGAATGAAAGGACAACAGGAAATGGAGTATGAATTGTCCCTACTGCCTCTTCACTGGAGTTCTGCGCTGATGGACAATCCTCCTGCTCCATACTCTGGATATGCAGGAAGGAATCCCCACTCAGAGCAGCTCTGCTTCAACATGGAGCCAGTAGGCACAGTGTGAAAAGATGGATCTCGGGAGGGAGGAAGAGAATGGGATACAGTGCTCCGGAGCTCACCTTGTCCCCCAGGACTCAGCTGTCACACCCCGAAGAAGTAGGAAGCATAGTGGCGCTTCACCTCTGATGGTAGCTTCATCACCATGGCTGAGGGGTTTAGGGGGGGACGCACTGAAGAAACTGTGGGGGGCACACAAAGGATCTTCTTCTCTTTGGATCCTTGCTTTTGCCTCTACTCTAAAAAGCATTTCTGGAAAGTTCAATAGTGGTTGAAAATGCTTTGTAGGGGCACCTGGGTGGCTCAGTGGGTTAAGAATCTGGTTCTTGGTTTTGGCTCAGGTCATGATCTCAAGGGTCATGGGATGGAGCCCTATGTGGGGCTCTGTACTCAGCAGGGAGTCAGCTTGAGATTCACTCCCCCTGTTCCTCCCCCAAGTTGTATGCATGCTCTCTCTCAAATAAATAAATAAATAAATAAATAAATAAATAAATAAATCTTAAAAAAAATACTTGGTAAACTTTAAGTGTATAGGGGGAATCTGTTAGAACCTTAATAACTTATTTATACAGTTGCACACTGCAAACAGTATAAGCCACTCGTGAGCATTACACACATACCTGATTTAATTTCCCTTGTTCTGTTCAGCTTCCTAGACCACAATAAACATGACTGTGATGCTTCAGTTTTTGTTTCCATCAGCCTTCACTGTGAATAAACCTTGTCAACAAAGACGGCATCATCCTTCTTACAAAGCCCAGTGCACCCACAACTGGACCAGTGCTCCAAACAAATGGGAAATAAACACACTACATGAGAGACAAGTAGTCGGTCATGGCCAATGTTTGGGACATTCACTGAAGAACAAAATGTTCTTAGAACCACTCACCAAAACATATACTCAGTACCAAATGTGAACATCAGAAGATATTTTAAGGGCTATGTCAAAAAGATGAAGTCGTGCCTCTCCTTGGGGTACACTCACAAACACTTACACTCACTTTTGTTTTATTTTGTGTTCTATGAGCTTTTCTAAGAATAGGAATTGCATAACTATAGGGAAAGAATCTTGAATGGCATAATAAACAAATTAGGCTAAGCCACATGAAATTGCGAATTCAATAAAAATTACAAATTTCTACATTATAACTGGCAGAACAAGAGAAAAGTACTAATGATATTTATAGTGATTATTCTCACAGGAGACAGACCAGAACATGAAAGGGGAGAGTTACAACCAACAGAAAACCTCCCAAACCTGAGCTGCAAAGGGCAGGCTTTCCCTTCTCTCAACTCAGACAACTCCTGTGACCCCTCCAAGAAGAAGAAGCAGCTTTGCAGAAACATTTCTGAACCTTAGGGAATAGTTATCTAGCTCTGTGCACCATCAAAGACAAGAAAGATGCTCAGAGGCCCACAAAGGAGCTCCCCACACCCCACTGCCCAAGTCTTTACCTGCCCGGCTCACCACCCTGACCAATGGCATTCACTGGCTCCAACCCAATCAGCATCTCTGTGCATCCTGCACCATCTGCAGCGAACCACCACATCTACTTGCTGAATGCTTCTGGAACCTACCACTTCCCGTGTTCCACGACCCCTTCCTGAAGGCTGTCTCCACCCCTCTCCTGGGTACAGCCCCACCAACCTAGATCTGGTCCTGCCCCCCCCATCTCCACACCTGTCCACAACAAGCCACACTTGAACCCCTGACTGCACTGCCATTTATGGAGCCCTTCCAAGCCTATATTCTCTCTTCCTGCCCAGACTCCTGTATCTTCACATTGTACACTCTGGTGAGTCTGGAATCTCCAAGGTCCTCGAAGCTACCACCTTTCCATAGGCCTAGAGTTCTGCATGTGGTGTGTTGGGGACAATGTGTCCCTTTGGAAGGCCATGCTTCCATGCTTGTCAATGCATGCCCTACGCATGACCATGCATGTGGTCATAACTGCAAGCTCATTTCTCAGCTGGGCTGTGCTGATGCTAATGTGGGTCAACATGGCAGACATGGATCCTTAACTCCTCCTTGCTGAGCTCTCACTACATAGGAATGAGAAAGGCACAGATCATGGGAGTGATGCCGTGTACCTCTGGAGGGCAGCAAGGTCCTTGAGCTCCAGGCTGGGTTTGGGTGCCCCGGTGGTCATGGTGTGCAAGGTGGTACCTCGGTTCATCCTGGCATTTCCATATCCTCCAGACCACACACACTAGGTTAGCTATGCTCAAAGAGTAAGGTTAGGGCAAAAAAGTCACCACTTTGTGGCCACCTCCTTGACTAAGTGATGGTGGCAACAGGTCTGAGCAATCAGCCTCATGCAGATCATCAAGGTAAAATGCTTGCCCTGGAATCAGACCTCAAGGGAACCAAAAGGTCCAACACCAGTATTTGATCAATAAAGAAAAACAAAGTAAAGATCAAATAGATGTTACAAAATCTCTTAATAATCACTGGTTGATCAATACCAATTCAAGCAAGCCATGCAAATTTTGAAAATCAGTATTTTACTTAATCTATAGCCTGGTTCCTTCTGGCTGAAGTGTTCACACCCACAATTAGCAGCTAAAGTTTCCAGGAGACCTTTCCAAGGACCTCCTGATGTCCAGAGCGTGAACTCTGTCCTTCTTTCCAATATCCCTACCATCCACAGTAAAAAAGGCAGCTCTTTAGATCTCTCTGTATCAAAGCACAGGTGTATGTACTATCAAGAATTATAAATAAATACAAATTATAACCTGTTACCCGGGCCCAGTCTTGGTTCAGCCACACAGCTATGTGACCTTGGCAAGCTCTGTACTTTTCTGAACGTTCACTTCCTCTTTTGGACAACTGGGGTCATTTCTACCTCACAAACCTATAACATATTTCCCCAAATGTGGCTGTGGAATTCCTCATCCAGTAGAGAACGCATGAAAAGATCTGTCTCCAAAGAAGACATCTAGATGGCCAGCAGACAGATGAAAAGATGCTCAACATCACTCATCATCAGGGAAATGCAAATCAAAACCACAATGAGATGTTACCTCACACCTGTCACAATAGCTAAAGTAAAAAACACATGAAACAACACGTGTTGGTGGGGATGCAGAGAAAGGGGAGCCCTCATGCACTGTTGGTGGGAATGCAAACAGGTGCAGACGCTGTGGAAAATAGTATGAAGGCTCCTCAGAAAGTTAAAATTAGAACTATCCTATGACCCAGTAATTCCACTATTGGGTATTTACCCCCCAAATACAAAAACACTAAGTCAAAACATACATGCACCCCTATACAGCAGCATTATCAATAATAGCCAGATTATGAAAGAACCCAAGTATCCATCAATGGATGAATGGATAAAGAAGATGTGGTATATATATATGCAATGGAATATTACTCAGCCACAAATAAGAATGAAATCTTGCCACTTGCAATGATGTAGATGGAGTTAGAGAGTATGATGCTAATAAAAAAAAGTCAGAGAAAGACAAATACTATGTGATTTCACTTATGTGGAATTTGAGAAATAAAACAAATGAGCAAAGGGAAAAAAAGAGAGAGAGAGAAACAAAGAAGCAGATTCTTGACTCTAGAGGACACACTACCGGTCACCAGAGGGGAGGTGTGGGAGTTAGGGAAACAGGTGATGAGGATGAAGGAGGGCACCTGTCGTGAGGAGCAGCAGGTGATGTAAGGAAGTGTTAAATCATTATACTGCACACCTAACCCTAATATTATAGTGAATGTAACTAACTGGAATTAAATTAAAGATACAAAAAAAGAATAATGGCTCTATTTTAATCCTTGGTTTAAATAATAAAACCCAAGCCAAATATTTTGATGCCAATAATGTCATGTTAATAATCTTTAAATTTCTCCTAAATGATCCGTGAATTTCTCAAATTCTTATCCCATTCCACTGCATCTGGACTTGTTCTTCCAAATACTATGATGGCTTCTTTACCATTAATTTGAACATGTCATCGCCTGACCCCACCTCGGTTCTATTTCTGGATCGTGGACTTCTATGTGTATATTCCATCTGGAACTTTGTGGATATTAATTTATCTGACATTCTGCTTTAGTTTTGCTACCACATCCCCCTCCATGACCCCATCTTCAGGTGTAAGGAACAAGTCGTAGCCCTCGCAAAGGTCGTTGTCTGTGCCTCAGGACCTTTGTTCATGTTCTCATGTCTGCCCATCCTGCCTTTCTCTCCATACCCCCCACACAGGATCAGCCCTGGTGCCCCACCCCCAGCCAGTTTCCCAGGAGGAGTCATGTACCTTGTCCCCTACTTTTTTTTTCCTTGTACCCTACTTGTACAAAGTACTCTGTATATTTTTTATGATGGCATTGAACATGAAGCCACCACAATTTGCACGTGTGACAGTATGCCCATGTAGCCTGCATGTCCCAGCCATGTTGTACTGAGTTTGGAATCTATCAGAATTATCTGGCTATCTGGCCCACAGCACGTGATTAATAAATGTGAAGAATGAATAAAAGAGCAATGTTGTAGAACCGCATATTACCAAATTTGGTCTAGTCGTTTATACTTGAAATAGCTACTGGTTTTGTTTTGTTTTTTTTTTTTTTTTTTTCAGTGAAGGAGAGGAGTTCTAGATCATCAGCAACATGGGGAGTGTTACATGGGGAGTGTAGAAGTTACGAGAATGATGAAAATAGTCATTTGTTTATGGGACTCTCAAGGAAGGAAAACCAGCACACATCTTAAAATGTGCCTATTTATACTCTATCCAGAAGACTCAGCACTAAGTAAGTCCAGCCTGCAGTCTCCTGGTTGTTGAGGCAGCTTTCCAAGCAGGACAAAATCTACAGGCACATGTTGCAGAGAAATGGTCCCTGATGTGCTAACGCAGGTGAGGAAGGGCCCCGTGGAATTTGTCTTCAGGCACTCACACTCTGGATTAGTTTATGGAGTATCTGAATTATGCACTAGTCAAAACATCCCTGAATCTGCATTAAAAATACAAAGGCAAGGGTTAACTGACTCAAAATACGCTTATAAAACTCTTGACAATGGCTACTGTGCTTTTGATTGTGTGCCAGCTTTTTCTTTTTATTCTACACCCATTTTTACCAAACCTAAAGAACGTTCAGGTTACAGAAATTTTTTGGACAAGACCTCCAGCAAAAACTCCAGAAGCTCAGTCCCACCCTCTTTTCTGTGAAGACCCCATGAGGTTATGTCCCCACTTGTGCAGAGAATCGTGCAAAGCACACAGGAAAGAATACAGGCACAGAAAAGAAGCACACACACAAATTACTTTAAGAATCGTGTTTCCATTGGAAAAATTCTGGAGCTGACACAGTCCTTACTTGAGACAAAGTTGGTTGCTAAGATTACCTGGCCAGCTGGAGTTAGTCCCTGAATAAAACCCAAAGTAAATGAAAAATCCCTCCCGCAGGACTTGTTCCAAGTCTTGCTCAGGGGAGGAATTGGGTGTTCTGTCTCCAGGTCCCCAGGAAGGAAGCTGAGTGAGGAAGAGGGAAGCAACTGTCTTTGAGGCAGGACCATGTCAGAGCAGAGCAGATGGCCTTGCTCAGCTCGCATTGCCCTGCCAGCCTCAGCAAGAGATTCAGATAAGAAATTCACAGCCTTGAGAGTCTGCCTCACATCACGATGATGAGCCCAATTACACATTTATAACTAAATCAAAGTGGAAGCCATCAAGAGGGCTTGCCAGCTACTTTATCTTCCCTGAGCCTGTGATCTGAAAAGGACAGTGATTAGTGGTCCCAAAATAGAAAAAGTATTGAAAGGCAATTTTCTTCTAGCAGATTGATCCAGAAATGACGAAAGCACAAAGCTGAACCCTCATCAGAAGTCTGTGTCTGAAACTGGAGCCTTGCTCTGCAAGGCACACTTGGGCCGGTTGCTCATGACCACGAGAGCTCCAGCTATTCCCCTGTACGTCATGGAGTGCAGACGTCACGGGACACCTTCCTGGGGGGAACACGGGCCAAGGGCACACTCTGTGAAAGTTGTTGATGGCCTCTAAGCCAATCCATCTTCCTGGTAACATCAACAATGTTCCACTCAGTTAAGTGGTCTGGTTGGTCACGTATCAAATCCCGATGGTTGTTTGTTCTGTAGAAATGCTATAAAGTACCATTTTCAAATGCCAGTATGTTTTGTTTTTTGTTTATAAAACATGAGGATAATTTCCCCGCAGGAGATATACAAATGACTAGCAAGCATGTGAAAAGATGCTCGACATCACTCATCATCAGGGAATTGCAAAACCAAGCCGCGATGAGATACCACCTCACACCCGTTAGGATGCCCGTAATAAAGGAAAAAAAACACATAAAGCAACAAGTGTGAGGATGGGGAGAAATTGGGGTGCTTGTGTGCTGTTTGTGGGAATATATGATGGTATGGCTGTTAGTCAAAAAATTAAATGTAGAATTACCATAGGATCCAGCAATCCTACCTCTGGATACACACTCCAAAGAACTGGAAACATACTCTCAATGAGATACCGGCATGCCCACGTGACAAATGAATGGATAAACAAAATGTGGTGTATAAATACAGGAGAATATTATCCAACCTTAAAAAAGAAGGGAATTCTGACACCTGCTACACCACGGATGAACCTAGAGGACATTACCCTCAGTAAAATAAACCAGTCACAAAAGGACAAATACTGTATGATTCTACTTATATGAAGTTCCTAGAGCTGTCAAATTTACAGAGACAGAAGGGTGGTGCCAGGGACTGAGGGATGGGGGAGCAGAGGTGGATGGTGGGGATGGATGTACAACACTATGAATGAACTTAATGTCCCAGCACATACTCCTAAAGATGATTAGGATGGTAATGTTTTTAAGGAGGCTACATGCCCAATGTGAGGCTTAAACTCACAACCCTCAGATCAAGAGTCACATGTTCTACTGACTGAACCAGTCAGGCACCCCAAGAAGGTAACTTTTATGTTATGTGTATTTTACCACAATTAAAACTTCTTTTAATGTATTTTTAAAAACTATAAAAAATAGGCTCTATGAAAATTGTCCGTTTCCTGCCTTTTAAAAAACATACTTGAATCAGAAATTGAGTTTATAATATACCTATATTGAAACATTTTGGTGATATGTACATTTTTATAAGATTTAAATCCTTTCTGACATCTCCACAGACACAGAACAGACACAAAAGGCCAGATTTCACATTCTTTAGGCAAAAAGTATGTCACAAAAACATATACTTCTTTATAGATAGCAGCTTTCAAAATTTCCACATCCATGGACCACTTGTATAGGCAAAAAGTGCTTTTTGCACATTCTCTGCTGTTTTAAAAATGCGGAACCATATGCCAAAGAAAGTAGCCAGAATAAAGAGCATACATCAAACAGCTCCTGAGTGAGATCATTATCTTTATTATCACTGATGAGGTATTTCAAATGAGACAAAATTTGGAAGATGTGGATGAAGAGACCCAGAGTACTTGGTGTGAATAATCTACAATCTTCCAAGCTTGCCAAAGTTTCAAACCCCAAAGTGTCTGCAAGACTCTGAACCCCTGGGGCCCTGAAGACACAAAGGACAAGTGGATCTTTGGCCCTTGGATAGTGGTGGCAGAGAGGTCCCAGATGTACAGGTGAGGAATCCAGCACTGGGACACGGTAGGAGCCCACAAGGTGTTTGGGGAGGGAACATTAGCTGCTGAACGAGATCTCCCTGATGAAGTGGGCAGTGTGCAAGAATGTGGGTGGGGCTGCTTGGAGAGGCAGACGCCAGAGGACTTGGAAAGTTAGGGTGACAAATACCAGTGCCGATGGCCATGTGGCTTGGGACTATGGCTGGTGAACAGTCACACGGATGCAGTTAGAAGCAACTGCCCACCGGTCAAGCCTTCAAGTGAGACCACGGCCCTGGTTCACACCTGGAAGCAACATCATGAGAGACCTTGGGCCATGGGCACCCAACCATGCTGACCCATAGCCATGGTATCCCAGTAAATGTTTGCTTTTCATGCTGATAAGTTTGGGATAATCTGTCTCACATCAAAGAGTAGTTAATACAGGGGGTGAAAAGCTGAAACATGAGATAAAATCACTCGCAAACTTTGAGATGATTGCTTTCTAATGCTTATCTCTCCTTAAACACAAGCACAATCATATGCTTTAAGAGATCGATTGCCCAAGTAAAGTGTGCCACTTTATACCATTTCGGAGTGTGACCCTCACCCCTAAGAGCACTTTATTCACAATTTTCTTTGTCACATTTGGGATGTGACAACTTCTAGTTCCTACAGATGGTAAGAGGAAAAACAATTTCTCCACAGTTCCACTGTGTCTAACATGTGAGTTAAATGCAATTTCCCCATTGCCCTTTTTATCCGAGCCTTGAAGAGCAACCTGTCCGATGCCCTACAGACAAGTAGAATGACACGTCTGAGAAATCAGGTGACACGGCTGTTAGAAGTCAGAGAGAGGGAATAATCCCCAGCTTGTCATTCTGGTTCTGGTCTATTTGTAATATATTTAAGAAGGTGTGTCTGGTAACTGTTTCCATTTAAAATTGCTTATAACCCACCAAGCTGGGGCTGCATCAGGTAAAAGCATGGACAGCCCTGATCGCTGGATATGGAAATAAGGAATTCTAAGGCAAATAGTGTCCACTCCCGCCTGGATCCCCCATGGAATGTCGACAATGGAGGGAGAGCCACCCCAGAATGACCCTGCTTGATACCGACAGATACTCAAATTTGGTCACAGCAGCCCAGCTAGTTGTCAGGATGGGAAAGGCCACCACGCAGCGTCAAGATGCCACAACTGTGTGATCCAACAAGAATGGCTAAGGTCAATTTTTCAGCATCTGCCTTCATCTCTATGCTCTGATATCAATGGAGACCACAGGCTGAAGGGGGAAACAGGGTAATAGGGCCCAGGAGGGGTGGCCTGGCAAGCCTGAGTCAAGGTCGGAGCTGGACCGTATCATGGAGCATCCTGGATGGGAGCTCAGGGGTGAGCTGGGGTCTCTAAGCACATCCAGGAATCAGCAGCACCAGAGATCTGAGCCCACTGGGCAAGATTACAACCATGTTCAGATTCATGGCGAGGACAGCACAGACTCAGTGGTGAGCCAGGGGGTCTGAAATCTGGGGTCCTGACAGAGGCAGCCTCGGCCTCCACTTCATCCTGACTTATGAGTTAGAGCCAGTGACACAGCCCCACCACCTCTCTGTGGGGTCCTGCCAGCTGACACGTCACGGTTGTGTGTCTACTCTAAAGTCAATTTGGAAAAAAAAAAAAGTCAATTTGGGGGGAAAAAATTGACAGGAAGGAAAACCTGTTAAAATGTCCTCAGTGGAGATTAAAGAAATACAGAGTGGTAAGAGGACATGCGCTCCACAGGAGGAGGCTGAGGGTGAGGACAGGGTGGGAGAGAGACCAAACGCAGGGTCGAGGCTGCATCGCTGCACAAATCCTGACCTGTTAGTGATATTTCACCCTGAAACCATCAAAATTCAGGGAAGATAAGAAAAGCCAGCTGATGATACCCATCTGTTACTTGAACACCAGATAATAACTGTAATTAATCAGTTAACCCACAGATACTAATAAGACGCTACATCCTATTACTGTCTGAACTCCCCATCTTCAAGCAGGAAGCTATTGTGAGGCAGAAACTTCTCAGATGATTCTCTCGGTTCTGTGAGTGCAATGGGGGCAGGGGAACACTGTTCACCTGCAGACAATGCTAGGTGGATACCTCTAAATCTCTTTCTTAATTTCAGTTCTGAATAACAACAACAACAACAACAATAATAATATATGCTTATTCCTCTACAAGATCTCCTGTGATTGTGATGGCAGTGCTCATCTCGTGGAGAAGACCAGACTCATTTCTCTGTGGCCAGGAGACCATCTTAGAGAAAAGACGGCTCGCAGACACTGGAGCATCAAAGAGACCACAGTCCCCCTGCCACCTGCCTGGGGAAGATGTGGCCTCCGAGTGCAGAGAGCCAGGAAACTCTTGCCTCCTTCAAACACTTTGCCTTCCAAGAAGGAAGCCTTGTTCTTGGCTGAAAGATACACTTGAGCCGAGCTGAAAGCAGAGGTGGGCTCCAACATTCTCTCATGCCCACAGCTTTAAGAGCATTTCAGAGGCTGCTGGGGTGGGAGCTGTACTGGGCTGTACCCTGGGTAGGCATCCTAAGCCCCATCCTGTCCTCTCTGGCTGTCTACCCCATCTCCTCCTATCCTCCCCTTTCCCTTGGTCATTATACTCCCACAGACTCTGAAACTACTTGCCTACTTATATATGCTGGGCTCCCAGGCCTGGGCCACGTGTGTGCATGTGAATAACGGGTACGTGCTACTGGGCTGGGGCCTGGGCCACATGTGTGCATGTGGACACAGGGTACATGCTGCCGGCCCTGGGCCATGTGTGTGCACGCTCCTCCACACACACATACACACTCTCCAAAATAAGCCTGAGAGCCGGGTTTTGTGCTGCAGAAACTCTGGTTCCAGGTTCAGAGGAAACTCCTCACCCCACAGCTCAAAGCCAACTGTACCTGGGGGTGGAAGGGCCCACAGCCCAGGCTCTGCTGAGGTCGGGCTACCTGGAAGAGATGAGGGGTTCCCAGAGCTTGTTGGCCAACTCCACACAGGCGTGCAGACTCCCCACCTCAGAGCCCCTGGCAGTGCTAGATGGCATGGCGGGGGTGGAGGGTTTGGGGGGGGTGGGCAGGGGCCCTCTCTGACCAGGAAGGCACACAATGAGACAAGCAGAAAGGAGTTGGCATAAGACACGGAGGCATTTACCATCTCCTTACCATTGGCTGCTAAAAATAGCCTTGACTTGTCACACACACCTGACGCACTTGTTCTAAAAAGTTACCATCAAATAAACATCAATAGACAGCAACACTCTTCCCCGTGCAGCTCTCCATGGAGTGCCAGCGGGCGCTGAGGACAGGTGCATTCAGGGGCAGAGCTCTGGGTGACACTCGGATCCTCTTTCTGATAAAGAAAGCTGAGTAACAGTCCCCTTCCATCCCTGCAGTAGGAAAAACAGGAACCGGCCAGGGTTCCTCACCCGGAAAATTCTTTATAGCCACCCATGTCAATAAACAGGTTATTTTTGTTTAAAAAGAGCAATGTAATGCATTCAGAAAGTTATTTATGGGAAACAGGAAAGCTCTAATGTGAAAGCCTGGTTGACTTTGATTAGGGACAATGGCGCTTTGAACACAGCGGGTGGACACATGGCAGAGACACTCCCAGGCAGGGACAGGGCCCGCCAGGTACACGTGCACATCAGTGGCCGCTGGTTCCAGCTGGTCCCAGATGGGGATGAATGGTTGGGGAGCCGACCCAGGGGAAGGCACAAGATCCCAGTGGTTACCACATTGATCCCAAGGGGACAGCAGGACACGAAGCCCAACAGGCACCCAGAACAATGGGTTGATGTCTTCGGAGGGAGGTTGGGGTGAGGAGAGGATTTAGGAACCAGGAAGTACCAAGTAGGATCTAGGAATACATTCAGGAGTTATTTATGGAAGTAACAGAACTCCTACTTGAAAGAGGCTGGAAGTGAACCAGAAATAAGCATCATGATCACAAAGAAACGTTTTAAAATTCATGCTTCTCCAAAACATTTCTGCATTAATACAGACACTTGCATATTGAACCAAGGTGAACAAATAAATGATTGCTGAGGTTCTAGGGCTTTCTTCTCTCTCCTCCCAGGCCCATGGCCGAGCTCTTGCTCACCACCTTCCTGAGGTTAGTGTCAGCACACACGCCTTCACTGGAAAGGATTCAGGGAGAAAGACGAGCGAGCACCTTAGGCAGGTGCATTGGGCTTGTCACTCACTGGCTCCCGACAGGTGAGGACCTGGGGGTCCCCACCCACCCTACCTTTAATCCCAGGCTTTAATCCCAGCCTGCTCCCTGGCCAGTCACTGCCTCGTGCTTCTCCCCTTTGTTCATAACTGCTTGTAACAATATTTACGGAGGGCCCTATATGCAAAAGGTCACCTAGGTAACAGAGCAGAAAGGCTGGACACACAGCAAGTCCCAGGCATCTGCCACTCCAAGAGGCAGGTGGTCTCCCCACAGGTAAGGAGGGTGCTGGTGCCTTCCTTTTTGGTAAGCCCAGAATACAGAGGACTCCCCAATAGGACAGGACACATGGGAAGCTAATGAAGCTTCCTTCTCTTTCTGATCCCATTTTCTGTTTTCCAGTTCTCCCCCAGCATTTTCCCAATTTTTCAGAATTTTTTGAACAGCCTTACTGTAAATCTGGAAGAATGCTTTCTTCTTCCTGTATCATTGCTGTTTCATTTTACCCTGTTTGATTTATGGCCGTGGGGCTGGATTTTCTCAAATCTCTCCAGGTCCATAAAGGTCTCATCTGTTCCCTGACCTACATCTGCTTCTTCTGGGCCACCATTTGTTTGCTTCTCTCTGGAAGGTGAGGAAGCTGCCACGGTCCTCACAGAAAGCCGGGTAAGGGACCTGCTACACTCACATCTTCTCCTCTGGAGTTTTGGAACAGGCCTTCTCTGGGCTCTCCTGGAACCACAGTGGACTCACCTCCTGACGGGCAACTCCAACCTGTCATTTTGCTCCTGGAACCTTCATTGGCTCTTCACTCCCTATTATGTGTTCTAACTCCTCCCTCCATCGTGTAAAGTCATTTGAGATAAATCTCACCTGACCTCGCATATGACAATCCCAGACCCTTCCTGCTCCACCTGTCTGGGTGTCCCTGTGCTAAGCCTACCTGGAGCCAACTTCCCAGAACCCCTCTTTCTAAGACCTTCTGCCTCTTAACTCCATAGTGATCTCTGCTTCATATTCCCATGGCACCCAGCATTTTGCCGTGTGGACAGCACTCAGAAAGTCTACGCGCTTATACTCCACCAGATTCAAATCATCTCCTTCAATTTACACCTTTGTATGTAGCCTGTATGTTAAAGAAGCTAATGATTAGCTTCATGATTGAAGTACTTCTCTGGTGGTCTGCACGGTTTGGCTTATCAGTTGCTGAAGCCCCTGGAACTCAAGGAAGGCCCCTTTCATAACCCGACACATCATAAACATTTGCTAGAGAGACTGGTCTTCTCTTCAACCTAGGCTTCCTTAACCAGGGGAGAAATCTCTTGCTACAAATGTACTCAGTTCTACCAAACTCAGGGGCATTTCCAGATGGTCGTTGGCATACTTTTGAGAATGGCGGGGCCTGCACAGAAACAACCTCCAGGTGTGTCAACAACTCACCTCAGAGCGTGGGTGAAGTTGAGGTAGAGATGGTCAGCGCCAGCCGTCCTCCAGGAGCTGAACAAGAGGTCAAGTGCTAATTTTCACACATGGTGCTGAGAGATGGAGAACACCAAGGCAGACACAGAGAAGGAGGTGCAAGGTCTAACCTTAGAGGAAAATAATAAGCTTGTTCATATGGATTTTACCCACCAACAAGTAGGTGTTGATACTGCCCAACTTTTACTCTTTGAAAGGAAGGCAGATACATTATGGATTACATTATGATGATTAGAATTTGCCTCAAAATAATCTGGAATTGGTGTGGGGGGAGGGGAGTGGTAGGGGGTAGATGCATAAATAAAACAAGACTGGCCTTTACTTAATAATTTTGAAATTATGTACCTGTGACAGATCCATGGAGATTTATCATATTCCTTTGTTCTGTATGTGCTCACAATTTTTACAATAAACTTCATTTTTTAAGAAGGGATTTAACCTCTCAAGCAAATGAGTATGGTTATAGATCGTTTGTAGAGTTTATACCTTTGAAAAATCTTCTGATACCAAAAGCATCTCAGAGCAGCATGAAATAATTCACGTCTAGAGCTGGTGTGCTCAGATGCAGCCGTGACCCTGGACACATATAACACTAATTTCATACGGAGGGCAACCCATACTTGTGTGGTATATGCCCCACTGACCCAGCACCGTGGCACAAAGCAAGTCTGTACCAAGTCACCTGTCCCACCTACGTCCCTCCACTTTCCAGCGATGCCATCTGCTCCTTACAAAGGCTGCTCCTGTGTTCAGGGCATGTCCTATCCCCTTCTTGTGTCTCCAGCCCTCCACTCGGGAATCAGATCCGTCCAAGCTGCCTTCCTCACGATGTGCGGCGAGTCTGGTGACATACGAAGCTGTACCCACAGTATCTTAGCCCCAAGGGTTCTCTTCTTTCCTTTGGATGCAATGGCAAGACTTGACTTTCTGCCTTCGACACTTCTCACCTTCATTTCATATAAGAAACTTTGGCTTTCCAAAGCATAAACTCTGCAAGGGGGGATAATGTCTTAATGTTTTTCCCAACAGGTGAGAGCATTTGTGAGGACTTTCCAGCTTACATCACCCTGATAGGGAGGAGTTCTTGTGGTTTGTGATTCATCCCTGGGAGTGGGAGGGTGAGGCAATGAATAAGAGATGCTGAGCTTCAGAGAGTCCTGCAGACCTGCAGGCGGGAAGCCGCCCAAAGGGGGTCGAAGATTGGCCTTTAATTCTACACTCCTTCATCTCGTGCTGCACCTCCAGACTCCCGTGTGTGGCAACACTCAACAGTCCAGCATCCAGCACATAGCTGGTGACGGCAGAGAACTTCTAAAGTTTGACCAAGGGTCACACACTCTAGGAACTGTGTGGATTTAGATGTCAATCCCCAAGTGGATCTTTGGTTATCATCACTAGTAGATGGAACCCTATTCGCTTGCCACAAATATTAATTTTATGGAATTTAGTTCATGTTACAAAACCTGGCCGACCAACCACCAGCACAAACACGCAACAAAATACTGGAGAATAAAGCTGCAAATGGTACGACAGTTCGGTGAGAGATGTTGCCTCTTAAGTCACAACACAACAAACAATAAACATTTTCACTTGCGTTTGCCTCCTAAGACAACGCGAACTGAGAAAACACAGGACAGCGTGGAGGACAGAGCCCAGGGAGGATGGTAGGGGAAGGCAGACTGTCTCCGACCAGTGAGCAGGGCAGCCAGATGGGAGGGTGTCCCGGCGCCAATGCCACATCCCCCGTCCCCAGTCGTGGTCCCCAGTCGTGCTGGGGAAAGGCCGGCCCAGCTGTGGCGGAACAGCCCCGTCCTTCCCTGTCGGCGCCTCGTCTCCCATCCCCTCCCCTCCTCAGTTCTGCAGCTAACAGCAAAGACAGAAGGAGCCGGGAAGACAGGCAGCCAGAAAGTAAAAGGGGGTAAACATCAGAGCAGGAAAGGAAGAACCTATTTTCTTTCTTGTCTATCAACCCGTAACGTAAAGAGTTCGAAAACTATGCAGACGTCTAAGCAGAAGCCCACAGCTTACAACACTGCGTAGGAGGGACCGTGGGGGAACCAGACGCCGTGCTCCAGACAAGGAGAAGCAGTGGGCCACACACGGCCTTCGCCATCCCGAGGACAGGTGATCCTCACGTCCCGGGCAAACTGCAGCAGGTGAGCTGGAAACACCCCAAACCCGGCATCGGCCGCGGGCAGCTGAACCCAGTGCCCTCTGCGTCCTAACCCAGGCACCGTGTCTCACGTCTGCCCCACACTCCGCATCTCCCCATCGGCCTGTCTCCAGCCCCCGCTCAGCTGCCGCCCAGGGCTGGCCACCCCTAGGGAGGCTGAGCCTTTCTCTGCCCCGACACCTGGGGTTCTGAGGACAGCAGGAGAACTGTGCCCCAGTGACCTCAGCCTCTGCTGCCCCCTCCTCACACGACTCCATGCCTCAGAGCTGCACATCTTCTTAGTTTCTGCTCCAGAATTTGCTCTCAAAATGATAGGGTGGCCTGTGTCCCAGAGACAAAAGACCTCTCGACTTTCCCACCACGGGCCCCAGGATGCTCATGCGCTGACCCCCCAGTGTCCCTGGCTGGGAGTGCCCGTCCCTCAGGCCTCTTGCAAGGGGACCCAATACTCCGTCCTCCTGTGCAGGTCTCTCGAACCCCGTCACACCATTCTGTCCTAGGTGGTGGGCTTAGGTTTAAATCTTACGATGACAAATAAGAATATTAGAAGAAAAATTATGTACACAGCACATTGTTTGATCGTAAAATTTTGCTCATCCTTAAATAGCATTCTAAGGTTTTCAGATGCCGCTTTTATGTTTAACCTACAGGCAATTTACCCAAGGAACACATTTCAAAACAAACTTCCACTCCAATAATTATAGGCAATAAAATGTACCAGCTTTCTCCTTTTTAATTCATTAATGAATCGAGGAACATAAAAGCTCAATTAAAAACAAAGCGCATGCATCGCTTGGCTCTTTCAGTCTCGTTAATTTAATAAGACACTGGTGTTGAAATGCTGCTGAAGGAAAATGGAATATCCTTGCTCTTTTTCCTGCTTGGGGTTCACCCTGGGCTCAGATCAGTCAATGAGGTCTGCTCACCGCGCTGCACTCAGAGCCCAGAGCCCCCAGTCAGTGCGGCTGGGAGCAGGGGTGAGAGGGAGAGCCGTGCGGGCAGGCCGGGGCTTGGGGCTCCGTGGCAGCACCCAGAGCCCATCTCAGGGTGAGAATAATGGGATCTGAGGTGAGCGCCCGGGACCCAGAGACAAAGGACACAGGGTTTGCACACCTACAGCAAGACCATTGATCAGAGACTCTCAGGTGAACCCCACTGTCAGCAGACAGCACCTTGTTTATGTGTCCTCCGTGTTCTCAGACCTCCCTACTTCACAAGGACTTGCACTTCCCCCGCACCTGCAGCTTCTGGAAGGCTGTTAGTAATGCAAATCCCAACTTTTATGACCCAATCCATCAGCCAATCACTGTGAGTTTCAAAGTGACAAAACAGATGAGGACATTCAATGGGAGATGGACCAAAGGTCCTGTGGTGGGAGGACATCCGGCCCAGTTCTGTTCCTCTGGCTACACTCATGCAGGGTGGCTCTGGTCCGCACCCTGGGAGGCGCCCGCGCTGTCTCGTCCTGGCACCCGCAGCTCAGCTCTGACGTGCACCTCGGAGACCCCGCGCTCCAGGACCAGGCTCACAACCCAAGCACATGCACGTTCGACGGCCATCAACACCTCCACGCAGCTGTATGGATACGATGCATTTCTCAGATGTGTAAGACCTCAAAGCCTTTCATGTTATAAATTATGTGCAATCACGTTCTCCTGATTAGGAGTAAATATTGAAAAGGCAAGAAAGGTGATGATGTACTCCCAATCGAGCGACGAGCAAGTGAGAGACAAAATGTTTCCAGAGCCGGTGCATCATCTACAGACCACATTCCCTCAGTTCCAGAGAGCTGAAATGTTTAAAATGATCTCGTTAGTTTAAATGATTAGCTTTAAATTTGCCTTATTAATGATGTGGTCAGAGAATGTCAGGTTTCATTTGTAATAAATTAACGATTCACCTAGGAACGTTCAAGGACTATAGTACTTCCCTCTATGAATCAGCGCTTTACTGTGGGGATAATCACTGTCCCCTGATCACTACGTATATGCACAAATGCTGCCAGAGCATATCAGACCGAGAACAGAGAAGAGGAATGTGTTCCAGGCTCTTTAAACCTTCAGGGACCCAGATCTGCAGCTCAGATGGCGGAGCCAATCTCGCCTCCCTGAACGTGAGATGACGAGGGAACCAGCCGGTGCATGAATGGAAAGTGGCCGGTGGTGGGGGGAGCAGCTTGGGGGGCTAGTCCTTTGGGGGTCCCCAGCCTCTAAGGCACTGGGCCCCAGACTGGGTGAGGCACCCAGCGGCAGACTGTCCCCCGTCTTTCTCCTGAGCTTCTCCTGCACGTCGAGGCTGGGAACCCACCATTGTGCAGCAAAGGGTGGCAAGAGCCCGGGTTCCACCTCGGACTCTGTGTTCCGTGACGAGCTCCTGCCATCAGGCTGCAGTGGGGCAGAGGTCCTGGGAACCTGGCTCAGTGCCTCTCGGGCAGGGATGGGGTCTCGCGGGCGCTGCCCCCTCTTATCCCCAGCAGGACCTCTCAGATGCATCCTCATCTGCTAGACTCACTGCTAGAACTAGCCCCCACCTCCCACTTCCTTGCTGCCCCAAGCTCACGTGGGAGAACGGACAGAGTCACGGGCCCTGCGTCGTTACAAGCTGCTAGGAGCAAACTTCAGATTGGACCAGGGAGGGTTGTGAGTCAAATGAATCACCGGTTTTGTAGCTCCTACTCCGGACCAGCTTTTGCGAAGATCAGCTCTTGTAGAGCCTCACATTTCTAGGACTTCATTTCCCAGGGCAAAGATGAGCAATCTGGGACTGAGAAACCAGCCAGGGAGCTAGGGGGCTGGAGCAGCAGCAGTGGGGGGTCCGGCCTGAGTCCAGATGCTCTTCCGATGGCCACACCAGACTCCATGAGTGAGACAGACAAACGCAGTGGCCGTGACACAGGCTGGCTAGGACATGGCAGGGCGTGAGCGCCATGGTGCCTCCACCCCCTGCACCTCGGGTCCAGGGGCTTAGGGGAACATCTGCTGGACAGACTTAGGGCCCTTCCAGACACACGGAGGTGGGCTGAACTTCATCAGGCCGAGACACCCACCCTGCTGGAAAAGGATAGGGCCGCAGTTGGTCTCCAGCAGGGACTGGTCACAATGGGCGGGGATGTGTGGGCACTGCATCAAGCAACCCCCTCCTCCTGCCGTGGGACACCTGGCGAAGGCGGCTGTCCTCATCACTGGACGCACCCTTGAGCTCCTTCTGTGGTGCAGGTGGCAAGATGCTTCTGAATGAGCTT
This sequence comes from Canis lupus baileyi, assembly GCF_048164855.1. Lineage (NCBI taxonomy): Eukaryota > Metazoa > Chordata > Mammalia > Carnivora > Canidae > Canis > Canis lupus. The sequence goes on from NC_132838.1 coordinate 55,525,623, forward strand.
TGTGGAGGAAGCAGAGGGTCACTGCTGGACCTGCCGTGCGATGCTGGTGCCCACCAGAGAAACCCAGGCCAGCAGCATTGCAATGGCCACCGAAGCCCGTCCCCTGCTTACAGACTCGGTGTCATCCATGGCATTTCACTTGTCCTGGCTTTCACTTGTGCCCTCCCTTCCGCTCATTTGGCTCATCCTGTTCATCCTGTGAGACCTGTCACTTCCTCCATGAAGACCGCCTTGACTGACAGCAGGATCACACTCCTCTTGCCTGTGTCCTCACAACATCTAGGCCAGGGCCTCCAACTGTACTGTCCCTGTAGCTGGTGCTCATGCACATCCGCTGCCCTGACGGCCCCCGACACTAGGGCGAGGGGAGGCGTGCACACTCGCTGGGACAGCACACCATCTCCTTCATCGGTGGGTGGAAGGAGATAGGAAAGATGAAGAATCTGGTCAAGCAAAGGTACGAAAGGTCCAAGTCAGAGTGACAGAAGCCATGGGCCATGCCTGCCTGGCTTCCAGAAAATAAATGAGCCCACACTCTGCACCCACTTCGTTCCTGCCCAGCGCTGCTCCAGGCTGTGGAAATGTAGGCATGGCTGCACGGTGTCCTCGGCAGCCACTTCCACGGCTCTGATGAGGACACGAGGACAGCACGAGCAGCGGTCCCTGGGGAGGGCCCGACATACAGGAGCAGCTGGAGATGAGCATCGAGGCAGGGCCAGCGCCAGGCATTGTCATCACGCCCGATGTGAGGAGGAACACAGAGCTCCGAAGTGTCCCGAGAGCTACATGCCCAAGAGCCCGACGGCAGAAGGCTCCGGAATCCCGAACGCATGGTGCTGTGTGAGTGCCAGCCGCCAGCACCTTCCGACTTCGGGCACCTGTTGCGTGGCTGTGAAGGGCACCAGATCCGCGGAGGCCAGAGGGATTTCCTGCCAGCGAAGCTCAAGAGGAAGGAGGAGGCAGTGTGAAGGCAAAGGGGTTCGCTAAAAATGTGTGTCGCTCTATTGGTGTCCATCTGCCTTCCCCGTATTTATCTCTCCATTAAGACAGTTTACTGGATTACTCGGATTACAAGAATCCAGTACATTTTATTGGCTCAGATTGGCTTGCTAAGCTTTGATTTTCTGTGAAGAGCAAGTGGAGAATGTTCAGAGTTTGCAAACATTTAAAGAAAGGGCAGGATCTCCCTCATGCAGCAGAACCAGCCCGTGGACCTGGTGCCACGTGAAAGGTTACGGGGTTTTTGCACTAGTGGTGAGCATGGCCGGAGGGGAACGGGCACTCAGCAGCGTTCCTCTAGGAGGGCGTGAGCTGCTGAGAAAGATCGAAGCCCCACAAGGCGGGAATGAGACCTGTAAGACTCACTCAGTGACACCAAGGCCACCACCTACCACTGGGCGGGGCGGGGGTGGGGTGGGGTGTGTGTGGTGTGTTCACAGGGCTTCTGCACACGTTCTGATAGCCCATGTGAGCAGAGCAGGATGGGAGGGCGAGGGTGGGAGGGCTCCAAAGTCAGGAGAAATGACACCCAAGGCTTTAGCTGGGGTCTCTGCAGGCAGAAGCCCTGGCAGGGATTCCCGGGTCTCCTGTGACACTTGGTGTCATCACTCTCTTCTGACTGCCTTTCAAACTCTGTGGGCGTGTTGGACCCAGTCACTAAAGCTCGGTGCCAGTGATTTTTCTTTTTTTCTGCGGGGGTAGCTGGAGGGGTGCTGAGCTCTGCAGCAGTGCACACCCACTGTGGACACAGGGACACCGGGGCCAGAGACGGGGAGGCTGAGGGGCACAGCTGGAAGTCTCTCTGACCCCCGCCCAGGCCAGCCCCGACTTGGCCGCCCACCTAGTCAGGGGATAACACCCTACTGTGAGAGCCACACGGGTGATGGGGTAACTCCTAAGGGAACCGGCGACGAGGAGCCAACATGAAGTCACTTTGTCCAAGTCCATTTATGGCCACTTAGCAAAGAGCGGAACCGGGAAGCAACATGTCACCACTGGGCTCTGAGGAATAAGAGGAGGCTGAGCAAACGGCATGTAGTGTCCCTTCTGTGTGTGAAATGACACGTGGGCCGACGGAGGAAACAGAATATGGCTGGAATCATGATTCCACCTAAGATCTAGGACATGCCCAGGTTAGCTACACAGCACAATGTTGTAGGAGAGGCAGCTTCCGAGCAGTTTCTAGGCACACCTGAGTGTGCACATGGAAACACGTGACCTTCTCACCCCTACTCTCCTCATACGGAACGTGAGACAACACCTGCACCACCCTCCCAAGAATTACGGGGATCAAGTGGATTATTTTGTGTGGAGCACTTAAAACAGTGCCTGGCACATGACAAAGGTCCTCTTTCCAACGGGGAGTTAGAAGCTGGGATCTCAAAGGAACCATGGATCTTACCAGAACTCCTCCACTTTCCAGATTTATTTATTTATTTATTTTTCACTTTCCAGATTTAAAACCAAAGGTCTGAGGAGCTAAACTGACTCTGTCAGCATCACCGGCGTGGTTAATTAGGGAGGCATGTGGGGCAAGAGCACGTTTGTCACGGCTGCTGTGGGAGGAAGGATCAGAACTGGAAGGTGGAGAGGAAATGGATCAGTGCAGGTATCAGGGGGTTCTCGGAGCTGGAGACATGAGTCAGCCCCTGTACACACTGATACACACCTGCACGGACCCACACATCTACACATACCAGCACACCTGCACACACTTGCATGCACACCTGCACACACACATTCTTGCACATCTGTACACATCTGTGTGCACACACCTACACATACCTGCATGCAAACACACCTACATACATGCATGCCCCCCTCACCTGCATGCACACCAAACATATCTATGTAAACACATGCACACCTGTATAAACACATGTACCTACACACATGCACAACTGCACATACCTACACATGCACATCTGCATACATGCCTGTACACCTGCACACATCTGTGTGTACACACACCTGCATGCAAACATACCTGCACACACACATACCTGCACGCAAACACACCTGCACACATGCATACCTGCACACACAATGCACACCTCCACATACCTATACATGCACATCTGCATACATGCCTGTACATCTGCACACGTATGTGTACACATACCTGTACACAAACACACCTACACACATAGATACCTGCAAACACACATGCACACCTACACATACCTACCCATGCACATCTGCATACATGCTTGCACATCTGCAAATGTGTTTGCACACACCTGCACGTACACCCACACACATCTGTGTTTTACACATGCATACCTGTATAAACACACATGCCTGCATGCACACATGTAGCCCACAGCCCCCAAGAAGTCACAAGCAGGAAGAGAGCTTGGATGTCTCCCCGAGTAAGCAGGTCAGGACTCATGATGCAGAAGGAACATGAAGATGAAGGCAGAGGCTGAAGATAAATGAAGACACTCAAATCCATGGGAATTATAGGGTAAGTGTGACTCTAATGAGAAGAGAAGGCCGAGCCACATGGATCATGCATGGCGCCTCCCTGGCACAGGACAGGCCACAGGGAGCCGGGGCCCCTGCACAGCGCACTTCCCTTCCAGCCCCAGGCCCTGCACACCGACACTGCCCAGCCTTCCTGGCTTCCTGGGGGGACCTGTCTCCCCTGCTCAGAGCATCTCACTCATCCGAGCGGCTGGGACTAGGGTTTCCTGAGAAGGAAACTGTGCATTTCGACAGTGCCTGGTGTCCAAACACGGTCCAGAGGAGCCCTTCCAAACTCTGTGACAACACGGCGTGCTCACCGCTTCACGTGCTCATCTCGCCGTGGAGACCTCCCCTGCCTGCGACATCCATCAGGCCCGGCGCCTCTTGAGGGAAGGGGCTCCTTCTGCCTGCAGGTCTCAGACAGCATCTGTTCCTAAAAGGCACAGCTGCCTGAATGAGCCTCGCTCCGCTGGCCAGCTTTTCACCCCAGCGCTTTCCTTTCAAATGACCCACATTTCCTGGGAAAAGAGCTGTCCGGCCTTCCTCTCTGCACACATCAGTGGACGGGGGCACTTTGGAGGCGTAAAGATGCATCTCAGTGTCTTCAGTGAGAACAGCCAGGCCTTCCGCCCCAAGCTGACCCCACGGCCACCTCCCTTCCACTGGCGTCTGGGCCAGCGCCACTGCTGGACGTGGGCCGCTACTCCAGCAATGTCCTCTCACGAAAGACATTTGTTCTCCCAACCCCATGGGCCTCCTGTTTCTACGTGGATTTATGGTGTCTCTTTGCTTCTGTGGAAGGGCCGGTTCTCTTCCCTCCAACAGACCTCACATGTGAATTCACACAAAGGAGTCCGGGACCCGCAACACGATCGCCACGTGCTCCTGCCATGTCTTCAGGGAAATCTCCGACGGCAGCCTCTGTGTGCACCTGCCACACGTGCCTGTGTCTGTGTCTCCTCAGTATGACAGGGAAAGAGTAAAAACATGTGCAGGGGATACACACAGTGAACATCTACGTGAATGCGCCAGGAACAGGAACATGGAGGAGAGAGGAGGGGAGGCGGGCAGGAGGGGAGGGGAGGCCATCCCACTGTTCAGAGTTCCCAGTGCACATCCAGGGGCGGTCCTCCCAGCTGTGCCCTCAGACCCGCGGGCCCTGCTGGCCCTCTGCAGGTGACACGCCCGGGGCTGGCTGGCTGGACCCCACAGGACCAGCATGGGGAACTGAGGACAGCCGTGTGAGCTCGCGGCTAGAATGCTGTGGGGTTAAATGATCCCACACATTATAGGCAAATATTTGGAAACTGAACAAAACCGCCCACCTGTAGCTATGAGGTGGGCTCGGCAGCAACACCTTCTCTGTGTAGGGCTGAGCCCAGCGCCCCTGCGCGCTTGGCCAGGACATGGGCGTCCATCTGCTGTCACGCTGCAGAGAGAGGTCTCGGGACAGTGACTCACATGATGCTGAGGTAGGAACTCCGGCCGCTCCGAGGCTGCTGGCCTCGCTGGGGGAGCCGGGGAATCCTGGCTGAGGCCCTCCCCGCGGAGGGGCCCGTCCAGGGAGGGGCGCCGTGAGCGCGAGCAGTGGTGTATCTCTGCGCCATGGTCGCACCAGGCCCTCACATGGTCACATCGGTCGTTCGCATCCACTGTGGATTCCCAGAAGCCCTCCCCCTGGGCCCGTACATAAATCCACTCCCACGGGCAGTGCGTCCATGTATCCACAGGCAGCCCACGAGAACAGCGAAGCAGCCCTTGCCATTCTGCAGAATCAGCACACATCTGCCCATTCCTCGACACAGAGCATCCCAGCCGTCAGCTCAGAAAGCCAAACAGGATTCCCAGCCAACGTCTGTCAGGAAGTCAGACACGCTGTGCCTCTGCTGCCAGAATTATGTCTGGGTGGCCGCACACAGCTCCACGCAGTCCTCAGGATCCTTACCAGAGAGAGCACCTGCTCAGTGGTAGGAGACACCCCATGAGCCCCACTTGTCCATCTCCAGGCCAGTGTCCTTCACGCACCACACGGCTGTCCCATCTGTGCATGAGTGAGGCACACGTTCCCTCCCCATGGAGGGCTGCCCGGGGCCTGGGCTCTGCAACTGGCCTCATGGTCACACCCCCAGCCTCACCGCCGGCTGGGTAGCTGGGCAACTCACCCCATCCAGGAGGCCTCGGGATTCTCATCCACAAAATGGACACAGAACTGCCACCGAACAAATAGTGCTGCTCTGGGGTCAGCCCTGCCAGGGCCTCATTTTAGACTTGAGTGACCACGTGTACAAGTGACGTGTTTGGGCTGAAGACAGGGTTACCTGTTCTTTCCATTTCATCAGGGAAGTCTCTCCAACAGAGGCCTCCAAGCATTCCTGCCATGGACGGGTATTCCCTAAGTGTCTTATCTGGCACTTACATCTCAATTACTGTGTTTTATAAAGAACATTAACTAAATGAAGACATTGAATAAATGCTTGGTTAGCTTGGTCATGAACAGTGCACGGCATCTGTGGGTTTATAGAATATATCCTTCATGGTTTTATGACATGATAATAAAAGTAAAAAATTTAAGGGGCATCTGGGTGGCTCAGTGGTTGAGCATCTGCCTTCGACTCAGGGCATGATCCCAGGGTCCTGGGATTGAGTCCTGCATCGGGCTCCCCACAGGGAGCCTGCTTCTCCCTCTGCTTGTGTCTGCTTCTCTCTGTGTGTCTCTCATGGATAAATAAATAAAATCTTTTTTTTTTTAAGTAAAAATTTTAAAAACATTTTAGGTGCTAGCAGATCTGGGTGTCGACAGCTCATTTTGGGAAACCTGCACTCTGTCCTGAGATACACAAATGTCTGTGACACGCAACAGGTGTGGAAACCAAGCAAAGAGAAAGCAGGTGACACAGGAACCACCTGCTCAGTGTGCAGGGTGGGCCCAGGCCTCCAAGGCCCTGTCGAATTCCTTCCTTTCTTCCCTTCTGTTTTCATGGCTCCAGCAGCACAGGTCTCCCTCACCTGTGGTTCTGAATGGACTTCCAGGTGTCAATCTCTCTGCACAGACCCGTGTGAGGCCCGCCAGGCTGATATTCCCAAATAACTGCTTCTGTGTCCCTCCACACCTAGCGGCCCCCTCTGCACCTGCCCCCACACCTGCGTACCTGCTGTCGGTCTGTATCGTTGCAGGGGCCAGGGGGTTAGACCCCCTCCACGATGCTTCCTTCACCACTGTGCCTACTCCACCCCACATTTTATCTGTTCCCTGTTATTACCACACTGTGCACGGCACACCCGGCCCTCCAAAATCGTTTCTCTTCAAAGGGATTGGAGGCCCCACGGGTTTGAGGCAAAGGTGCATTCCAAGTAACCATGCTAAGTATGTTTCTGGCATTTTCTTACCCAGGCATTTACTTGTTTATCCACAGATTGGAATAGGACATTAAGAATCCCAGAAGGCTAGTAGGAAGCTGGCCAGGGCACAGGCCCCCCGCCCCCGATGAGTAGCCACGGACCAATGAAAAGTCATCCTCGTAAGTGAGACCAGTAACAGGACAGGGAATCACGTGTGGGGAGAGCGAATTACAAATTATTAAAGACACGATTACATCGAAAGGCATCTCAGAGAGGGACTAGCGAGCTGGGCATGAGGGACCTCGCGGTGACATCCCACAGAGCCAGCCTGGACCGTCACCTGCCAGCACCCGCCGTCTCAGAGGAGGAGGAGAATGTGGGATAAAGTAAGCAGAGAAAGACCGGGTGAGGACAGAAGTGTGAGAAAAAGGGGAAAGGAGCAAACACGGCTCAGCCTCCTACCTTGCGCCGCCAGCTCTGGTTCAACTAAAATCTCCCCTTGCTGAAAAGCAAGCACGGCAGCGCGAGGCCCGAAGGTGGGCCGGGATGCACAGTGCCCGGCGCCAGCCAGCTCAAGGGCGAGATCGAATAACGTCGGGCAGAGAACGGACGCGACGCAGGACGGGCCCCTCGTGCAAGCCAAAGTTTAAAGAAAAACAGAAATAATGGAGAACGCGTTTGCACCTAAACAAAGAAAAACACAAGAAAAGCGAATGCTTCCAGAAAATCACACGCCGTCTCGTATCAAATATTAAGCGAGGGTGGGGGAAAGGTTACAAATGTCACGGATGACTTTGAAGCACGAGTCCCTAAGGGGCTGGCAGTCCCGGCTCCCGATGCAAAGCGCCTGGTGAAAACAGAACGGAAGGTACTTACTAACAGAGCCCCATAGAACTTCGAGAAGGCTTGCCGGAAGCGAGAAAGCATAGTGCCCGGGTCAGCGACCAGGGCCCCCAACCCGGGAGCCACCGGCTCCTCCTCCTCCTGGTGGAGCGTCGCCCCCTCCACGTGTCAGAGCAAAGCTCCCCGCGCAGAGGCCGATCCTCACCGGGCGGCATCCGAGAGCTGCGGGCAAGACGACGGTGAACCAGAACCGCTTTTAGTGGCTGACCTAATCCGACACCTCGGGGTCATTTACTTAATATAGGGACTGCCGTTTCCACTGGGTGGCAAGTTAGCAAGGTTGGCCACCTGTTCTGCTGCGCGTGTGCCCAGCCCGAGGGGAGCCCGGATCAGACGAGCCGCTAACGCCGTGCCAGTGGCGGTGGGGGCAGGACGCACACGGTCGGCGGGGAGGCGCCGGATCCCAGCTCGGATGGGGCTGCCAAACCCGCGTGATGCTCCTTCCACCGCCTGGGAGGCCACGGGGCAGGTGGCCCGGGACGTGATTGTTCTGGTCCTTAGCATTGTTTCCATGCATTCTTTTCCGGACGCTCTATTTTTGTCATTTTCAGACTCTGATCTCCGTGAACCCTTGGTAGGGCCTCTGCTAACGAAACCTAAAACCGGGAGAATGTGAGCCATGCACCAGCGCCACGCGGCTTAATTGCAAAGCCACAAAGATTCCCTGTTCCTGTGTCCGATGGCTGTCCTTGGCCTCCCCACATCAGATCCTCTCTCCAAACCTCCGGCCACAGATATCCAAAGTGGACTCACACTGTTCATGAAGTGGCCTCAGCAGTTTCGTGATGATGGAGTTTTTAAAAAGAAACGTCTATACCATTCGTGTCCACCCCACGGCTCCTTGGAGGGACGCGGTTGGCTGCTTTAACGTGATGAGCTGCTTTCCCTGTTAACCCATTTGACACTTCCAGCCGTCCCCACCAGGTCCCTTGTCTGTGCTTTCCCAAATAGCAGCTAACTTGGTGTTAGCAATTTTGGAGAGAAAGCCAAGAAAAATAGGAGAAATGCACACACAAAAAAGTTCACGGATGCGTGCTCTTGCTTAGACACACCTCTTAGCTCAAAGTGACTGAGCTGGTTTGCTGAGGGAAGGAGGGGTCAGGACCTCAGCCTACATGCCCTTCATTATTAATGTCACTCTGTCCCCCCGCCCCGCCCCCCACCCCCCGCCAAGGGCTTCTGCTCCCGTTTGTGATTCTCACCATTCTGTTGAATGACAAAATTAATAAACATCTCTCTCACGCGTCATTGCACATTGTTGCTCGTTGGGAATCTGTGTGCCATTTTTAACAAGAAGACAGAGAATATCTTCATGTCCCTGAATCTCCACAAAGGGGTGGCCCGTCCAAGTGCTCTTCACCCCACACAGCTTATCTGCCACATGGAGACCCAGAAACCAAAGAAGGAATTTCCTTCAGCAAGTCAGGCCTCTGCAGAAACCACCTGCTCAGCCTCGTGTTCAGGTGATCGCTGAGGTCAGGAGAACGGGCGTTTCTTCTGAAGGAATTTGCTGAGAATCTCCCCGTTTGGACCCGCCCGTCTGCTCACGGCCTTCCAATGCAATGAAGTCACTGTCACCGCAACCACTGATGTCGCTAACCCGCTCAGCTGGGGAGAGATTTCTAGTAATGTTCCAGCTGAAGACAGGTGCCAAGGGTGGCCTTGCAGGGGTTCCGCTCCCATCTTATGAGGGCGTGCCTGGGTGGGGTGACAATGTAGGTCCTTGGAATCACAATTCCATGACCCTGGAGGGTAGGGCGTGCTTCAGCCCTGCTGTGGGGACCCCTGACCACCAGGTGGCCTAACTACCATCCACACACTGCTAAATGCAAACTGTGTCTCTGGCTGCCCGGTGTCCTCGAGCTCCAGAAATCTGTACCAGCCACCTGCTGATGGAGGCCCTGGTGTCCAGCAGGCAGCATGGCCCCCAGGGCCCCACAGTGGTTCCCCCTCCCCCACTCACTGCTGTGCCCCCGACTGCCATGGCCATGGCACGTCCTCCACCCCATTACTCGGGCCCAAACAAGGGCCAGCTGTTTGGGGTCTTTGGCTTTCATTCATGCACTGACTCAGTCTCCTTGTTGTGTCCTTAGATCCACCATCCTGTGTACCTGTATGTCCCTTGATGTCTGCAGCAGTGCGCCCCGGGGCCCTCCATTTCCTGTCCAGTCATCCGTTCTCCACAGTGTGACCAGATGGACTTAAAAATCTCTCAGGCCTCTGTCATCCTCAGTCCCTCATCCTCACCTCTACCCCTGTGGCAGGGATTTTCCGACCTGGAACACCTCTCCTCCAGCATCCTTGGTCTGGCCTACTTCCTCCCTGCTTCCAGGTGCAGAGAGAGTTCCAGGGGGTGTGAGGTCCCAGTCCTTTCTACCTCTGGGGTGTCCTGGGTTACCCTGTATGGCCATAGTTGTCCTGGTCTGTATCCCCACTGGCCTTTAGGGGACCAGGGGAGTGCCTTGCCTGCTCTGCATACAATAGCACCCCCCCACACACACCTAGAAAGGAGGGGCCCCTGCCCTGGGCTATGCTTTAGAGAGCCTTGCATTGCAAAAAACATGAAAGAATGTGCATGTGCAGCACAGCCCACAGCCCTGAAGGTTAACTGTCCTGATCAGCTCTGTTCTGGATCCCAGAAATACTGTCCCAAACTCTTATCCCACATCTTCAAGACCCAAGAAGGTGGACGCAGTGGAGAGGAGTTGCCAAGGGACCTTGGACACACGCTGCTCCAGGTGGGGCAGGCTTAGAGACTCGGAAGCACTCAAGTGAGAGCAAGGTAGGTTATCACACCCACCTCTCAGGGGGGAGGCACCAGACTCTTGGGTGTCACTGCCCCTCTGCAATAGTGCCACATATTTTTACTTCTCTTCATGCTCCAACTCATGGTGTGTGAAGTACTCAGAAACCACTACGAGATTTGCATGAATTGTGTGTGGCAACAGAGTGACATTTACATCATGAAACAATTCACATTACTCTCAAATCTGCACATAGATCTATAAGTCTAGGGCTACACATACAAAATCAAGAATAATGAGGACTGTTGAATATAGCAATGTTTTTAAAAGAATTTATTTATTTATTTATCTATTTATTTATTTATTTATGCAAAAGAGAAAGAGAGAGAGCACACACGCATGAGTGGGGGAGTGGGTAAGGGCAGAGACAGAGTGAAAGGGAGACTCTCTGTTGACTAGGGAGCCAGACACAGGGTTCATTCCCAGGACCCTGAGATCACGACCTGAGCTGAGGCTAAGAATCAGACATTCAACCAACTGAGCCACCCAGGCACCCCAATATTGCAATATTTGTGAAATGAATTAATGAGTTCCTTTCTCTATTGAGACAGAAGATACACTAAGTTAACTCACACTAACGTGCCACGTCTCTCGGAAGATGATAGCTTTGAGGTATGCTTCCCATCCACACTGAGAGCACTCGGTTGCCAGAACACAAGGCTCTGGATGCTGGCTTCATCCCTGGATGTCTTTACCACTCCTCCCAGCACAATGCTAGCTGCCGATGTGATTAGCATGTTATGCATAATTGTCCTTTTGCACATCCATGTATCTGAGAAATGTGCATGAGTCACTTGGGCTGTGAAATAAACTCGGGAAAAGCAGTGGCAAGAGGAAGAGAGCCAGCTTCGTGGAGCTCTCATTCTGGTGCAGGAACATCACTGAACAACCAACCGCAGGTTATATACACAAACACCGTTGTCAGGAGGCTGAGCAGCCAGTTACCTGCAGGGCAGGAGGCCCACGCCCCAGGCTGGAGCAAGTGTCACCAAAGCTGAAAACCTGTCTACAGGTGAGTCAGGATCATCTAGGCCAAGAAAAGTGAACAGAACCACCTACACAAAGACAAAATATCAGGGATAACACAAACAACAGAGCCCGGGCCAGCGGTCCCGAGAAGGCGGTGTGGCTGGAACGGGGCCGAGCAATAGGACCACGTGAAGGTTTTAGTTAGGGTGTTTCTCCGGGTGTTAACTGGCTCTGACCAGGGAAAGACTGCAAGAGGAGGAGCCAGACGGGTGGGCGTGAACCAGGGCTGAGTGAACAGCAAGGTTGTCTGGGACCCCATGGGTGGGAATACCACCTGGATTGGTCAGTGACTGCATGCAGGACGAACAAGATTGTGAGGTCAAGAGCTGATCATCAGAGACCTGCCCTGGGAGCTGGAGGCACAAGTATATTCAGATGACAGGTCCCTTTCTATGTCCACTCCAGACTTACCGTCCAAGCTTCAGATTCATACGTCCCCTCTCTGCTGGGAACGTTCATTCCACTCTTCCACAGAAACTCGACTAACACACCCACAGCTGAACGCCTCATGTTTTCCCTGAACCACCTATTAAGGTAAACAGCTCCTCCTCCATTTTTCCTCATTATAGCAAATGTTCCTACCATTTGCTAATCATCTGTGATGGTTAATTTTCTGTGTCAACGTGACTGGGCCACTGGGTACTCACATATTTGGTCAAATATTATTCTGGGTGTGTCTCTGAGGATGTTTTTTTGCATGAGATTAACATTTGAATAGGTTGACAGAGTAAAACAGATTATCCCCTACCAATGTGGGTGGGCCTTATGCAATCAGTTGAAGTCCTGAATAGGACAAAAGGGCTGATCCTCCCTTAAGTAAGAAGTAACTCCACCTACCTGACTGCTTTCAAGCTTTCAAGCATCAATCTTTTCCAGCCTTTGGACTTGAATTAAAACTTCCTGAGTCTTGAGCCTGCTGGTTTTCAGACTGCAAGTTATATCATGGGCTCTCTTGAGTCTCCAGCTTGCTGAATGTAGAAATCAGGACTTGTCAGCCTCCACAATCACATGAGCCTCTTCCTCATAATGCCTCTTTCTCTACCTCTCTCTCTCTATCTGTATGTATGTATCCTACTGGTTCTGTTTCTCTGGAGAAGCCTGACTAACACATCAGCCAAAGAGGGGAAGAGGTTGCCTAGAAAGAAGGTAAAGTAAAGAACAAAACACACCAACCAGCCCTAGAAAAACTAAGGTAAGCTACAGGGTACCACATGGTATAAATAAACTCTAGAGTACACAAAGACATAGAAATGAGCAGGATTCACTGAGAAGTCAGATAGGCTGGCACTCAGGCTGGGCTGCACCTGGGCACCCAGCCAGCTAGTGAGAGAACTGTCCCCCAGATTCCCATCCTGCTAAGCGTGGCTGAGTGGCTGAGCTCAGATCACTGGTACATGCAGGGGACTGATGTGACCCTATAACATCTCATTGAAGATGGAGTCAAGGTCCTACATTTCCCTTTCTGTCTTCTGAAGGGTGGAAACCCTATCTGAGAAGGATTCTGTTTCACCTCCATGGACAAGGGCCACACCTTCAAAGATGGTGCAGTGAGAAGATGGAAGAAATCCGGGTCCCTGAGTGACCTTGTGGAGCTGAGCTTCCACAGCCACCTGGGCCGTCACCTCGGGACCCCCTCCATGACAGATTCAATCCTTCCTGATGAGAATCACAATGTGTTGGAGTCTCTCTGTTGCACTGAAGCACATCCATGGATTCAGCAGCACAGGCCCCGCCACAGTTTCCTCCAAAACAGGTGGAATGGATGTGGGTATGCACACTCACTGCTATAGCTGCACCCCAAAGAGCATCTCCACATAGCAGACTCTGGGGAGCCAGGTGACAAGCGGTGGATGGGAAGGCCCAGTTGGAGATGAAAGGAGGGCGAAGAAGTTAGAGGGTCTGGTTACAATGACTCACTGTGACGTGGAGAAGAGCCTAATTGCAAGTGGCTAAGCTGTACTGCATGAGATTTCAAGAACCAAGAGGTTTTAAAAGACCTTTTACTCAAGTTGGAGCTTATTCCTCATGATGCTGCAATTGGAGATTTTTGTTCACTCACCTGCTGTGTTTGCTGTCTGCCTTTCACATCTGTCCTTTTCCAAAGTGTCCCTGAAAAGCTGCATATGGAATCACATTGGATTTAAAAAAAATAATTTCTCTATTTTCCTTCTCATGAGGACCCCAAGAAGTGCACCACCTAAACTGTGCCCTGAGAACACCTCCGCTCCCTTGGTAATTATTTCCCTCAGGCTTTGTCATCATCCCTGTTTCATAAGACCTGCCTCCCCGCAAGCTCAGGACACATCCAAGTGCCTGGCTCTTTGTCCTTGACACATGGCCCCCTCCAGCTCTCCTTCAGACCCTCCCGCTGCAAACCTCTCCCACTTCCTTCCTTGTTGTGTGGGCTTCTGCCTATGACTCAGATTGTCCTGCAGCCACAGGCCATTGTTGGGCTGGGGGTGCACACAGCATCATTGTCTTTCAAATACACATCTCTCTGATGGGATGAAACTTTTAGGACTCATTTCACCAAGCAAAACAGGTAAAATCATGTTATTACCTGTCACTACGTTAAGTGTCCCACTCACAGAATGCCTGTTACAGATGGATGCCGATGGCTAATATATTGATTAAAACATGCTTTCCCAATTATGTCATCATGAGAATGACCAGACACATTTCGAATATGACCTCTCTTTCTTGTCATAGGAGAAGCGAGTTTCTCCATGGGAGGAGGGGTGACAGCTTTGTTTGGGCTGATAACGCATCTTACATACAGGGTTCAACTCACATTAACTAAGACCAGTTTGTAAATCCAAAGAATATACAATTAACTTCATTTGGAGGCTCCGATGTGGTTTTACCAAGTTGCCACACCTCAAATAGAGACACAGCCGTGAAGAGGAGTTCATTGGTAACCAAAGCCAGAGAAGACCCGTGGCGTGCCCCTCAGGCCGGGATGACTCTGGAGGAGTGCCTTGCATCCTTCACACCCATGTCATTAAAAATACATCTTTTTCCTCCTCCAGGCTTCCTCTCGGTGGCTTGACAATTCTTCACGGAAAATATATGACGGAGAAAAACAGTGCTACATAGCATGTGTGATCAAAGGACAAGGGCTTTGTGTGAAAGCACGCGATGCTGCATTTGCTGTGATTACAGTCCAGGAAGGCTGGCCACTCCCAATTTCTTGTCTGCAATTCAATTAACCTAATGTGTACCTTTCTGCTTTAAGGTGTTCATTTTTTCTACGTGAAAAAAAAAAAAAAACCCAAAGAGAATGGAAGAAATGATGAGAGTATAAAATCTGACAAATGGGATTGTTTGGTGTATCTTCCTCATGTGACATCTGTTTCGTGAGTGCACTTCCTAGCTATGGTCTTCAAAAGAACGTAAACTGATTCTGGGTATTATTTTCATGTTTTAGAAGAAATGGGATCACATTTCTCACAGATGATCAGGTTGGAACTTGATTTCACATAAGAGATGAGGGTTACATCTGGAGAAGAACCGCCCATCCCTTGAATAACTGGGATTAGTTTACCTGGATCGTAAATAACACACATTTAAATATCCCTCACAGGTATAGCAATCTTAAAATAATCTTAAGACAGGTGTTGATAACAGACAGTAAATAGCCAAGGTGATTCAAGGTCAGTTTCTTCTTCTAGAAGCTTCTGCAGATAATCAGCATCTCCCAACCACCTGCCTGACCCTTTACAAAAGCAGTGTCCTGACATTTGCAAGCTACTGATGAAAGGCAGCCTGGTTTGCTACGGGTATGTTCTACAAATGCATTTGTAAGGGACGGAGTTGGGACTGAGTAGGCATGAACATCATGGCAAGGTCACAGTGGGCATAGGCAGGCTTCTGTGGCACTTGGAAGGCGCCACGCTGACTACCAAGGATGCTAACACAACTGGCAGGGCAGGACACAGAAGCCTATACTCATGAACGACATCTGCTGAGCCACATTTCCTGTCCTGGTCCTGTCTGGCCTCATGATCAGCCTTGAAAGTGTCAGTGTTGCAAGACTCTCTGGGGTCTTCAACGGAAGGACTGAGCACAGATAATGTTCCAGGACACCCACTGTTGGTGTTATTCCATTTTGTGCAAAGCCTGTGACTGTCTCTCTCTGACCTCGCTCCCTGGTCCACCACCCCATCTGTCCTTGCCTGGCCCGTCACCAAGCTGCTTTATTTTTCTCTGTATTATAGCAAAACTCCATGTGTATTGCAGCATATTTCATTCATAAGGGATCTGATATGTTTTTTTCTATGCAAGGATTGTTAATTAGGATTATTATTATTATTATTGGTTAGTGCTCTGGTTGCAAAATTTCTGAGATTTTGAGTGTTCTACTGCAACGCAATATTTCTTCTGGCTCTTGCTGTTTTCAGCACATGATTTTGCACAAAGTCATTACCTTTAAGTGGTCCTCGAACTACCTACCCCTCTGTCTCCACCACCACCATCCTGAAGCAAGCTGTGGCCGTCCCAGGCTTGGCCCCCCGCAGCAGCCCCTCACGGGGCCAAAGTGGCCTTACCAAACACAGGTCTGAGCACATCACCACCCTTGGCACAAATGCTTCCAGAAAACAAGGAGTAAAAGAAAACATCTTCAACTTGGTGAAGGCTATATTCCCAAAACATTTAGTAAAGATCACATTTAATGAAGAAACTTTAAAATCAGGAACAATGATGCCCAGTAATAACAAGTGTTTAACCTGGTATCAAAGGTCCTTCCTTACCAAAGTAATGAGAAGGGGGAGTGGAAGGAGGGAGAGGGAGAGGAGGAGCGGGGAGAGGAGGAAGGGGAAGAAGAGAGGATGGGGAGGAGGAGAGAGAGGAGGATGAGGGGGAGAGGAAGAGAAGGGGGAGAGGAGGAGGAGGGGGAGAGGAGGGCAAGAGAGGAAAAAGTAGAGAAAGGAAGAGGGGAGGAGGAAGGGAAAGAGGAGGCGAGGAGGAGGCTTGAAAAGAGGAAGATCAAAGACCATTCTTGCAGGCAGATGACATAATCCTAGCACAGAAATCCCAACAGAATGAAGACACTTCAAACTAAGGAGTGTTAAAAAATGTTGATGGATATAAAAATTAGCTTGAAAATCAATAGCATTTCTCTACGCCTATAATAACCAATGAAAGTTTTTTTTATCAAACGTATGTGATAAAGTTTTTGCCAAATGCCTTTTCTGTATCAATAATTGCATGGCTAATGTGATGATAAATGAGAAAAGAGGGAAGAACCTGATCAGACAATAAGAAAACCATGAATACAGTTTGGAGCAAGAGAAATGCATGTAACTGTAACTGGCAATATATAATAAAACATAAGTCATTGAACATTATCAGAGAGAAATAAAGTAAGGAGATGCTACTTTACAACCGTCGTGTCTATACGATCCTACAAGTCTGACAGCACCCAGAGTCCGTGAGCGTGGGCAGAAAGAAGGACCCTCACACACCTCTTCTGGGAATGTGAGGCACCGTAACTGCCCTGGAGAACATTCCAGCAGTAATGCAGGCCACATGCCAGTGGAATCTGTGACCTGTCCATCCCATGCTGTGTGGCCTGGAGACCCCACCCCAAAGACTGTAAGGCCACATGGCAGGGGACAACTACTGAGGCAGGCTTTAGAAGCCTGGGAGAGAAATACAACCCTGTGACAACAAAGTAAAATATCACACAGCTACCACTCCAGTCCACACGAGCACAGAGGGGGCACAGCAGAGCACGTCCCCAAGGCCGGGGAAGAGCCCATTACTACATCCTGTGCCTTCAATAACAGTTGTGAAGCTCTGTGTATGAAGTCTTTAAAAATGTTAAAAAGATTTGATAATGATCTTTAGAATTGTTGTCAGGGTGCAGATGGTCAAATGGATAAATTCAATTTAGGGAAAGAGTATTACCAAAATTGAACAAGGCCCAAGATATCTGTAATTAGTCTCCAGGAAAAAGAAGATTATCCAGAAAAGTCAAGAATAAAGAATGCTCACAGAAGTTCATAGGAAAGGGGCAAGAGACAGCATCCAGTAGGCATCTACCTGTGGCAGGCCCTCGACGTAGCTCGCACATGTCAAATGATGGAAGAAGTATGAAATTAAGTGGTTTATGAGACCCAGGACAGTTCTGAATGAACAGTTCCAGAGGCATGGCAAGAATTAGATTGGCAAGTTAACTGCAGAACTGCCTAATTATTTTCTTTATTATTTTTATTGTTTTCTTTAAAGAAGAGAATTTTTCTTGCTGGTATTGTATAACCATAAGAAAAAAAGGAAAATATTCTCTAGTATAATTAAATCTATGTATTTACATTTAAATTCATATTTAATTCATTAAAAAGTTAGTGCTCTCTGTTGGATCTGAAAAAAAAAAAACCTAATTGAACTCAGTATATTTTTATCAGTGAGTACTAACTCGGTTGGAACCAATATCGGATTAAGCTTGATGCCAAATTAGGGTTAAAATCACTTTTAAGAATAGTTACTTGGAGGGGCACCTGAGCAGCTCTGTCTGTTATTGATTTCAGCTCAGGTTATGATCTTGGGGTCCTGGGGTCCAGCCCAACGTCAGGCTCCCTGCTCAGTGGGGAGCCTGCTTCAAGATTCTCTCTCTTTACCTCTACCTTCCCCTCCCCTTCGTGCTCTCTCAAATGAATAAATATTTTTTTTATTTTTAATAATAGTTACTTGCTTTCCACAAAAAAAAATCGTATCTCATTGAAAGTTAAGCTATGCTCAATGATTTCCTTTATTGGGATATTGTAAAATGGTCAGATGCTAAAAACAAAAAACCAAAAAAACCCCCACAATTTTGGTGTAAGCAGACATAACCCATTTTTTCTCCCCTGTGATGCTTCCACAAAGCAGGAGGGCAGGAGGTGCCCAGTGGCACCACACAGACAAACACGTGCTGCCCTGAGTGGAAGCACACAGAACCACGCAGCATGTGCCGGGGACACGGGCAGGCCTCACTGGTAATTAAGTAACTGACAGGTGTGAACTCACTATAAGGTTTCACCACAACGGCTTCCTTTCCAAACAATCGAAATCTTTTCATTTTCAACTTTAATTACATTTTCAGAATAGGTGATTTCTCAAACTGGAGTCTCTACCATCGATTACCACGGGCAACAGATGATGGAAACAGGACATTGTACCACAAAATTAAAGGTTATTCAGCACTGTGGATTGAGTCGAGCTAATTATGTAGACAACTGGGAGAAGTGAGAAACACAGGTAATGTGCTGCTCAGTATGTCAATATTCAAAGAAGAAAAACAGAATTATCATCACACACATTCTACAAGCCAGGAGCCTGGATGATGGTTATTTCTCACTCTGTCACCTACCATCGCTTGCCCTTGGGATGTCACTTCTCATGATGGGGGCTCAGTGACCTCTTACCTAACACAGGCAGTTGTTCATGCTGCAGACCTCACTGAGTGTTTGTACAGGGGTGAGGGGATGACACCTGCAGGGTGCTCTTCACACAAATCTAACACTTCACTACTTTTATTAATGGAGGAAGCAGATCCATAGTCCCAGAAGCCAGAAATAAAGATAGGGCATGTACTCAAGGATAACTACATGCGGAGGAGGAAACTAAGACTAGTTTGGTTTTACTTTAATCTCAGATCACATTCCGCTTCTGATCATCATTATTCTTTACACCACCTCTGTCCCATGAGAGTCAGAATCGCAAATGAGATTGGTGAAGAACAAGATGTGCAGGTGGGTCGGGAGGATTAGCAAATGTCAAATAACAAAAAGAGAAAGAAGGGGAGGAGTGAAATTCGATCCCGGCGCATTCTTTAGCCAGCTGTGTTCAATCTTTCGCTGCCATCGTCCAGATTTATAGGTGCATAAATGTACCTTCTATTCTCCAGGATGGATTTAATTATTGTCAAGAAGCATTTTTCAAAAAAACACTTCAGTTTCTGTGTCGGCCTCTGACTCATCACAGCTGAAAACAAATTAGAGGTTGCAAAGGTCCCTGTCGTGTACAGAACAACTGTGATTTTCTAAATGGAAGGACATCTTTAAACATCTGAGAGAGCTTTGATTTTCATACGCGCCATATTCCATATTTAGCCAGAATCTGCCATAGAAAGTCATGTGCAAAATCCCGAGGGAATACTAATCACACCAGTGCAGCTCGAGTGTATCATATCCATGTCTTGAGTCATCCGTCTCTTTTTCTCCTTTCCTTATCAATCACCTGGTTTACTGCTGTAAAGACACTCTTCTGATATCATCTTGGGCATATTAGCTAAAGAACGTGTAACACAAATCTCTGAACATCTGAAAGATTCGGTTCAATTTTTCTATGAAAAATTTCCAATCAGAAGTTCTGAAGGTAAAACTCTAGCCCTGCAGATGCTGGGGCTTTAAATCAGTAGTACCTGATTTAAATGGATACCCAAATGTTGCTCCCAGCACTATTTTCCCAGCACAACACGCTTCATCCTGTAATCCTCAGTCCACTTTCTTATGCAATAATGTGTGCGTGCATGCACCTCATGTGAGTGTGTGTGGTCATACATTGTCTCTTTTTATTACATCCTGGGAGCATATATATTACATATACAGAAGACTGGACATGTGCTCTTTTCACTATTCCTCTCATTAAGAACAAGCAAACACTCTGGACATCTCATAGGAAACAAACATAAGAAGACTCTGAAATGTGTAGAGAGAAAGGCAGGTCAGCTACACACTTTGGGACCTGAGGAACGACACGATGGTCAGGCCCTGGGTTTTCTTTTTGCCTTGTGTATTCCACACCTGGAACTGAAGAACCCAGCAGCTCCAAACACCAATGGGCACAGAGGAAGAAAATTAGAAGCCC
The DNA here is from genome assembly GCF_048164855.1 of Canis lupus baileyi. Classification (NCBI taxonomy): domain Eukaryota; kingdom Metazoa; phylum Chordata; class Mammalia; order Carnivora; family Canidae; genus Canis; species Canis lupus. The sequence continues at coordinate 55,546,016 of NC_132838.1, forward strand.
AAACAAAAGCCTGACCTCTCATGTGGGGGAGCCTAGAGTCCCTCTAACCAGGCCATAATGAGGTGCCCAATAACCCCACAAGGGTGGTGTCCACCACCCAATGGGCATGAAGGCTCCAACCACTGCTTGGTGGTAATAAAGCCACACCTTCCTTTGGCAGAAGTGGAGGACATTTGGGAGCCAGAACACCCCCTTCTGTTCAGTAGCAACAGACTCCAACTCAAGAGTCAAGAGGAAAAGGGTAGTCTTCCACCCCTATCTGAAGTAATGGGGTGGCACTCCCACTTCCTCTGCTGGGATGGTGCTTGAGCACACCACTTAAACCCCAGTCTTAGAAAGGATCTGGGGTCTCATATCATAGTAACCAAAAGTGAAGATTTCAACAACAACAAAAAAATCACACATCACACCAAGAACCAGGAAGATTTCAATCTGCATGAAAAAAGACAACCAATAGATGCCAAGACAGAATGACAGAAAGGTTAGAATTATCTGACAAAGATTTCAAAGCAGCCATGAAACAATGCTTCCACAAGCAATTGAAAACAGTTGAAACAAATGAAAATAAAGACATCAATCCCTCAACTAAGAGACAGGAAATGTTTGGAAGAACTAAGTGGAAATCTGGAATCTGAAAAATAAAGTAATCAAAATAAAAAGTTTGCAGTTTGGGCCTGATAGCAGAATGGAGAGAACAGAAGAAGGTATTGGTACAATGGAGGATAAAACAATAGAAAGCTCTCCCCTCCATATCTAGAGAAAAAGCAATATCAACCCAAAGCAAGCACAAAGGACATAAATACATACAAATAAATATGAGGAAATGAATGAATGAATAAATATAAACAAAGAGCAGTAATCAATGACATTAAAAACAGAAAAGCAATAGAGAAAATCAATGAAACAGAGCTGGGTTGTTTTTTTTAAAGATCAATAAAACTGACAAACTTCTAACAAGACTGACAAAGAAGAGAGAAGGAAGAAGAAGAAGAAGAAGAAGAAGAAGAAGAAGAAGAAGAAGAAGAAGAAGAAGAAGAAGAAGAGAGAGAGAGAAAGCACAAAGTAGTATCAGGAATAGAACAGGGGGCATCACTACAGATCCTGAAGACATCAAAGGTTAATAAGGGATCCAGTTGAGCACAGAGATTTGCCATGGCAGATGAAATGCACCTGGGATGGACACTGCTGGCATGGTCTACCTACAGGTGGATGGACCTTTGTAAGAGGCCCACACAGGCTTGAGAGGGAAGTTCAACGTCACCTGGGCAGGAAAGTCTGGATGCCACGCCCTTGGAGCATAGTGAGAAGGGAAGCAGGGCAGATTCTGGAGGAGCACATCCTCTGGTGAGGGACAAGGCCAGACAGGTCTCCTGAGGCTCAGGTCCAGGGACAGGGGCTCCTCTTGTCCAGATCTAGATACTATGCTACTTAAATTTTTTTTCTTTGTTTGTTTGTTTTTCCTATTGACAGGAGATGACACTCATAGAAAGATACAGAGGACTACTAGGAACTTGGGACTAAGTTAACACGCATTGTATAGACTTATATAAGGCTCTACAGCTGCATCATTCACTATTTGACAAATATTTCTGGGGTGCCTGAGCTGAGGCAGGAACTGGGCTAAGGTTATGGGTGGGCGGTAGAAAGACACAAGAGTAGCAGCCTAGGGAGAGAGGTACCAGGCAGGAGCTCCACACACTGAGGTGGTCGCTGCTCTCCTCCCCCCCACCCCATGGTCTCGATACAGCACCACGAGGTCCACAGATTTGCTGTGTGCCTACGTGTCTAGAAGATGTATTGAAACCAGAGGGCTCTGCTTTCTTAATTCTTCATCACGTATGCTACCATGTGTTTTATGGGTAGACAAAGTTGACCTGAATCACTACTACCACACAAAGTTTATCCTGAGTTTTCTTATTTTATTGGAAAGGAAATAAGCCATGCAGTGTGTCAGGCATGTCAATTAGAATATACTAGTACATATTCGAGGGCTGACCCTCTCAGATTCTCCACCTGGTGGGTGTTCTCAAGGAGATTCTCCACCTTGACAGGTATGTTGAATGACTTGCTCGGCTACCCTCAGGTGGGAGGCGAGATCCTGCTGTGAACAAGGGGGGAGTGCCTGATGAAGGAGGTCTGCATTCCTGACAGCTCATTTAGAAATTAAGCCAAAAAACACAAGCACAGATCAAGAAAACATAGTCACGCGATCACGAGGAAGGATCCATATTCCATAGAAGTTGCATCATTGGCTTGCAATCCGTAGGATGGTGTATCTCCCTGACACTGAGGCTCCTGCTCTAGCACCTACACTCCCCGATCCCCAAGTCCTGCTCACTGCCCTAGTCCAAACACTGCTCCCATCTGCTTTCTTTTCAGACTGTAGGAACCCTAGCTGTACAGCTCAACTTTGTGGCTGCTGGATTCCTATAGACCAGAACACACAAATCCGTGACTGGATTTCACATGGAGAAAGAGTAACTTTTTTGTTGTTGTTGTTTTGTTTTTTAAAAGCATACTTGATTAATAAAATGAGGAGGAAAATAAATCTAAGGGATGCTAAGGGGGATGAAAGAATAGATTTTCATCTGTGCAGGTGGACCATGCAGGAAAATAGGCAGCAGCCACTGCTTTATGCTCTGTTCTTTTAAGTGAGATCTGGGTCACAGCCCTGGGCAGAAATGCAAAAACAGTCATGCATGGTATGGAGGGAAGACAAATAATAGGAATATTGAGGACTGGCTGAAAACACAAAAAGGACAGAAGAGTGAATTACAAGTCCTAGAAGTGAACTCATTCCTGTCCTGATGCAATCATTCGCTCAGATTCACTCTCTTAGCAAGAAAAAAAAACCCATAACACTGAGTCTGTGAAACATTCAGTGTGAAACCAGAGGCAAAAACAAATAAGTCTCGCCTGTGATATCCTGGAGGTCAATTTTGGTCGCATCCTTTATAGAGGTGGCAATGTCTTGGCATGATATTCTAGAACTAGAGGAAGTTGGCCAGCTGGTTAGGGCACCCACGAGTCAGCCCATTGCTGTTTTCTACAAAGTCCAGCTGTGGCATCACCCACGTCAACCCCACTGCTGCCACCACACCCAGCCTAAAACCCCACTGCTCATGCCTCAGCTTCCAACGTGGCTTCCTGGTTTCAAGCACCCCGCTGGGCTAGTCTGACACCCTGCTCCAACTGTGTCAGTTCCCTGGTGGACCCTTCCTGCCCATCACCCAGCCTAACCCCAACCCCCCAGTACCATACAGGTCACCCCTACATCCTGCAGTGGACGAGCTGGGGAGGGGCTCATTTTCCAGTTTTATTTGCATGCTACTAGCTTGAGCCATGGGACACACTCTCACACTGAAGGGACACTTTGGGTCACATTTGGGTTCTTGCAATAAACCACAGAAAAGCCATGTGGCTCAGCACTGAGGCCTGGCCCTCCAGGCTCACGTCTTGAGAAGACCCATCCATGAGACAGAACACGTAGGGGAGAAAGAAGAAAGTTTATCTATGAGCCTGGGACAGGTTGAATTGTGTCCCTACAAAAGATCTGTTGAAGTCCTACATCCAGAACTGTGAACGTGACCTTATCTGCAATAGGGCCTTGGCGGATTCATGGAATGAAGATGAGTCATCAGGGTGGACCCTGGACCAACAAGCCTGGCTCCTTACAAGATAAGAAGACAAAGATGCAGAGAACAGAGGGCCATGGGACGGGGCAGGCAGAGGGGTAGTGCATCTACACGCTGGGCGCACCAGGCATGGCCCCCAGCCCTGTGCTCGGGCCGGTTCTTCTTTGGAGCTCGTGGAAGGAAGCAGCCCTGTCTTCAGGCTTCTGGCCTCCAGACCACAAGAGAATCAGTTTCTAAGCTGCCTTGTTCATGGTGCTTTCTAACAGAAGCCACAGGAAACCAATACCACATCTTAGTGAGTTTTTGTCAAAAGGCACAATTTGGCTTCAGCACCCTGTGTTCTAGATTGTTCTCTTCGGCCCGAGGGCCCAGGCCTCACTGCCCTTAGCACTTGCACAGTGGCCATGCCAGGCCTGCCTCACTCCTGCCACGTGCTTCTCTCCTGGATGCAGCCCAGGGACTTGCTGGCACAAGCGGCAGGACACATCAAGCACACAGCTCAGGGGCGCCTGGGGGGCTCAGTAGGTGAAGTGTCTGCCTTCGGCTCAGGTCATGATCCTGGGGTCGTGGGATCAAGCCCTGTGTCAGGCTCCCTGCTCAGCGGGGAGTCTGCTTCTCCTTCTCCTTCTGCCCCTCCCCTGCTTGTGCTCTTTCTCGTGTGTCAAATAAATAAACAAAACATTAAGAAAAAAAATAATAAAAGCACAGCAGCTCAGTGCCAGTCCTGGACAGCACCTTTGCATCATGACAGTTAGTGAACAGAAGGAGAACAGCTGGGCAGGAGGGCAGGGTACCTCCTCTTGGCCCCTCGGTCAGGCTTAAAGCCAGAAGCAGGAGTCCGGTACCATCCCTCCCCATCGCCCCTCTCTGCACCTCAGCTCAGGAAAGCAAGGATAGCCCCACCTCAGGAGGAGGTAACTGGCAAGTGCAGCTCTGCTGTTGAACTGCAGTTCCAATGTGCCACACGTGGGTTCTTGCCATTGGGTCAGGTGGACACATAAATACCAACAAGAAGGCCACCAGCCCCATGCTGCTGCCTCTTAGAAAGGAGTACACCTGGGTGGGGATGGGCAGAGTCAGGGAGGGTGGTCAAAAGATATAAACTTCCAGGGATAAGATATATATGTCCTGGGGTGGAATGTGCAGCATGGTGACTACGGCTAATAATACTGGGCTGCGTACTTGGAAGTTGCTAAGAGAATAGATTTTAAATGTTCTTACCAAAAAAGAGATGGTAATGAGGTGATGCATCAGAGGTGTTAGTGGGAGCTGTAGTGATAATCGCCTTGCAGGAGGATCAACATGAGCTACAGCTCACTTAAACTTGCCACAGCATGGGCAGGACAGTTACGTCTCAACAAAACCAGAAAAAAGGTAGAAAGAAAAGGCAGACTCCTGAACGAGAAAAATCTAAAAACAGATCCAGGTATGTGTAAGACTTTAGAGCATAAGCAATGTCTGAAGTCAGAACACAAGGAAAAGGTTGTAATAACAAAGAATAAGCAGTTTGGAAAAAAAAAAGTTAAATCCCTAGGATACATCTTAGAATTCAAAATGCCAGAAAAATTAAGTCTAACTATGAAAAATTAACACTGAAGTACTTAGAATAAAATAAGGCTGAGCATCTATGTCATCTTTTGATGGATGGGACTTTTCGAAGTATGAAATCAAGACTAAATTTAAAACTTTCGGATGTCAAAATAATATAATCAGAATTTAAACTTCAAAAAAATATTTGTACCATGCATAACAAAGCCTCGATGTGCCCTCGAAAGAGCTGCCACAGATCAGGGAAAGAATAAAGAACCTGTGTCTGAGCAGAGCAGAAGGAGCCAGAGTGGGAGGACCGGAAGCCCAGGGTGGAGAACGAGATCTGGCGGGGAGAGAAGGGGACAGAGGTGGAGTTCAAGAACAGAGTGCTGGGGACGGCTGGGGGCCCCGCACACATACAGCCTATCTGCTTCAGTTCCAGAATGTTCCAACATGACACATTACCACACTGCAAATGCGTGTCTTTCATAATTAACTTATACCTGGGGCAGATATATTAGATATAGATTTTTGCAATCATGATTGTTTTATTATTTGTCATCTCCTTACACAGACAAAAAGAGCGTTGTGAGTCTACCTTCACTTCCTTTCATTAGCTTTTTAGTTGTGCGCACCAGGGAACGGGGGCAGATCTTATCTGTGGCAGGCTGTCACTTGGCCGGGCGGATGGCAAGTGACAGATGCCGGCCCGGGGAGGACATTAATGCCTGGCAGTTCAGCAGGAAACGCTGCTCAGCCTCATGCGTCAGGCAGGACCTCAGTTTCCAAGAGGACATCTACACCAACTCATCGGGGAAAAAACTAAAAGCCTTTGAAGACAATTTTCCCTTTAAAAAAGGCTAATCGTTCCACGTTCACTTGAATAAAATAATCTTAGGGCCATATCAAAAGCTCAACCAATGTGTATTGCCTTTTTAATCATATAACAGAATACACAGATATCTGAAAATACAAGTCTGTGCACACATTCCCTTTAAAACAGTCAAAAGGGAATCCCTGGGTGGCTCAGCGGTTTAGCACCTGCCTTCAGCCCAGGGCATGATCCTGGAGACCCGGGATCGAGTCCCACGTCTGGTTCCCTGCCTGAAGCCTGCTTCTCCCTCTGCCTGTGTCTCTGCCTCTCTCTCTTTCTCTGTGTCTCTCATGAATAAATAAATAAAATCTTTTAAAAAAAATAAAACAGTCAAAATAACTTGACCCCCAAACATGGAGTAATGACGATGTGTTTCCCGGAAAGTAAGTAGCAAGTATTTCAAGAGACATATCTCACAATCTCCCCGACTGTTGCAAGATGCCCGCATCCTCATACCCAGGGAGGCCACTGAGACTGGACATTCTGAGACCAAGTATATCTCAGCCACTGACCTTGAGTTCATGAAGAGTGAAATTCCATTTTTTTAAACCCATGAAACAGGTCTCGAGCCTGTTAATACAACAGGGGAGGGGAAAGGTTGAAGGCTACAAATCCAGCCCCTGGCGGTTTCATCCCTGGCCTGTGGTCTGTGTACATCGCGTCCGTGTATGCATGAACAACTGAACATTTGTTATCAAGAATGGCAGGAAGCAAAGATCTTGAGGGCTGTTTACTAACCACATGGAAGAAATCCTCATTTTGACAGAGGTTGATTCTGAAAACAAAGCCAACAGACCATGGCGGCAGTCAGCAAGATGTCCCTGAAGAGGGCCAGCCTCTGTCATACTCAGCCATGTCACTTCTGAAAACGCCCGTGGACAACAGGTCAATGAATGGGTGTCTGGGGTATAATACTTTATTAGAACATGAAATTTGAATTTCATATCATTTTCATGGATCATGAAATTTTTTTAAAAATTTTTCCCCTAGTTGTTTAAAAAACAGTAAAACTTACTCTTAGCTCATGGACCACACAAAGACGGGAGGTGGGCACTGGTCTGATGTCACTGATACGGTGACTCCAACCCTCAAGGGCAAACAAGGGGCTACCATTTCAATGGTGAAACCCAGAATGAACCACAGCCAACCTGTGGACATAATTCCAGAGAAACCAAGAGGAGGGGGTTGCTTCTTCCTTGACAGAGGTTTTGGGGCCAGACGGCAGCCCCTCCTAGGCACTTCCAGGTGGGGCTCCAGGTGGGGCTCTCCGTGGGGTGCACCCTAGTGCTCTTCCCTTCTGGTCTGTTCTTTTATTTCTACCTGGTCCTTAGCTGCCATTTCCCAAAATGGCCCCAGGCACTCAGCATTTTCTTCCTTTTTCACATCTCACAGAACCTGAACATGTGCAAGGGTTGGTACCAGTAAGAACGTTAAATGAATTGATGCCTGCTTCAAAGTATGCGCACCCCACTCTACCACCTGTCTCATTTAATACTATCACTTGAACAGCACAAGTTGTCTGTAGTGATTTTTCTGGGTATCCACTTCTATTTTGAATGTTTTTCTCAACCCCTGTGATGGTTATTCCGGATCTGGTCAAGAGTTTGATTAGACATTCAGAAATATAGATCAGAAAATAAGTGTACTTCACATTCTGCCTACTTTTCATCAAAACACTAATCAATGGAGACGCGAGCAATCTCATCATTTTTCAGATTGCAAACTACTACTTTCTGCTCAGGAATCGCAAGGCTGCATGATTATTAACCTTGCATTCTTTCTGATAAATGTCACCCTAGTAATACTGGTTAGAGCACATGGAGGAGATCTTGTAAAGGAATGTTCATATTAAAATTTGCAAATTCTATGTCCCAACATTCAACCATGATCTGCAGAAGGGAATTCATGTCAAATTTCTCAGAAATGACAACTTTGGGATACATGGGAGAAAGAACTTCAATCTGAACATTTAGCTGGTTTAAATCCCCAAGCTCCCAAGTCTTAAGAGCTATTTTTTTTTCTTTCTCTCTTTTTCTTTTTCTTAGAGAGAGAGTGCAAGAGAAGAGAGGGAGGGGCAGAGAGAGACAGAGAATCTCAAGCAGACTCCACGCCCAGTGTGGAGCCCAATGCGGGGCTTGATCTCACGATCCCAAGATCATAACCTGAACCAAAATTAAGAGTTGGTAGGATGCCTGGGTGGCTTAACAGTTAAGCGCCTGCCTTCGGCCCAGGGCGTGATCCTGGAGTCCTGGGATCGAGTCCCATATCAGGCTCCCTGCATGGAGCCTGTTTCTCTCTCTATGTCTCTGCCTCTCTCTCTGTTTCTCTCATGAATAAATAAATAAAATTTTTAAAAATTAAGAGTTGGATGCTTAACTGACTGAGCCACCCAGGTACCTCTTAAGATCTATTTTTTAATTATTATTGGCTTTCATTTTTCATCATAATAATTCAATGCATATTTTAAATTAATAGGACACCATAAAATGGACATATTTTCATTAAACAAATATTCATATTTTAACTAATAAATATTCAATTTTAACTAATATTAACCAAATGTTTGGTGACGCCTATTCAACATAACTACCGTTTAGTGAACTCCTACCATGTGCTAAGAACATGGTAGATGCTTTATAAACTCTTGGATAGGAGCATGATATCAATTACAATATTGATCTTCCAAGATCACGGCAAAGAATAGATTTCTAATAGTTGCAATGACAAAATGAACACGTTAACTAAAGGACTAACGTTTCCATGTCAGTGGTTGGCAACGAAAGTTGAAGGCCACCCACGTACTTTTCCCCAAAGTGAGCAGGTTAACCCAGAAGGAAACCCAAGGCTGTGTGACCCAGAAACAGAGCCATCAACCACCCCATAAAACAGCTTCTAAGAAAGAAGAAAGAAAGAAAGAAAGAAAGAAAGAAAGAAAGAAAGAAAGAAAGAAAGAAAGAGAAAAAGAAAGGTATTATCAAAGGGAATTAAGACTTGAATGAGAAACCAGCATTGAATAATTAACTTTTTGAGATGGTTTGAACGTCTTCCTCATTCAAAATTAAAGGAAAGTCTTGGTAATAAGAAACATGGCCTTGATTTATTCAATGTCTAGTTGGTGCTGGATATTTTGCAAACAGCTCACCTCACATTATTAGGGCAGCCCTGTTAGCTTATTATGCGCCTGGGAAGGAAAAGCAGGTGCCAGCCATTGAGGTGCTACAAAGCAGCAGAAGTGAAGCCCGCCTTCTTGCTGTTAAATCCTGGTGCACTGAACACCTCCTACATAGTGCCGAGTGTCCATGCCATAAACTCCCATAGCTGACCCAAGATATTTGAGGAGAAGACACTTTCTGAGAAGTTGCATGTTTGGTGTTAAGGGATAATTTCTCTTTTGAAAGTCCTGTAATGCACACTTCCCAGAAAACGGAAGTGGCTTGCCTGCTGTATAACACCTGGGCGCGCGTGAGTGCTCTGCTGCTATTTTGGGAGATGAGTAATTACTTATCGATTTCATGAGGATCTCAACTCAAAATCTGTAATTAAAGCTGCTGTGACTAATGAAAGGGTTTATGTTGAAACAATCATAGGCCAGGGCAAATTAAATACCAAAAGTGCACATGCTGGGGACATGGATAGTGTCCCTCAGGGTCCCTCTCCTTAAGCAAGTCTTCCAAAATGCTTGCAGCCACCCTGCACTCAGGGAGAGCACCAGAGAGGAAGCGCTATGATGGAGCATACCTAGAAAAGAATCTGCCAGCGGGACCTGGGCATGAAGTCCATCTTCTGGACACTCTTTGTTTCTAGCACACAGATGGGACACTCAGACTCCCTATTACAGGACTGGCATCAAAGGAGACTGTGTTGCTGGGAAGCCAAACCCACGCCATGGGTGGGGCTGGGTGGGGCCTGGTGGGGCTGGCAGGAGTCATTCTGCTGCCATGGACATAAACAGTCTCTGTCCGAGTCTGTTTCCACATCCTTAAGATGAGGAAGTTAGAGCCGCTGGCTGCGGGGTGGTCCCCGCTCTGAGGTTCTGCTGCTGTAATCTAAGGCTAAGGCAGGGGACCAGTTTGGGCAAGCAGAGGCTGGCGCGAGGAAGGCAGTGGGCAGAACAATGGTCCTGAGATACTCATGCATCATTGTTTACAACACAAAAACACCACAACCCCAAATGCCCATCTCTAAGGAAATGACTTAATACACCACGGCAATTTCCTGCTGCTGTTTAAAAGAATAATGGAGATTTACCTCCAAGACAAGCTGTCGAGTGGAAATAAACAGTTACTGTTGTAATTATATGAACCCTCTCAAAATACTACTGTATCTCTTACATAACCACATATAGGTTTCTAAAAATAAGAGGAAAATCACTCTAAAGACAGGTGTCCTTGAGGGGGGACAGGAATTGGGGTAGGATATACTTTACAGTCTGTGTAGACCCTTGCCTCATCTATAATGCTTATTTTTTCACAAGGTGATCCCATTCTAATAATAATGACAAATAAAAAGCATCTGGGGCTTCTGTCCCTGGTCGAGTAGCCCTAAGGCAGTTGGTGGCTCAGGATACTTGGCAAGCCTGGTCCTATGGAACTGGCCTCTCCAGCGGGACCCACAGCACCCTCAGGTCTCTGTAAGCACTTGGCTCTGGAGCAAGCAGATGTGGCATCCAGAAGAGGATGCCGGCCCAGACCCTAGGGCCCAGCCCCAGGACCCCCCTGGTCTAGCTGAGAGCCCCTGGAGATGGTCATGATTAGTTGGCCCCAGGCTGTGGAGGGACCCTGCAAGGAGGGAGAAGAATCCTGGATGGGACCTGGATGGGCCCAGGTGACTCTGGGGCCCAGATACCCCCGCCCTTGTGTTTGATGAAGAAGAAAGACCAGAGCGGGCATCCAGGTTGGAGTTAGGACATCTGGAATCTGAGCCCCACGGGCAACTAGCGTGCGAGGCTGAGGTGCAGACTCTGACCTTCACCTTCCTCACTTGGAAGATACGATAATCATGAGCACTTCATACCCCACACAGTGGATTTGGAATCAGGGAGAGGTCACATGCAGGAAGGTCAGCTGTCAGCTACACCACTCTTCAACCACACATCCGCAGCAAAATACTGACTTCCTGAAAGCCTGTCACATTGTTTAAAGCTACAAGTATTATTGAGGAGTAAAGAGAAGTCAAGGAACAAGAAAGAGTTGGCAGGTACAATGCCAATACCCTCAGAAGACAGGTAGGATTACAAGGAAATGAGGGGGACACTGGGCAGTTTATCACTGGATTTGGCAGGTGGCCCTGCAAGAAATGAACGCTCCCACGTCACGATCCCAGCACATAGGCACATCTTTGCAGTGGTTGAGACCAGACTCCGATGCCAAACTGCTCAGTTCAAATTCCACATCCACTTTTTATGAGCTGTGTGACCCTGGGCAGGTGACTTTCACCCCTCTGCTTTTTCAAGCCCTCCTGTATGCTGCCACGATCCTTGGGAGCTAACACAGCACGTGTGCAAAAGCCCATGTGCACATGTTAGCACCCAGTCAGCCTTGAGCCTCTCATGACTTCCTGCTGCCTACCACCTGCTGCATGGATTGGCGGGTACTTGCTAACTTCATTCATTCATTCATTCATTCATTCAACACTGCAAGGCCTTCTGGGAGCTACAGAGGACAGGATGATGGAAGTTAGTCTCTATGTCCACAGTGCCAATAATTAGGGAAGGAGATATTATTTTAGGACCATGTGTGTCCCCTTTGTCAAATCTCTCCCCTGCTTGCAGAGAACTGGACTTTCTGCAGTTGGGCCCAGCTTCCCACTCGAGTCTCAACCCTTGTCTTTCTTCCATCATCTGGTGGAGACCACGTGAAGGCAGCTGTACCTGCAGGCCTCCTTCCAGGCAGGAGGCGCATGTGGCAATGGTCCTTTGCAGCATCTTCTGAGTCTTGAGTCTCTCCCTCACCAGGAACGTTCCTAGAGGCTTTTTGGTTTAAAAAGTTTATGTATATACATATATATATATACAGATATACATATATACAGATATATATATCTGGGATACCTACCTTTTAAAATGGCTTTTTCTTAAAAGAACAGTTTCCCTAGCAAAATCACCTATGAACATGCTAGAATCTCTTAAGAGCAGAACCGTGGGATGCATCCTCACAATGCGGGTGGACTGCCGTCATTTACGATTGGGCCCTTTATTCCTGGGGAGAGCCCCACGCAAACGCCAACCCCATGCACTGAGCCGCTTTGGTATGTTTTGCAACAGAATTAGCAGAACTGGCAGTTTAATGGAAGCCCCTTCCTTGTTTTGCAACCTCTGTCTATCCATTGAGCCGTTTGCCCCAGAAACTGCCAACTCAGAGGAGAAAGACGGGAGCCAAAGCTGGGTCAGATCGAGGCCCTTTGGCTCACACACAGCCCTATGTCCGTTACACAGCCCTACATGCCAGACACCATCACCCCCGTGTAACACACACACACCCATTTCACGTGCATCGAGCTATTTTACATGAGTTGATTTTATTCAGAATAGCATAAAAGTAAAATATAAAACATAATAGGAAAATATAATTAGTATGAAAGTATAATCAGAATACAGTATGATCAGAAAAAAAAAAAAACAAGAGAACAGAAGCAGAATAAATCCGCAATCTCCTGCTAGTCTTCTCAGGACCCAGTTATCAAATGTTGGCGTGCCCAGGGAAGCAACCTGCATTTTGGGAATTGGTACAATGGATGTAGGGAAATGGTTCAGAAGGCCCACACGGTTTACTGTACTTCCAGTTGTGCATGCCCAGTACCCAGGGATACCACATCTTCTCAAAGCCACATGAGAACGTGCGTGGAGGCTGGGGTCCCATTCCTCTTTTCCTTCAGGGGAAAGGACAGGCTGGAATGCATCCCAAGTGGAAGGGCGATCTTGAGGCCAGACAGGCCTTCAACATGATGAAGAACCAAAGGATGAGCAGTGGAAACCAGGAGGACATGGATGAGACTCTAAAATACTGTCACCATGTCCCAAGGAACCAGCAGACCACCGGGCTCACTTCTTTGAGCTCAGCATCACCTGTCAACCACCCAATGGGGGCAACATGCCCATTAGACTGTGAGGTCCTTGTTTGCTCTTATCACCCTTTCTCTGGGGTTCCAGATGAAAAATGCCATGACACCCTTGGTTGGGACTGCCAGGAGTTTGTTCTAAGTGCAAAGCTTTCTCTTTTCCCTTGGTCTCATCCTCTGAGACATCTGATGCTCTGTGTGTCCCTGAGGCCACATCATCCCCTCCAGAGAGCTGTCCTTCTTCGGGTGGCTCAGAGTTTACTTCTAGTCATTCTCCAATCCTCATATCTTCAGCTCATGAGTCCTGTACTACTCTCCCATCCTGAAGAAATTCAGCTAGTCTTTTTTGAGCAATTCTAGCTGTGTGTGTCCACCTGATTCATCAGGACTCCACGTGATACCAGCAGCATCCATCTCTGAACATGGCGCCTCCTGAACATCACTAAGCCAACTGCAGTGTTTTGGGCCTGTGTTCCCAGGGTGATTACAGAAACGTCCTGTCAAGGTGAATAGTATAAAGGCCTAGAACAGAGTCTGAGCAGGATCCAGATAAAGTTGCCAGAAAAATCAGAGGTGCCTTAGGGCACATGTGTCTTAAGTTGGACCCAGCCCTGCAAAGTGAGCCTGGTCCCGGCCAAGCATCCCAGGTTCAAGGCTGCTTCTAGCGCCCAGTAGCTGTGGCCTGGCTCAGGGCAGGATCTCCAAGCTCTGAAAAACAAAAGCACTGACTCCTCAGGGCCAAGTGAGGCACCAGGTGGGAGCCAACATACACATGTAGCACATGCATATACATGCATGTGATGTGCACAGAAAAAGAGTCAGAGAAAGAGCCCCATACCCTGAAAACAGACTCTACCTCCCTACCCAGAATCCACACGCAGACTGCAGCATACGGCAATGGGGTGCTCTAACTTTGTCCTCACAGAAAAACTCTATCATTTCCTGGGGCACCTAGTGGCTCAGTGGTTGAGCATCTGCCTTGGCTCAGATATGATCCTGGGGTCCTGCGATCAAGTCCTGCATCAGGCTCTCCACAGGGAGCCTGCTTCTCCCTCTGCCTGTGTCTCTGCCTCTCTCTCTGTCATGAATAAATACATAAAATCTTAAAAAAAAAAAAACAAAAAAACGAACCTCTATCATTTCCTAAAAGTAGAATTGGTTTAGACTATATGTTCTGACCACAGTGCAACACTTGGGGGAATAACACCTTAATGTTTTCTCCACTGTCCTGTTGGGACTTGAGTCCAGCCCCGGGCCTGCTTGGGTGGTGCGTGGCTCTGACTCTGGGCTGGGCAGTGGTGCAAAGCAAACATAGCCTACTAGAGGCGATGGGAGGTCTCTTAACTCTGTGGTTCTTTTGCTTGTGCATCGTCTGCAGGCTGGCTTCACTGCTGTTTGGTGCATGGCCTTTGGGATGGAGACCTTCAGGCCACAGGGCACTGTCACCATCCCAATAAGCCTGTTTGATGCTTGCTTTTGGAACTTAGCCTGGCTTGATACTCACAATGCCAGCTGCTTCCTTGTTTGAAATCTTTTTACTCCAGACTTGTATAGTCAATCTGTCACAGATACATTATTTAGGATGCAATGTTTTAGATAAATAGGTAGGTTTTGTTTTGTCTTGTTTTGGTTACTTTTATTTGCATTTATTGGATGCAGAATTTACTCCAGGGCCATAGGTTTTTGTTTCTTCTGGAATATCTTTCCTCTGTGCAAGCTCCTCTTCTGGTTGAGGAACACTCTGCTCCCTGCTAGTAAGGCCCATCTGGATGTGGCAGGGAGAGCTCTCGTGTGGGTGAATCCGACCAGGAGCACTGTAAGTTCTGGGCCGCCTGTGCAGAGTGGGGCTTTGTTCACTCGGATGTGCTCAATGATCAGAGAGTCTACACCTAACCCCTTAAGCTCAGCATTACTCTCTGCACTTTTAAGCAGGGGTAGCAAAAATTCAGCGCTCTTCTTGGGCTGCCGACCCCGTGTCGAGGCCCTCTGTTTGGCCAAGTCCACCATCGTGCCGACAAGGTGACGCACACTGCTTCTACAAAGTGACATCCTGCAGAGACTTGGTGGCTCATCGGATGTGTATACCTTTGATGGGCTGGGCAGTTTCAGGGGTGTTCTTCGAAGATGTGAACCTCTCAATTGGCATGATTTTGTACAGTTTTCTGGGTCATACGAAGAGGGAACCATTTTAGGGATCACCTCAGGTTGTCTTGGGGGAAGAGCAGTTTTGGTTTTTGACTCAAATCTGAAAATTACTTTTAATGTGTGTTTACCGCATGTAAACATTCATTTTTTGAAATGATGACCATGCTGGCCCTCCACCTTCTTGCCATACTTCGCATTGCGTTTCCAGTGCTCTGGTTTCCTTTGTTTTGCATCTTTTGCCATTTAGCCTGATTTCTTAGTTCTGTGTTCTGTGTGTTTTTATGATGTTGAGCCATCGACAGCTCATTTTAATTAAAGGCTTTATAAATGTGAACTTCTATTCCTTGTCTCATCAACTTCACACGAACTCCCTTAAGAATCGTTTACCATAGACAAGCACGTTCGCTTACTTCCCTGCCTCATTTTGGTTTTGGTTTATTGAATTACAATCTTTAATTTTCCTGGCAATTCAATATCTGTTCACTTGATTTATCACAATGAAATACTCTTTATGGACACCCTGGTGTGGGAGTTGAAGAAATGGACACAGGCTGCCCGCCTTGTCTCCGCAGTCCCACTGTTGATGCTATCATTTTACCTGCTTACTACTGATGACATTTACACTCCCTTTGGTCACAAAATCCCCTGTAGTTCTACATCTAAATACACTCAGTGTTTTCTTTTTTCCATGGCTTTTCCAAGTATCCCTGGGCTTGCTGAACTCAATTAAAAAAAAAAAAAAAACCTTTTGGGACACCTGGGTGGCTCAGCTGGTGAAGCATCTGCCCTCAGCTCAGGTAATGATCCTGGGGTCCTGGGATCAAGTCCCGCATCAGACTCCCTGCTCAGTGGAGTCTATTTCTCCCTCTCCCTCTGCTCACACACATACACACACTCTCTCTCTCTTTCTCAAATAAACAAATAAAATCTTAAAAAAAAAAAAAAAGACACTTAAAAAAAAAAACTCCAAAAGATTACTATTGCTCCAGGACCTGACTTCTATATGTAAAATGTCTCAGTATACTCATCCTTGATGGACTTGAGCTCCAACAGTAAATACTCTCACCTGTTGGACCTCCTGATTTTTTTCTCTTTTAAATATTACATTGGAAAAACTGCAAGTATTGTAATGTCCCAAATTCTAAAACTGATTTTTAAATCTTTGTTTATAATAGATTAAGATGAACAATTACCTTTCGATGAGAATTATGACTGGACATACCGTGCATTTAATTTTAAAAACAGATGGTGAACATGAGCAACTCTTAGTTTACTTCAATATCCTGCTACTTTGCAAAAATTGTTTTTGCTTTCTTAAGACTTAGATCTTGTTAAGATGCTCAGCTGCCTTATATGTCTGTCAGTAAATGGAAACTAGTCACTATCACTTTTGAAATGTCATCCAAGCAGTTGACCTAACAGTGATTGGAAGAGCACAATGAGAGAAGTCAATCGTCTATTAAAGGATGCATTTCCAAAGTCCCGAAAGTAAAGCTCTACTTTCTGAGTGAAGAGGTACGATGAGCACACTGAACTCTGTGGGATGAGCTGTGTGCCCCTGTCCAGCTACTTGAGGATCTGCATAGACAGCTCAGGGTTTGCTTTTATACCAGCATCTATTTAGGTGTTAAGCTTTTATTCACCCACGGAATCCAACAGTCCTGCTCTTCTATGGTTGAGGACCTTACAGCAAGATGGAAAGTTAAATGGGGCAAAGGGTCTCACAGAGGGAGGGATGGAGGCAGGGCAGGATGGGAGAAGGTGGATCCCCAGGGCAAAGTGGTGGAGATGTGGGGTGAGAAGCAGGACCCAAGGGTTTGATCTGTGGATGGCATGGCAGGACGCAGAATCAGGGTACAGACAGCCCCCTCGCCTTTTCCTGGGTCTTACTTATTCAGCTTCAAACATCTCTGAAATGCCTTCAGATGAGCCTCCATTCCTGCTACTGTCCTAGAAGTGCTGATAGATGACCAGATTAAAACTCTTTATTTTTTTTCTCCATGTGGAGCCTGACCTGGGGTTCAGGCTTATGACCCTGACATGACCTGAGCTGAAACCAAAAGTCGGGCCCTTAACCGACTGAGCCACCCAGGCGCCCCGTCTAGAATAAAACTTTTAACCAACATCTCCAGCTCACTCTCAACAGACGTGAAATTCCAGGATAGCTCCACTCAACTTCCAAATGCTCAGGAAATGAAAGTCCAGCCCAATTGACTCTTTATAGCAGCTTCCCTGCTGCTTCTCCCCTATGTTTGCCATTCTCAGCCGCCCCCATCACTACAAGACAAACACCCTGAGCACGGATAAGCTGGCAGGCTCACGTTAGATTGCCAGATCTCTGTCAAGGAGGACCCACATTATCTAACAGCAGAGAGAACCATTTCTTTTTTCTTATGCAGGTGCCTCTGGTGCATTTATAAACAAAGACGAGCATTGTTATTATAAATAAAAAGCTCTCCACTTAAAAAAAAATGCTAAGTTTTTTATTATAGGCATCAAATACATAAGGATGAGCCTGACTAACTTTATGGGATGCTTCATTCCCTAAATATTTAAATTGATGGAGCATAACTACAGATTCTTCTTCTTTCTGAAGCTTACCTAGGGGTAGATAAAATATAATATAAATACAGTGTTTGCTTGCTATATGAAATAAGTGTCTTTTTTTTTTTTAAGACTTTATTTACTTATTCATAAGAGACACAGAGAAAGAGAAGCAGAGACACAGGCAGAGGGAGAAGCAGGCCCCATGCAGGGAGCCCAATGTGGGACTTGATCCCAAGACTCCAGGATCATGCCCTGGGCCAAAGGCAGACACTCAACCACTGAGCCACCCAGGCTTCCCTGAAATAAGTGTCCTTTTGAATGTGCCAAATAAAATTAAAAGTAAATTGAAGACCCAATTAGCTCTTCAAGACACAAACAAATGAAAAGAAGGATCTCTTCCACAAATGATGCTGAGACCTCTGGCTATCCACATGCAGAAGGATGAAATCAGACCCCTATCTTCTACCATGAAAATAAAGCAATTTGAAATGGATTAGAGATGTAAATAAGAACTGAATGGAAAAGCTCCTTGGCCTTGGTCTTGGGGATGAATTTTTGGATATAAGGCTGAAAGCACAGGCAACAAAAACAAAAATTAGTGAGTGGAGCTACATAAAACCAAAAAGTTTTTGCACTGCAAAAGAAACCACTGACACAATGAAAAGGCAACCTATAGAATGGGAGAAAATATGTGTATAATGTAATAAGAGGCTAATATACAAATATATTTATACAAATATGTATAAATGTGATAAGAGATTAATATCCAAACATAAGGAGCTCCTACTACCCAGCAACAGTAAAAACTAAACAGTCCAATTAAAAAATGGGCAGAGAGGGATCCCTGGGTGGCGCAGCGGTTTAGCGCCTGCCTTTGGCCCAGGGCGCAATCCTGGAGACCCGGGATTGAATCCCACGTCGGGCTCCCGGTGTATGGAGCCTGCTTCTCCCTCTGCCTGTGTCTCTGTCTCTCTTTCTCTCTCTTTGTGACTATCATAAATAAATGAAAAAAAAAATGGGCAGAGGTGGGATCCCTGGGTGGCTCAGCGGTTTAGCACCTGCCTTTGGCCCAGGGCATGATCCTGAAGACCCGGGATTGAGTCCCGCATCGGGCTCCCTGCATGGAGCCTGCTTCTCCCTCTACCTGTGTCTCTGCCTCTCTCCATGTCTCTCGTGAATAAATAAATAAAATCTTTAAAAAAATGGGCGGAGGAACTGAACAGACATTTTTCCAAAGATGGCACACAGATGGCCAGGTATGAAAAGGTGCTCAACATCACTCATCATCAGGGAAATGTATATCAAAACCCCAATGAGAGACCACTTCACACCTGTTAAGACAAGAAATCACAAATGCTGGAGAGGATATACAGAAAATGAAACTCCTGTGCACTGTTGGTAGAAATTTAAATAGCTCCAGTCACTATGGAAAACAATATGGAACTACCTCAAAAAAAAAAAAAAAAAAAAAAAAAAAAAGCTTAACTATCATATAATCCACCAATCCTACTTCTGAGTATGTATCCAGAAGAAATGAATACGGGATCCCAAAGACACAGCTGCAGGGATATCTGCTTGGCTCAGTGGTTGAGTGTCTGCTTTTGGCTCAGGTCATGATCCCGGGATCCTGGGATCGAGTCCCACATCGGGCTCCCTGCAGGGAGCCCGATTCTCCCTCTTCCTGTGTCTCTGCCTCTCTCTGTGTGTTTCTCATGAATAAATACATATAATATTAAAAAAAAGACATAGCTGCACCCCCATGTTTACGGCAGCATTATCTACAATAGCCAAGACATGGAAACAAATTAAGTGTTGATCAATGGATGAGTGGATAAAAAAGATATGACACACATACAGAATGGAATATTATTCAGCCATTAGAGAAAAGGAAATCCTGTCATTTGTGATGACATGGATGGACTCTGAGGGCATGAAGCGAAATGAAATAAATCAGACAAAGACAAATACTATATGATATCCCTAACCTGTGGACTATAAAAAAAAAAAAGCCAAACTCATAGAAACAGAGAACACAATGGTGGTTATCTGGGCTGGGGGTTGGGAAAATGGGGAGATGTTGGTCAGAGTACAAACTTCCAGTTATAAGATGAATACGTTCTGGGAATGAAGTGTACAGCATGGTGGTTATAGTTAATAGCATTGTATTATACACTTGAAAGTTGCTCAGAGAGTAGATCTTTTTTTTTTTAAGATTTATTTATTTATTCATGAGAGACACAGAGAGAGAGGTAAGGACACAGGTAGAGGGAGAAGCAGGCTCCTTGCAGGAGCCCGACACAGAACTCAATCCCGGATCTCGGGATCACGACCTGAGCAGAAGGCAGCCGCCCAACCGCTGAGCCACCCAGGCATCCCTCAGAGGGTAGATCTCAAATGTTCTCACGACACACACACAGGAAAATGGTAATTGTGTGAGGCAATAGAGGCATTAGCTAATACTACGGTGGTGATCATTCTGCAATATATGGGCACCAAAGCAGCACATTTATTGTATACTACACACGATACTACATGTCAACTCTATCTCAATCCTGCTGAGGGAATAAAAAGATCAGCCCTTCACAGACAAACATATGGCATGGGAAATCACCATATAAACAACTAGCCTAGTTACACATCCCAGACTCTAAGAAACAGTGATGTGTAGAAACCTATCGGGAATGTAGTAAAATCATGTTGAAAGATTGCATTTCAGAAGGAAGTGATCTCTACATTAGTCTGTATATTATCCACTGGGTTTTTAGGGTGTTTTTAAGTGAACTTTTCATTATTTTTAGCAAGAATAAAAGCTGCCATTTCTGCACAGCAATCTCAGGATTGGAAGGAACACAGAGGCCATCTAGATAGTTTTTAGACGTAAAATTCCCTTATGATAGCCCTTCCCAAGGACCATTCAGTTACCTACTCTTCAAGAGAGAGCCAACAGAAGGGAGTGGCTCCAACTGTTGAGCTGAAAGCTTGCTTGGAACCTGACCTGCTTCCCTCCTTCCCCTTCTCCACATGTATTCCTATTTTATCCTCTGGACCCACGCTGAACACATTTAATTGTGTTTCATACTAGCACCTCAAACATTTAGCACAGCTAAGTCTTCTAGTTCCCTAACCATGATTTTTACAAAGCCTGGTGTCAGGAACCCTCCTCACCATTCTGGTTTGCCTGTGTGCTCAGGTATCCTTAGACATTTGTTCACCCTTCCTCATGGCTCAGACCTTCCACTAAGATAGCTTCCAAACAATACATGTTATAGAATTATGAAAAATCATTTAGGCAGAAAGGGAGTGCACAGAAATGTGAAGTTAATAGGTAAATACACCATGCATTTAGCCAGTTATGAAAAGAAAAGCCACCCAAGCTTCCCCATTTTTGCCATGCCATTTTATCCAGCAATTCACCCAGAGCATGTTCTCATTTTGATTAAGAAAGCTTGAGAGTTCTTCTGATTTAATTAAAATTTTTTTTAATTATCTTGGTTCTTTGAGCTTTTAAAACTGTTCCTCTCTCAAGCCTGTGGTTCTTTTCTTGGGAGTCAAATATTGGCTGAGCACTGTGCTGAGTCAAGCAATTCAAATGTGCTCTTATCTGACCTTCAAAACAACCGGAGGTCCTCACTCTACAGTTGCAGCCATGGGTTTTGGGAGATGGGCAACGTGCCCTGGGTCATCCAGTCTCTAGTGAGAGCTCTGCTTCTCAGGAGAGCAGAGCCTCTTGCTGACATTCGGGCTTCCAAGGAGCCGACATGACAATATTGTCTATACTACAAATATTTACTTGAATGGCCATTACTAGTTTCAGATGCTGGAAGCCAGAGGTCCTAACACCACATGCCATGCAAGCTGGGACAGCCAGGTGCTAGGGTTTCTCATAGGACAACTCTGGTTATCAGCACTGCAGGGTGGGCCAGGGCAGGTAGCAGAGGGACTCCATGGCTGCCACACAGGTTTGTCAGGAAAAAAGCCAGAAATGTCAGAGCTTGAAAAAACAGCAGTGGGAACACTAAAAACAAGAGACCAGATCTCAGCTTCAGAAGTTGACTGTTAGGGGAGGGTCAGGAAAGGGGGCTCATGGGCCAACTTGAGGGTGATACTCTCAAATGTGGCCGTTCACCCAAGATTCTGACGCCAGACAGTGCGGGTCATGCCAGGATCCTAAAGGCAAGGACTCCCCACAAGGTCGTAAAGAAACCCCCTGTGGTCCAAACTCACTCCTGCCACAGGAGACTGGAAATCGATTGTGTGGACTTTACAATAGGATCGGGGGACTGTAGGATCAATACCATGTGCCTCCTTCCTCATTTCCAAAAGTGCCTTGTCTTTGTTTTCACGGGTCACAGTTCTTCCTCCTACACCAACTACCTAAGCCAGGAGAGAACAGAGCGTCCTGAGGTGAGCTGCATGCCAGACGAGTGTCTCGGAGCGTGACTGCTAAATGTCCTTAGAACCAATAATCCTGGTGTGCTACATTTGGCATTTCTCAAAATTTCAGGAAACTTGGGCAGGCACCTTCTCCACGTCCAAGCCTCACTAAGGGGATCTGAACAGGCAGGGTGCTCCCACTGTTTCCAAAATCCACTTGGCACCAATCAATAAATAATGATTTCGGGGCCCAGGAGACAGTTCTAGTAAGAAACATGTGGACAGAGGCTGACACCTAGTAAAACTGAAAATGGCCCTGTGCTGCGACTCAGAGGTTCCTACTCTAGGCACACGGGGAGAGATGAGAAACGTTGATTCCCGGGCAGCACTGACGGTGACAGAATCAGAGCCACAGGAAAATCCAGCATCGTGGAGTGTGAAACACACAACCTGCAGGGAAACAGATGCCACAGTTCCATGTATGTAAAGTTTAAGCTACACAAAACTATTCTGTGTATTATTTTTTAAATATACATATTCTGAACAAAAAGGACACAAATGGATAAGAAGGCATCATCAAATTCCTGTTACCACGGATGTTAAGGAGATGGAGGGGAAGGTCTGGAGAAATAATACAGTCGAAATGTTTTTTTGTCAAGACTTTAATTTTTTTCTTTCCCTTTTTGTTTTATTAGAAAACAAAAAGACACACACACACACACACACACACACACACAAAACCACCAAAATATAACAGATCCAACTGCATGCTGGGAATCAGGTTTTTTGTTATATTTTTCCTGAGCTCCTCTATATTTGTCTTTTTTTTTAAAGATTTTATTTATTTATTCACGAGAGACAGAGAGAGGCAGAGACACAGGCAAAGGGAGAAGCAGGCTCCATGCAGGGAGCCCGACATGGGACTCCATCCTGGGTCTCCAGGATCACACCCAGGGCTGAAGGTGGTGCTAAACCGCTGAGCCATCCGGGCTGCCCTCCTCTATGGTTTTATGATCTCCCCGCCAAATATCCAAATTAAAAAAAAATTCTTAGGAATATTTCTCTGCACTGGGATAAAGAAGCTCTCAGGAGGATAAGTTGACTCCAAAGCCGGCTCTGGGGGATCCAGGTTTCAGAGGCCATCAACCATCCGCAAGAGAGGTGATCAGTCACTGGACCTCCCCAACAATGCTTCACTGGAGCTGGCCTCTTGGCAGGATGGGACCCCACCACACACCACAAGCCCTTGCTCGGTGAACCAGGGATCATTACACCTCGTGTTAGGAGTGCTGGGGGAATTAACGTGGTCTGGACACAGCTCCCAATTCCTGATTCCATTTGGCAAACATCACTGTCCCTGTTCCTAGTAATAAAGATCGGTGCCACCTTTGGGGGAACTGCCATCTAGGGTGTGGAAACAGGCAAATCACAGGGGCTCCTTCAAACTGCGTTCAGCGCAGAGAGGACATGCCCTCTGGGAGACCTCAGGAGCCTCTTCCAGGACAGGCGATGACAGAAGTGGACTGAAGGCAGGGCAGTAGTTGGCCAGAACAAAGGCTCGAGGAACCCTGGGGCTGTCTGGAGCATGGCGTGAGGCAGGACACACACAGGTGACATGCCACAGATAGGTGGCATCAGGCCCAAAGGGCACCCTGTGTTCAGATACATGTCCCTGGTTGGGCCCCTCAATGCTCAGGTCAACAGCACCCCAGGGCAGTGGTGAGGTGACTACTGCAGTGCTCTACACCTGGCTCTGGTCATGGTGAGTCACTGATGAGTGAGTTCTGCTTACCAAGGATGTCCCAGGACACATAATCTCAAACTTAGCCACCCAACTCTCTAAAAAAATTGTTACAGACAGGTAAGCATCACGTAAAAGCGTCTATCTTTTCCCCTAGTAATGCACCCCAGGCATTCACCAAATGTCACACCTGTCCCTGCAGGTTCAGGACCTTCCCCAAGGGGGCTTTCAGGAGCCTGAGGGCAGGAAAGGGGTTTGCATGCCCTCCTGGCCCAGCCAGACCACCCTGCATCAGTCGGTGCCTTGAGGACTTGACACCAGATTATGCTTGGATGTGATGTTCTCAGCCTATATGGGAAGTCTGCTGACACCAGGTTGCTGGGGTCCAGGTAACTGTGCTGTTCCTAAGTCTGGATTATCTTCTTTATAGACCCAAGGGAGCAACGGGTACCAGTGTGAGTTACGTGGATCAATGTGTCGCTAGGAGATTGCAACCCGCCTACTCTTCTCCTGCGTGGTCACGTAGGAAATTCAGAGGCAGACAAGGTGCGCACATATCCATTCCTACAAGATGCAGGGGTCTTCTAGCCTCCTGGCTGATCTGGCCCTGCCCTCATCCTCCCGGGCTGCTCATACAGCAATTCTGACATTATCTGCAGCGTGGACTTACATCCTTTATATCATCCCCATGCTGCTTAGGATGGCGGAGGAAGGCAGGCACCAGCAGGAAGGGCACAATCAAAGCAAAGCTCATGGGTTTCCTTGTGATAAAGGACTTGAGTGAGTGTGTAGACTGAGTCGGGGGCATGAGCACTTGGGCGGGGGAGGGTGTTGGTGAAGTGAACAAAGTAAGACTTCCAGGGGTGCTGTTGGGTCAGGGGTGCAGCTGCCACATGAGGGTGTGTTGGCCCCACTAGGACCTGGTCTCATCCTTGGAGGCTGCAGCAGGCAGGTGAAGGTGGTCCGGGCAAAGACCCACTTGTCGGAGGGAGGCAGGACTTGAGGTCCTTGCTATAACTTTCTCCAGCATGGGAGCTGCGGTCTGCATTCAGAAGCCTGGAAGGGCTTCAGCCTTTGGGGGTGGCCTCAGCCTGTGGGGGTGGCCAGGGCAGGGGTGGGGGACTGGTGGTGCCCACAGGGGCTCACAGACCAGAGATAACAGCTACTATTTCACAACAGCCCCGGGCAGAGCAAGACCACTGTTGCCACCTAGTTTCTGCTTCCCGTTAGCAGACCTGGACTTTCTAGGGTATGTTGAAACAGAAAAGGGTGACAAACACGAGGTTTTCTCCCTTCCTGAAGCACCACTCACTCAGGTAGAAGAGAAATACCCAGACTCTCAGAGAAAAATACAAGTCTCCAGCAACGGCATGGACGTCTTATGCTTGGTGAGGGTGTAACTGCGTGGCGGGTGAGCAGCGGCCGTCATTGGGAGGTTCCAGCAACTGGTTCCTTTATATGCCAATTAAAACACTCAGCCATTATTCAGTGAGAAACTAATGAGTTTACACACAGCTACACGAGGCCTGACAGCAGCAAGAATTAATGATGCAGGTTTATTGTTCCTGCAGTGCCGCACCTGTCGCCCTGAACGCCTGACGTGGCTGATGCTGAGCCAGCGCAGAGCGAAGCCATGTGTTATTTATAAAGCAATTTCTCCTTCAGGGGCACTTAAATATTTTATAAATTTGTCTCATGAAATATTAAGCAAACCCACCTTCCTCATGACAATCTTCTCATACCCAGAATGATAAAATATCACAGATTTGGAAAGTTCACGTCCCCCTGGCTACCGCCATCAGTAAAACAGTATTCGGACAGAAAGGAGTCTCGGTTTACAAATCATAGTATCGGCACCTACGTCCTTGCACTACGTCAGATCCAATTTCCAAGTCATGATTCACAAGAAGACAATCTCGGATCAAATTCTCTGCAAACCTGAAAGGACTTTGAGAACTCACTGCACTTGTTCACGGGGGAGACGCTTCGGCGGCGTCAGCAAAGCTGGGGACGATGGCTCTTTCTTCTTCGGCAGCCCCGCTTCCAGGCATGTGTCACACGTGCACAAAGGAAATCCACGGAGGGTTATTTGCAAAGCAAAATAACAACAGCACCAAAAAACAGCGTGAATGTCTACAGGTAAGAGATCTGATGAAACACTACAGGGGATGAACTCAGTCTGCGTCGGAGGGAGCGTTTACAGCCCAGTGTTCCAGAAAGCTCCATAGGAGAAGCTGCAGGATGTGTGATTTATGGGCACGCATTGGGTCCAGTTGAACAAGGTACTGACGGCTTTGTTAACACGTTATGCAGACTCTCCAGTGATAACGTTCATGGTCAAACTCTCTATGCCCATCTGACCCGCCAACAAACGCAGAACAACCGATTTTCCGGTGGTTTATCACTGAAATAAGACCACACACGTTCAGATAATCTAGGAATTAAATCTATATGTGTGATTTCAGCTCTGTATCTCCGTCAGAAAATTCTTGAGGCACGTGGAGCATTTGTGCTTCACATCTTACAAAGCTGAAGTTATTTGCCTCAAAATATATTCAGTCCACTGAGTCGCTGTGTCCTGTCTCTTAAATCTACTTGAAAGTCTCTGATTTTCTCAGGATTCACATGTGGAAAGAGCGTTGGTAACTGTGCTCTGCTTGCACACTGCTTTCAGGTGATTTCCAAGCTAGGATGTCATTCTGCCCCCGTGACTCCTGCCACCATTTGCCATTTCCATGGAAGCAACAGATTGGATTCTGTAATGTGTTTCCTGTTCTTTTCTTTGAATTCCTTTCATTTCCCCAGTAAACTTTTTCCAAACTCAAGAGAGAGGCACAAAATATATAGGTTGCATGTGGTGGGGAATGTCAAGACCATGCAGAAAGCTTTCTTGGCCCCCAAAATCCCACTCCTAAATCTGTAAAGCTCTAGAACCTCTAAAAGCAAAAATCTACCATTTATCCTGTCAACACAGCGATTTTGTTTCCCTGTGGCTCATGGGACTCATCCCCACCCCACCTGAATCCCTGCACGACTTCTGTGAATCATCAGTCTGGTAAGGAAGGGGCAGGTGACTGCCTGGGGATGGGAATTTCAGAGGGAAGAGGAGAAGCCCTTTTCTTCCAGGTATAAAGTTTGCAAACTACAGCCTAGCTGACAGCATCATAATGGCAAGAGGAAATGAAAAATCTCTCTTGGCAGATTTGATGAAATTGGAAATCCCTAAAGATGTCTCCCAGAACAATGGCTGGCTGGAGAGAGAAGACTCAAATTGGGTAGGGGGAAGGGGATGTGGCAAAGCTTACTGACCTATGTGTGTTCGCAGAGGAGAAAGGGTAAATACACATAAAGGTAGGTTCTATATCAGGGAAGGTTCTAGATGTTGAATTTATCAGAAATCCTCACTATGATACAAAATTTTCATGTCCTTTCTTGCCACTTGCCAATTAGCGACCATGCTGTGCTTAATCTACAGAGAAAGGGGTTGTACTTGTACAATTATGCAGAAACAAATAGATCTTCACAGCTGTAAAATTCTCATTACCTAATAAATCATGCTCGGCCATGACCCTTTGCCCCTGCCTGCTGCAGCTTGGTGCAATTATTGGTATGTACCTATGGTTTGCTCTTTACTCCAAAAAGTGCTGAATTAAACCCCATTAGATTCCTAGGTGTGTGTCTCCAGATGCCTTGTGAAATGACTCAGACCTCAGGCCTTATAATCAGCATCACGCAGGCACAGAGGACCCTATAAATGAGAGAGGTGCTATACACACCACAGGTACTAAGGAGAAGTCTAGACTTCCACTTTGTAAATTATTCATTTAAAAGCAGCAATGGGCTTTCTCACACAAGAAACCTTTACTCCTTCAAAGCTACTGAGACAGACACTAAGTGGGGGGCTCATCCCAGCCATGCTCACCCACACCAGTCTAGTCCCCCCCCCACCCCCCGGGTTCCTGGTCTTAGTCCTGATGTAAAGGACCCAGTCACAGTTGTGAACTTGAAAGACACTGTATCTGGGCATGGAAAGCTCTCTGGGAGTGTCTCAGGGTAGAGAGGTTGTGATCCTATGACTTTAAATGTTCCCAGAAGCTCAGCATTAGTCCCTTCCTATAATGACCTTGGCATCTGGAAAACGGGCCAAAGAATTGAGAAAATCTGCCATGATCTTCTGAGGAAGGAAAAGCAAAGTACCAAACAGGGATGTGTTTTCTTGGCAAGGAATACAAGGAGGGTCATATTTCTAAAATTAGGATCATGGTTTTACTCACTGTTCCTCACTTTTGCTCAGCTATTCCTGGGTACCTACCCCCACCCCAACATCTACACATACAACTTGCCAGGCACTAGTAGGTGGTCTTCAAGGAATACACCTCCTGATATCAAGATATCTCCTCAGTCCAAGCCCCCTCAAGTATGAGCTGGACCTACTATCTTGCTTGAAACCCACGGAATATGGCAATGATGGTGGGTTGTCACTTCTGCAATTAGGTTACAAGAGATTGTAACTTCTTTCTTGGTCGCAATCTACGGCTTCTTCCTCTTGCATGCCTTCATAAAGCAAGCTGCTGTGTTGGAGATGCTTGCATGTCAAGGAACTGAGGCCAATGATCTAACAGCTCACAACCAAGTGAGCTTGGAAGAGGGTCTTTCCCCAGCTGAATTTTCAGATGAGCCCAGATATGGCCCATACCTACACTGCAGCTCGCGGTGACTCTGAAGCTTGGGGATCCACATTCTTGGCCCACAGAAACTAGAAATAATAGATGTGTGTCCTTGTAAGTCATTAAGTTTTTAAAAAGTTGGGATACCTGGGTGGCTGAGCAGGTGAGCATCTGCCTTTGGCTCAGGGCATGATCCCGGGGTCCAGGGTCGAGTCCACATTGGGCTCTTGCGAGGAGCCTATTTCTCCCTCTTCGTATGTCTCTGTCTCTCTCCCTGTGTCTCTCATGAATAAATAAATTAAACCTTTAAAAAATTATTAAGAAAAGTTTGTTAACTTACATCAATAGATAATGAATATGCCCACTTTTTATTATGCTGTCCAAATACTACCTTCCTCTGGAAATGTCTTGGTCTACCCACACCCCTTCTAGAAGTAATGATTTTTCCTCTATACTTTCACCCAACTGGATCTGTCCTCTCCTCTTGCCACCCCACACTTACCCTTTTTGCTCTACTGCTAAGTGTTTGGAGCCAATGGCCCTGGCTAGAGGATGAGCTACCTGAGGACATCAATCCTGACATCCTTCTAACCCCAGTGTGGCTATGCACATATGAAGAGTTCAAATACCAGCTGATTTGACTTAGAGACAAATGACATGCATTTACTCTTGGAAAATTTAAGGCAGGAGGCACATGGTAATTAGAACAACCAGAAATATAGTATTTTCCCAGTTTAGATGAACCCCAAATTAACCCCAAATCCCCTTAGATATACTCTTTGTTAATTTTTTCATAAATAGAAAAACCTTATTTTTCTGGTCATGAAGAAAAACACTATTTCTCATTGCAAAAGAATTACAAAATACAGAAAATTACCTGAAGTAAAAGACACGTTGTAAAGTCATCACTCACAGAGAACTCACTTTTGACACTGTCTTTTATATCCTAGAATCTTAGGCACACATACATACTCATTTTTAATTAAAATACAAATTTTGCTCTATCGCGGTCTCATGCTCTACCCCTGGCGTTTTGTACATGTGAAACTTTTTCTTACCAATTAAGATTTGAATGCCTATTTTATTGTTGAATATTCCAACTCTACATTCGTGTACATTTAGGTTACTTCCAGTTTATTATTAGTAGCAGTAGCAATAGTAGTTACTTTATAAATAAAATGACAGAAAGGGAAGTTATAACTCAAGAATCCTAAAAGCCACTGTTTGGGGAGGAAGTCCACCCACATTTTAGAAACCCTTCCAGCAAATTCCTCAGCTCAGCCCCTCAAGCACAAGTCTTGCATTACTTACTGCTAGAAGGCAGTGGAGCCCAGTGAGTGAGAGCCACGGCTTTGGAGGAAGCCAGAGGAGGGACAGGTGGGGGAGAATGAAAGGGCCAGATGCCAAGGTCATTTAAGAGCAGAGCCACGAACGTTCCCTTAGACACACCTACCATAAAGGCCGTGGTAGAGAACAGCCCCTGCACCTGCTAACATGTAGTCTTTCATGGTGCCTTTGTGCCAGGGGCTACCTTATAACTTGGCACATTTAATCATCTTTCAAGCCTGACTAATTCCATGTCCCTATGTCCTAGAAGTACTTACTGGTACTGGTCCCATTTTATAGATGAAGAGAATTTGGCTTTCTTGAGTTAAAAAAAAAAAAAAATCTGTGTAGCTGGAGACAATGAGATCTGTCCGGGAGATAGCAAACTTTCACATAGAATGTGGGAGGCACCTCCAAGGGGTTTCAAGGGCAGCCCAGGTGGCTCAGAGGTTTAGCACCGCCTTCAGCCCAGGACGTGATCCTGGAGGTCGGGGATGGAGTCCCACATCGGGCTCCCTGCATGGAGCCTGCTTCTCCCTCTGCCTGTGTCTCTGCCTCTCTCTCTCTCTGTGTCTCTTGTGAATAAATAAACAAAATATTAAAAAAAAAAAAGGAAAGTCCTGATTGAGCAATGTTGGATTCCAGCAGTGGGATCCACCACCAAAAAAATATCCAAAGGCATTAGAAGTTATCGTCCCTTCCCTGTTAGTGGTTCTCAGGAGACATTTTTGAGCATCACACAACAGGTGTGTGGTTAGAGCCCAGACACATTGATTTGTATATTTGCAAGACAAATGTTTGCAAAAACACACATAGGTTTGGAAATGTGAACAATCTCATACACATACCAGCAATATTGCTTCAATGCAGACGGTTGAAAAAAAAATCAGGAGTTATTTTTAAGCAGAGAGAGGGGAAAAAACACCCTAACATCAGAAATAAAATTTACAAGAGTTAGCAGATATTTATAAAATTTGTGACAAGCTTAGCATCTGCAGTGAGTCATTCACATTTAACTTGTCTAAACTCATGTCTTCAACAATTTTAACATTTCCTCTTTTCCTTGATATTTTGCATTCCATTTTTAAACAGATCTAAATCTGCAAGTCACTGAAAGCTATAATGCAAAAGCTTGAAGCAGATAAACTTACAAGTATGAACTCCAAGAAATCCACTAGGTTAAAGATCTCCAAATGAACTACTTGAATAACCCTAAACACGTGTGAAAATGCTCTGGGTCCTGCCATTTGGACCAGACTGGGAGTCCATTGGTTGCGTTTGCTTATGGCTTTGCCTGTGCCTGAGTCAGGTAACAGATAGTACACTGCAAATTCCATAAAGGACAGAGGAAGTTTATTGTTACAGAAGCGGGAGCCTCGGGTCAAGGGGCCCCACCATCACAGGAGACAATCACACGTCTACACAGCCCTCTCCCTGACCACGGCTACCTGACAACCAGTATGCACCTCCACTTAAGCCACTACATCCTGGACAGATGTGAATCTGAGAAGAGCAACGTGTGAACTGAACCTGCATCTTGCAGCTTCTGCCTGCTGGCCCCACGACATCTAGAGCCCTTCTCTGCAAGGTAGTCATGTTTGGAAACACACTGTGTTCTTCCCCTCATGTCAGTGGCACCAGCTTCTTCATTTTTTCCTACAGGCCATGCTTTAAAATAATTTATTCACTAAATATTTATAGAACACCTGCGTCAAGTGCCAGGACCCATGTCCAGGGACCTTACATTCTAGCAGGTGTGGGAAACATGTCCTAAAACATCTTCTATGAACACAGTCCTTGTAGAGCGCAAGGTGTGAGATGAACACGTAACCAGGTGTGATCTGAACTCCCTCTGGTCTAGATCCAATGCCTCTCTTGTTACACCCTAAGGAACAATCTGCTTGAAGCCCAGCATTGTTGAAAACTAGGATTCAGAATGAATGAGTTGTGTCAGTGCCTATTTCAAAAATAATTTTTAGTTGAATGATCAGTGTACTTGATTCGAGGCTAAAGGGCTCATAGTACCTAAAATGTACATTTAAAACCAATAAAACAGGGGCACCTGGGTGGCTCAGTCTGTTAAGCATCTGCTTTTGGCTCAGGTCATGATCTTAGGGTCTTGGGATTGAGCCCCACATCAGGTTCCCTGCTCAGCAGGGAGTCTGCTTCTCTCTTCCTCTACTTCTCTCCTGCTTGTTCTCTCTCTCTCTCTCTCTCTAATAAATAAAATTTTAAAAAATAATACAGATAAAAAATAAAACCAATACAACATATACATAGAAGCATCAGAGAAAAAGAGCAAACAGCTCAGCTAGCCAAGAGAATAGCTGTCTCTCTACAGGAAAATTAATTTGTTCTTTATATCACCATCTACAAAACCAAATTTAATACTAGAAGAAAATAATCATTCAGTATTAGAAGGAAAAGAGATGGTCTTTATGATTTTAGGTAGGAAGAACTTCTTAAAACAAAAAACCAAAAAAACTTAACAAAAACATCAATTGGTGTGCAAAGCTCGAACATTTCTTACTACAAAAGATCCCACACAGAGAGACAAGAACAACAAGCCGTTTGAAGCTACTTGCAGCTTGTGTGACAAGGGACTAATGTCTAGAATTCATAAAGAACATCAGGAATCATTAAGGAGAACAGATGACCCGCTGGAAAAATACACAAAGGATATAAGCAAACAATTCACAAAGAAACCAAAATGGCCAAAAAACATGTCAATAGATGTCCGACCTCACCAGTAACGGAGAAACGCTGATTAAAACACTTCACACGTTAGGCTGGCAAAATGTTTACAGAGCCCGAAAACACCAAAGCATCCTCCCACTTGGTCGAAATCGAAATAGCAATTGGCAGTAATCTAGTAAAATTGAAAAGGCACTTTCTGACACAATTCCACGTGGACAGGGGAAATGGCAGGAGGCCGCAGCAGCCACGTTTAACCACCAGGATTCGCAGGGAATGTGAATGTGCGGCGGGAAGGGCACCCAAGGAAGGAACGTCACGAGCCCGAAGGGAGAAGCGAGGGTTGCAGAGATACACACACCCAGTAATTCCACTGACAGCACTTTAAAAGCACATCGAGCCATCCTATATACTGTTCACATGCGTGTTCCTTGCACACGTGCTACAGGACGTACAGACGTGGCCCGCACCCCCAGTGCAAACTAGTGGCAGGCTCAGTGCAGCAGGGGCAGCAGGGGGGGCCGAGCTTTGCCAAGGGCACTTCAGCTTGATTCCAACGTGATCCGAGGCACATGTGCTAGTGTCCCAGCGTGGTGCGCACGCTCCTGTTGCTTCTAACTGTTGGATGTTGAATATCAAATCATATTTTCTACTTTCCTAAACTTATAATTTTTTTTTCTGGCTGGGAAAGGAAAAGCACAAAAATAAATATAAGCTGGCCCTTGAGTGGATGACTTAGCCCCCGATGAGCACCAACCAATTGAATGAGGATAACTGGAAACCTCATCTCATTAATAATGTGTCGGTGGCCCAAAGCGAGCAGGAGAGGGTCAGCCAGATGTGGCCCGCCCTGCCCAGCCCGACCCTAGGGTCCTTGTGCTCACAGGGGACGGCACTTGCCAGCAGCACTTGACCAGGAAGCATTGCCCCTGTCACTCACCCCTTTTCCCTGCTCCCCACGCTCTGTTCCCTTCACACGATCTCTTTTCCTCTGCAGCACATATCACGACACTGCACGGAGCATGTTCCCATCACTTATGAGGCGTAGTCAACGGTGCAAGAAATGCAAGTTCCACGCAGACAGGGTTTGACAGGATTGCACTGACTGTTGCACAAGCTCTGGGCAAGGGCATGACAGCACAAGGACAAACCCTGTGCCAGGTTGTGGCTGCGCCCAACACGGAGGGGCTGGACGCACACGCTGGTCCCAACACAACCAGCCAGCTCCAGGATGAAGCAGGAGTCACTCTGGCTGAAGGCTCTGGAATAAGACCACGGCATCCGCCCGGCAGACAGCTGGAGTTCTCCCCAAGACCTTTATTATGGAGCTAAAGTATTTCAAAAGCTAATATATCTCCACCAAAAACTATTCTAAAAAAAAGGGATAAGAAAGATCTGTTTCCACTGCTACCCAAACGCCTTCCTGTGCCCTATTTCTACGTAGTTCTCTAGCAATGCACACAAGCCCTGGGCGCCGGGCATCTTGACTGCCCCCAACCAGCTGGCGTGAGACTCCTGTGCTGGGTCAGAGCCACCAACCTCAGAAGAGGGGGATCCACCAGGGAGGCCTCCCTTTGTGCTCTCTGTGTGGGGACAGAGCTGCCACCACAAGGGAGGCAGCCCATGAAAGTGAGCTCTGCAGGGTTGCACGGTCGCAGGCTCCCAGGGCCAGGTGCAGGCAAGGACCCTCCCAGCCCAGCGGGGAGGACTTGCTGCAGGACACCTCCCTGGATAAACCACAGACCCAGGTGCCTGACTCCAAGCATCTTCCAAATCCCGGCTGTTTAGCCACGTCCCACTTTTTAATGAGCACGTAAGATGAAATAATAGTTGGGCAAACGTGCAACGCCACACATAGTTGAACATCTAGCAGAGTGCTGTGGCCTTAGCTGCCATAACAACCGGCCACTGACTCTATGGAGAGCTCATTAGGCCCAGCCTGCACCCCAGGGGCACCATTCTGCTCCCTTAGAACCCTTATGATGTCGAGACATGCACAGGATTTTACATTTGCGTTCTCCTGGCTCCTCTGTATGCTGTCCTCTGGATGCTGCAGGGGGTTTCTCTCCATCTCCTCCTTACCTTCTCCACCATGTGGCCCAAAATACAAACCAGCCTCTATCAGGCGGGTCTTGGGCTCCAGGTCAGTGCACAGCCCCACCTCCCTTCAAAGAAGAAATAGGGCGGGGAAACGAGCGATTTATAGAGACATTAGAGGTTTGAATATTTTCCTTTTCACGACAGCTGCAGACCCTACCAATGGACAAGTCCTCCCCACCAAACCTGAGTGTCGGTGCAGGGGCCCAGAGACATCACAGAGATTGCAAGTCTCCACGTCTGTTCATCCCCAGAGCACCTGAGTTTCTAGGCAGTTCCGCACTCCTCCGTCCGGGAATAAACACCAAACCACACGGTGTGGCCACTCATGAACTGCTGCCCACTAACCTGCATTCTCCTCTTAAAGTCTCTGAGGACATCCACCCCTGCAGATGCAGTGGCTTCCCAAGGACTGCAGCAGGGTCCCTCACCCGCGACCAGGGAAGTGAAGGCCTCAGAGCACGGGCCCGCCCTGGCCTGCCACACTGCTGCGTGGTCGTGGGCCACAGCGGCCGCCGATGTGAACGCACAGAAGTTCGACAACACAGCCAGAGCCTGGCCACCAGCCTGGGAGGGAGTGTGCAGCTGGAGAAGGGCCCCTGGGTTCATGAGGATCCCGGGGGGATTTCCTTCCTTTCAAAGCACGGCCTCTATGGCGACAAGCTGGAGAATAAACAGTGCTGGGCCCTCCGCCCCTGTGATCATGGCCAGAGGGCCAGAGGGCAGAGAGGCGCCCACGAGGAGGGACATGGGGCCTCCGGCAGAGAAGCCAAGCCCACAGAGGCTCAGACACAGCTATGCGTCCTCAGGGGCACGGCTGGAAGCCCTGGGGGCACATGGGCAGAGGGGGCACAGCTCTTTATTTACTCTGCATGTCCCTACTGGCCATGCTGTCCCCAGTTTCAGAAGGACAAGGAAGCCGTCACCAGATTCAGTGACAAGAGTCTGCATGGCAGCTCCAGTTGAAGACCATGGATGTGGCCCCTCTGAAAGGCCCGTCCAGGCGTCCATCCAGCTGTGGGAAGGCACAGGTTCCCCATCCTCCTCCTCGGTAGCCTCCCCCTGTGAGTCAGCGAGTGCTGCGTAACAAAGAGCACAGACTGGGCAGCTCACAGCCGACCTCCATCCTCCCACAGTTCTGGAGGCGCTCATTTCTTGCCTTGCCGGCCTCTGGCCCTCCAAGTTTCCTCTAGATGGTTGTTTTGGTAAAGGAGCCAGTGATGTCTGCACAGCACGTCGCTCTGACGCATGCAAGGACAAGAAGGTCCTCGGTCTGGGTGCCAAACGCCCGGCCTCTCCTCGGAGTTTGGGACCAGCCGGGGGTGTGACCAGACACAAGCTGGCCTTCTGAGCGCAATCCCCGTGTGGGCCTGGGATGCGGACCCCCGGATGCTGCCCGGCCGAACGACTGCTCAGAGCACCCAGCAGCAGTCACACACGTGGGTGGAGGACCTCTGGAGGCCGTCAGGCTCCTGCCTGCGTGTGTGCTCTGAGAACATTCCACAACAGCCGCGCAGACATCCGTCCCCGGGTCCTCGGGCACGCTTCCACGTGGGAAACCATCTCTTGAAACGACACACCTGCGCCAGCAGAGACGTGCAGGTGGACGCCCAGGTGTGAGCTCACACTGGCTCTGGGGTTAGGGTCCCATGCTGCTGGGGTTCTTTACTTCAAACACAAGTGAGCTCACCAGGGCTGGGTGGCCGTGCCTCCTCGGGACGCCCTTGGAGAGAATCAGCACCCTGCAGCCACAAGCAAGACAGAGCCCCTGGTGTCCTGACACAGGGAGCCCCGGAGCACAGACGATGGGACGGGGTGGGGGCAGGCGAGGTGTCGGGGGCTGCCGTGATGTGCGGACGCCCATCAGTGTGTGAAGTGTCCTCCGAGGTGGGAAGGAAACTGGGTGCGTGGCTGTTTGTCCCGGGGAGAGCAAGGCCCCGGTGGGCAGGGTGGGAGCCCTCCCCCAGGGCAGGTGAGCTCTCAGAGGGACAGCCGCACCGCAGTGCGGCTCCTTTAAAGGAAGCCTCTGCAGGAAAGCCGAGGGTCCCCCGAGCGAGCCAGCGTTCCAACTGTCACCCTCATGGCCGCCACACCAGCCCCGTCCCAAGCACAGACAAGGCGAACGGCGAGCTTCTATTTCTGCAGCAGCTCTGCCAGAAACAGCCCGGCTGCTTGCATACGTGACCCCCTGATCCTTGCCGCACCCCGGGAGACAGGGACCTGCCCCCCCCCCCCCCCGGAGGTGACGAAATGTACTGGCCGGGCCGTGTCCAGCCCTGAGGCTGGCTTCTTTGTGCTCCCAACCTGCTACCTGTGCAGGTGAAGGCAGGTGAGGCAGGTGGAACGTTGGTGGAAGAAACAGGCAGTTGTAAGAGGTGCAGCCGGTGTTGGGGCAGGGGGCAGAGCTGGGTCCCTCCTGCTTCACGGGGCCCCCTCTCGGCACCATCAGAGGTGCTGGACAGGGGATGTCCCCTTGCCGGCTCTCTTCGGCCGTACATAGGGGTTCCGGCTGCCTCCGGCCGCCCCAGGCTTCTGAGAGCATGTGCTGGGCACACGGGGCTCCACGCCCTCTGGCCACCTCCGCCGTCCTGTCTGGTGCCGGCGCAGCCTCTGTCCTGGCAGCTAAGGTGGGCCTGGGACTCGCCACATCCTTACCGTGGACTTTGAAGCCCCATGTCCCCTCCCCATGTGCACGCGCACACACCTGTGACCTCCCCGCCCACACTCCTCCTCTTCCCCAGACACCAGCTCCTTCTTTTTTGCTTCCCTGGGGCCCTGCCCTCCCAGCAGGGCCTCCCCCAGACCACCTGCCACCCTTCCCTGTCCCTTCATTGTCTCCAGAGCACACAGTCCTCTCCCCAGATGACCTAGATGTCAGGACCTGAGGGCAGCCACCCCACTGTGTTCCTGACGTGTCCCTTGGGGACAAAGGACAGCATCGCTCGCTGGGGCCATGCCACGGAGGCCTCACTCCCGGACACTAGGAGGGAGGGTTATGTGGCCCGTGCCCAGCAGATCCATGGCTCAAGTCGTGAATTGGTACAAAACAACAGAAGCTGGAAATTCACGAACCCAAGCCCTCCCCTTGGAAGGGGGATCTTCGCCAAGAGCTGCATCTCCCTCTTGCTGGGGAGATTATGATCACACACAGGGAGAAAGCCCAACTCTCGGGGGACAGACTCTGTGGGGCCACCGCCAGCTGCACGCAGGTGTGAAATGTCCTGTGAGGGCGGCCCGGGCTTGCATCCCACAGCTCAGCAAGTCACAGAGCACCTCACCGTAAATCGGCCCCAGCTCCAGAGGACGGCAGCCTCTGCAGGTCAGTGGGGCCACAGCAGAAAGAAGATATTACAGCATCATTTCTGCAAATCAGCAGGTTTCACTGACCCATGCTGCGTCCTGGAAACCTCACAGATGTGACTCCGCAGCTGCCTGTCTGTCCTGCGGGAAGGGGTGGGAAGACCAGCACTCTCTGGCCGGGTGATTCTGGTGGGTCTCGCAGGTGAAGAAGGCCTGGGATGAATTCCAGGGGTGGGAACACACTAGTCACAGGGGGCCCCGTCAACATGCTAGTCACAGGGGGTCCCGCCACCAACACGCTAGTCACAGGGGGTCTCATCATCAACATGCTAGTCATAGGGGGTCTCCCCCCTGTCAACACGCTAGTCACAGGGGTCCCCCCATCAACATGCTAGTCACGGGGGTCTCCCCCCCACCAACACGCTAGTCACAGTGGGTCCCGCCATCAACATGCTAGTCACAGGAGGTCTCATCATCAACATGCTAGTCATAGGGAGTCTCCCCCCTGTCAACACGCTAGTCACAGGGGGTTCCACCCCCATCAACACGCAAGTCACAAGGGGTCCCGCCGTCAACATGCTAGTCATGGGGGTCTTCCCCCCACCAACATGCTAGTCACAGGGGGTCTCATCATCAACACGCTAGTCACAGGGGGTCCCGCCATCAACATGCTAGTCACAGGGGTTCCCCCCATCAACACACTAGTCACAGGGGGTCCTGCCATCAACACACTAGTCATGAGGAAGATTTCTGCAGGTTCACTGGGGAGCAATCTGTCCTGCTGTGGGAAACTACTGAGCACCTGCCTGACTTAGGCCCATCTGCAAGAAGAATCCATCCACCCGCCCTTGGGGACAGAGAACACATGACAGGAAGGGTGTGGGGTGCAGGGATCCTCTCTCCTGCTGGACTGGGCATTAGGGCCTCCATGTAGGGCCGGGGAAAGACCCTTCCCGGTAAGGAGCCTGGAAGGAAGAGGGTGTGTCTGAGCTCAGAATCACAGTGCTCCTGAGTTTCTCGTTTCCAAGCCCCACAAACGTCCAGGTTTTTTTGCTTAAGCTGGTCGGATTAGACTTCGTATCACTAGTGGGTTCTAACACTCACAGAATTTGGGATTTTCTGCAAAGCCAAACAGATGCACAGACTCCTGGGACTCTATAGAACAAAGAGCATCTTCTTCATGACTGTTCACAGTCAAAGGCTGGGAAGCAAAGAAAGTCCTGAAAAGTAGAAGCCAATCCTTCCCTCGCGCAGAAGACCATGAAGCAGAGGATAACAACAGGCTGGGTCTGCGAAGATT
Source organism: Canis lupus baileyi (assembly GCF_048164855.1). NCBI lineage: Eukaryota > Metazoa > Chordata > Mammalia > Carnivora > Canidae > Canis > Canis lupus. The sequence continues at coordinate 55,585,302 of NC_132838.1, forward strand.
ATGACTTAGCACTGTTTGCTCATCTAGCCAAAAAGGTATTTAATCTGATTAATCTGTATCTGAGTGTTAATATATTTTTTAAGATTTTATTTATTCATGAGAGACACAGAGAGGCAGAGACACAGGCAGAGGGAGAAGCAGGCTCCATGCAGGAGCCTGATATTGGACTCAATCCTGGGTCTCCAGGATTAGGCCCTGGGCTGAAGATTGCACTAAATCGCTGAGCCACCCGGGCTGCCCTAATGTTTATTATGTTTATTATTTTAAATAAAGATTTTGTTTCTAACAATTTTAATTATAACCTTCCTCATCCAAAAGAGGCCGGCCTAGCAGACCGGGCGGTCGGGCGGCCACCTCTGACCAGCAGCCTCACACAGTGAGAAGCCCACACGGAAGGGACGAGCTCCGAGGGGTGTCTGAGACCCACGTGGTCATCAGGAAAGCCTATTCAAGGACTAGGGGATAACTCAGAATGAACTGAAAGAAATCTTCAGAGAGAGAGAGAGCTTATTTTATGTTAGTAAAATTGTAAGAAGCTGCTGACTTCAAAAGAGGGCACTGGGCAACAAATTGATAAGCTGTTAAATAGTTTAATTAACTCAAGGATGGTGGATCCACATGCACGAGAAGGTTATCACAGAGCAACTCTATTAGGGGAAGATTCTAGGCCTGGCCAAGCCCTTACTTGGGCGTCTCACTTTGTCAGATGGAAAAACAGCCTACAGAGCAGTTACAGCCACAGAGGGGGACGTGAGTTCGAATCCTGATCCACCACGTCATCTGCCATGACCATCTCCCCGCCACCACCACCCCAAAGGTTTGTGCTGGTGGTGAGATCTGGACCAGGGGGATGGATGCTCTACATGGTCGCCGCAGTCCGGGTCCTGACCCTTGCGGTGAGCCTCACACATTCTGCTGGGAGCCAACACTTCCAGCCTTGACTGTGCACGCGGCCTACTTGGTGGGGCCAGCCCGCTCACCGTGAGCGGCCTTCTGCAGAAGGCAGAAACACAGGTGCCATTTCCCGGTACGTGGCATTAAATACCAACTCCTCTCTCCGGCCATGCTACCCCTGCCTGGAGCCCATGGTTCCCCAAGGACAGAAGGCCGGCCATCCTGCAGGACTCTAAGTGGGTAGGCCCTTGCTCACAGCGGTAGCCCCCTACCCAGAGCTCTATAAGTAAATATATATTTTTAAAGATTTTATTTACTTATTAGAGAGAGAAAGAGCACAAGCAGGGGGAGTAGCAGAGGGAGAGGGAGAAGCAGACTCTCTGCTGAGCAGGGAGCTAGATGTGCGACTCGATCCCAGGAGCTGGATGTGCGACTCGATCCCAGGACCCTGAGATCATGGCCTTAGCCGAAGGCAGACGCTTCACCGACTGAGCCACCCAGGCGCCCCCGTAAGTAAATATTTATGGGCTGAACCACCATCCTTAGGGAGAACTAAGAGACACCACCTCTGGTCATCCAGCCGTGCTCACTTGACTTCCTTTATCCACATCAAAATAAGCCTCTTACCAGTAAAGGTGTAGTCACGACATCAGAAAACCAATCTCTGTAAAGACTCAATAATACATTTGAAATCCCCGTTACAGTTTCCAACGTGAGCAGCCTTGACATTCACAGGAGGCCATCTCCGTATCTCCTCTCCACCCTGCTCTTAAAAGGCAGCGTCGCTCCTCACGGGCACCGTTGTCACAGGCAATGCATGTGTGCCACTGGGGTAGATGCTTTATGAGAAGCAGAGAGATGAAGTCCAGGTCCGTGGCTTCACGGATCTGAGACGATCAAGGGTCTGGGGAGCCATGGGATGGCCCGAGCGATGGAGGCAGAGACATCAGGCCAGGGCGTTCCAGGGGCTCCATTCCCGTTTGTTCCCAAGACGCTAGCTGCTTACACTTCACCCACCTGCTTCTCAATGTCTGCGATGCTCACTGTTACGAGTTTCCTTTGAACAGATTATTTTTGTTGATAAAATGAAAAGAGAATCAATAAACAGGCAAATGAACTATACTTTCTAGAACACTCTCTCCTCCCCTTTCCTTCATGTGCGCCATTCTTTTCCTGCAACCTTTTTTTTTTCTTTATTTATCTATTCATGAGAGAGAGAGAGACAGGGACAGAGACACAGGCAGCGGGAGAAGCAGGATCCATGCAGGGAGCCTGACGTGGGACTCGATCCCGGGTCTCCAGGATCATGCCCTGGGCTGAAGGCGGTGCTCAAATGCTGAGCTACCTGGGCTGCCCCTGCAACTGGTTTTTAACAGTGAATGTTTCCTATCATCGGTCTTTAAATAATCCTCTATATAAACTGCCTTTAAAAACTCCTCTCCAGGGATCCCTGGGTGGCGCAGCGGTTTGGCGCCTGCCTTTGGCCCAGGGCGCGATCCTGGAGATCCGGGATCGAATCCCACGTCGGGCTCCCGGTGCATGGAGCCTGCTTCTCCCCCTGCCTGTGTCTCTGCCTCTCTCTCTCTCTCTATCATAAATAAATAAAAATTAAAAAAAAAAAAACTCCTCTCCAGGGGATCCCTGGGGGGCTCAGCAGTTTAGTGCCTGTGCCTCTGCCCCTCTCTGTGTCTCTCATGAATAAATACATAAAATCTTTTAAAAAAATTAAAATAAAAATTCCTCTCTTATCTTTTAAGCATCCCTTAAACGTGGTAGAAATCTTTCCCAAGCTTGTGTTTTTAAAACCACATAATTACATTTCTCCTCCCTCACTCCTAGCAAGTCACAACTTTATTGCTCACACTTTTTATTACAAGTTAGCTGTGGATAATGTTGTCGGACGATTTTTTTTTCTCGTCCTATGAACACAAAATGTCCTAATACGTGCACAAAAATCACCATCTCTGCTTTGACCTTGTTACCCACGCTTCCACAACTTTCTCCCGTTACACCACGTGGTAAAAGCAAAAAACAATTCAGATGAGCTTAATAGAAAGAGTCACATGTCACATCGCAGTTTAGAAGCGCATCCAGGGGGAAAGAGACCAACTGCTGTCACTGGAGTTTATCCCCGTGAGAAACACATTTCACGTGCCCTGCCTTTAGGCTGTTCATGCGACGTGTCATAATGAGGTTATTATCATTATTACACGCAATGTGCTCGACAAACAGTCGCGAGTGGCTATGAAACTGGGGAAAGACACAGAACTGAGTTGCCCGTGGGCTCTCTGGGGCCAACCACCAAAGGCCTTGGGATCCGCTACCTGAACACACTCACTTTTCAGATACCCACCAACCCAACAGCATGGCCAGGGACCCAAATTCTGGGAAATGCCTTTGCTGCCGCTGTGAACTTCCTCCGCGGTGCTCTCTTGTGCTGTCCCCCATCCACCTGCCCAGGACCCCTCATAGGACACGTGGGGCACATGGCCTCTGGGTCCTGCCGCCCCGGGTCTGCCTTTCACTTCAGTACAACTACCTGGGCATCGGTGTTGTCACCTGGAGCGCTTTCTCAACTACAGGGACTTGGTCTCACCTGTCTTACTTCACGCAACAAGTATGCATGTTTCAGAAACAATTGAGAGTGTTTTGCAATAGAGGTTTTATTACTCTTCAGGTATGGCAAGGCCAGAAGTCAGGAGTCAGCTGCCACTGGGAAGACGGCTCTTGACTCATGTCCCCAAGAGGCAGGGGCACAGTGTGACATGCAGGGGCTCACGGGGAAGCCTGGTCAGTCAGGGGGCAGCAGGGACAGGGGACCTTTACTGAGGTTTCCATAGGGAGGACAGGTGAGGTGGGGTCAGCAGGCTCAGGACTGGCTAGTCTAAGTCTTAGTGGGCTCTTGGGTGTCATGATGCCCTAGTTGTCTGGTACCTGCCCTGGGGTCATTAGGGTGGGGGAAGCTCCTTATCTGGTACCTGCCCTGGGGTGATGAGGGCAGGGGGATGCTGGTTGTCTGATACCTGCCCTGGGGTGATGGGGGTGGGGGGCTGGTTTTCTGGGTCCTGCCCTGGGGTTGATGGAGCCAGAGGGCTGTTTGTCTGGTACCTGCCCTGGGGGTGATGAGGGTGGGGGGCTAGTGGCCCAGAGTGTGGGAGCCCCACAGAGGGGGGTCAGCTTGCATGTGAAAGGTACACCCTGAGTGAGGTGTCTCTAGGAACGGGCTCACCCTGAAGGGACAGTCTTCCCCAGGTGTCAAAGTGTCAAATACAGAAGGCAAACACCGGCAGGCTGAGGTCACTCTCCCAGTTCTCCGGGGGCGGCTGACCCCTGACATATTCTCCCTCACAGTATAAAGACAAGAGCTGGGAAGGAGCTCGGCAGGACCACCACTCCGTCGCGCTCCACCACACTCTCTGTGTGATCTTGGGCATTTCAGCTCCTCGGCCCCTCAGTGTCCTTGTCTAGAAGTGGTGGGTGGGCCGTGTGATGTCGAAGGCCCCTCCAGGGCCCAAATTTTACCAGCCCCTCCTCATGACCCGCAGCACAGAAAATCTGTATTCCTACAGCTGTCAAGGGACCCAAACTCCACTAAATCCTAACAAAACGGACGGTTCCCTCTGCACAAAGACCCGTGTGAGGGTCTGACATCCACGCGTGTGTCCCGGGGGCTTCAGACGTCCGTGGGGAGGTCAGATCCTCAGCGCACTGTCCGCCTGGACCACACGGGGCTGGCTTTGGATGGAAGTGCTTTTCTGCTCTGTATGTTGGTCTCCCCTCCTCAGTCTACAATTCAGGGCCTTATAAAAAACAATTCAGGGCCTTATTAAGAAATGCCCCCCACTTGCCACAGGCCACTGTCACTGCTTCTCACATGGTGCCCCCTCCTGGGAGGCCTGCGGGAGGCACATCTCTCTGGGCTCAGTGACAAAAAGGGATGTGTTCACCTGACCCACTGGTTTGGGGTTTGGTTTGTTGTAGCCTGGAGCGCGTGTGTTCCCCTCCTCGGGGAGCCAGCAGCCTCGGCATGATGTCCATGGTGCACGGTCTGTGTGCACCCCACGCCTCCGGACCTCAATCTGGGATACCAACCTCACACCACGCTTCAGATCCATGTCTTTACCTTAATTCCTTCCCCTACACGTGCACTTACTTGTTTTTAAATCTCCTATTAGTTATACTTGTTCACTTTATTGATGTCTTTGGGAAAAAGAGGGTTATCAATAAGGAAATGCTCCTAGAGATGCAGCGCTCGCTGAGATGGAGGGTCGGGTGAGGGACGCAAGTCCAGGGGTGCAACTTCTGCTTGTGGTCTACGCTTCCACACGGTGGGCAGGCCCTATGTTTGCCTCACTGCCTTGTTTACTTAATCCCCAAAGTAGATGGAAACAGCTTGTATTCACCTTTTAAAATTCACCCTTAAAAATAGTCTTTCTGGGCAGCCCCGGTGGCCCAGCGGTTTAGTGCCGCCTTCGGCCTGGACCTGATCCTGGAGACCTGGGATCGAGTCCCGCGTTGGCCTCCCTGCATGTGAGCCTGCTTCTCCCTCTGCCTGTGTCTCTGCTCTCTCCCTCTCTCTGTGTGTGTGCCTCTCATGAATAAATAAAATAAAATATTAAAAAAATAGTATTTTGGAGTGATTTTAAAGTGAAACATAAGTTTATCTTAAAATTATATTTTTAGCATGAAGATCTACAAAGGACATTTTTATTAACCACAGATCTGCAGATAACAAGCATACACACACTTGGAGATATTTACTAAAACAGGAGAATCAGAACATTTCTTGTTTAACATAAAAAAATATAAGTAAATAAAAAAAATATATGAAGTTGGTGGGAAATCACAGATTTCCTCAAAAAAGTATTCAGACTCACAAATCCCATACCCATGTCAGGATGCTGGTGATTTTTAAAACCCTGTATTTCATAACCCTCCTCCCCTGAAAAAGGGATATGACTCAAAGTAATTTCTCTAGCAGATCCCACAGACAGAGTTGCTCTCATGCCTGACCTGCTTGGACGTAATCCGATGCACACTCACTGCCCGGACTATGATGCATCCTGAGTTATCCGACTTACAAACTGGCGAGAGCTGAGGTCAGCAGCAGTGGGGACCACGTGTTCCCTGGGTGGAGTCTCAGTCTGGGAAGATGAGAGTGCTCTGGAGATGGGCGGTGGTGGTTGCACAGCTAAGGACACGTACCCAATGACCCTGAACGGGACACTTGGAAATGTTTAACATGGTAAATGGAAATGGTTAGAATGGCAAATTTTTCTGTTATGACAATGGGATATTCCTCAGCCTTTAGAAACGACAAATACCCACCATTTGCTTCAACGTGGATGGAACTGGAGGGTATTATGCTGAGTGAAGTAAGTCAGTCGGAGAAGGACAAACATTATATGGTCTCATTCATTTGGGGAATATAAAAAATAGTGAAAGGGAATAAAGGGGAAAGGAGAGAAAATGAGTGGGAAATATCAGAAAGGGAGACAGAACATGAGACTCCTAACTCTGGGAAACGAACAAGGGGTGGTGGAAGGGGAGGAGGGCAGGGGGTGGGGGTGACTGGGTGACGGGCACTGAGGGGGGCACTTGACGGGATGAGCACTGGGTGTTTTGCTATATGTTGGCAAATTGAATACCAATAAAAAATAAAAATAAATTTCTGTTATGTGCATTTTACGATAGAAAAAGAAAAAAAGTTAAAGGCAATCGGCTCAATCAGAATCTCTTCTAAAATATCAGCTTTCAGTAACGGTTTCAATAAACGTCAACTTTGTCATATTTCGTTCCTTTTCCTTCTAAAAACACAGACCCGTGACTGAGTGACCCGTGATTGTGACCTCCTTGATTGTGCAAATGCACACGAGAGCAACCCACTGCGTCCCATGGGTGACGCAGTGACCCGTGACCTCCTTGATTGTACAAATGCACAGGAGAGCAACCCACTGCGTCCATCCGGGCTGGGGCACGCCCTCAGAGACAAGGCAAGTGCGAATGTGGACAGCTGGTGTCAATGCTGGGCTGCTCTCTGTGTGCCCCCCGCGACCTGTGACCTTAGCCGTGGCTGCCAAGATCGAGGACACTCATTGCCCAGCAGCATGTGTCAGAACCGCCCCCAGGGCCCCCAGGGCAAGTGCCCGGTCTCCCCCTTACCTTCCTAAGAGTTTGTGCAGCATCTTGTGCGGCAACCTGAGCATGATCTACCCCCGGGAGCCCAGGGGCTGCAGGGCGTCTGAGCCATTGTGCACCTGTCTCTGCCCTGTCAGCTCCCAGCAGCTGCCCCTGCTGCTCTTCCCGCCCTCTCTCCGCCTCCACCCTGCACCCTTCCAGCAGCTCGGACCCCCTGCAAGGAATGGGGTGGAAGCTCTAGGTCCTGCGTGCTCGCACTCAGGCAGGCTGGGCCCCCAACTGCGAGGGGCAGGCTGTCCATTCTCCTGCTCTCAACGCAAGCTCATGGACTCTGCTGAGTCCTAACAGCCTGTAACACAACATCTGGCTGATTCCATCAAAGCAGGAGCTTCCCGGGGAACAAGTCAAATGTTCCAAACTGTCAGCCACACCGCAGGGGGCAGGTGGGGAGAGATGCTCCCTGCAGCAGCCCTACCAGCCCAGGAGCACTGTCCCACTAGGTGGGCACCCTAGCAGGAGGAAGGTGAATAAAAACAGTTGCTTCTTTCTTTAGGTAGCACCGGGTCTGCTAACGGACACAGATCATGCAAGGATTGTCTTACACTTTGAATAACCCACGCCACAGACACACACATGCACATGCATGCTCTCCCGTGCACACACTTTCTGTCTTCAACTAAATCTGCTTTGCCTCCCTGGTGAACACGGAGCACCCAAATTCCCTGCAGAACCACTGGTCCTTTGCAGCCGTCACTTGCAACGAGCCTTATCTGGGCCACACCAGTGGTGTGCAAGGTTTCACATGAAACTTATAAGCCAGGAGCAAGGTCAGGGTCAGGCCTATGACACTGGTTTCTTTTAAAGCTCCTGTGGGTGCATAAGTCAGCTCCTCCTCTGAAGACCTAAAGATGCTGCCCAGAAACCCTACCAACCAATAATCAGCTTTTAGGTGACAGATGCCAGAAGTCATTGTTACGGGTGTGGGTGTGGAAATAAATTGGTATAAAAACATAGGGTATGGGAAGAAGGGATCAAAGAGAAAGAGGACACTGAAGATGAGAGAGAGAAATTGCCTTGACAGACGGTGGCACACGTGACAGAGGGATGGCTGGTCCAGCTCTTTCTCACACCAACACGTCAAAGGAGATGTCTTTTCTGGCCAAACGAAACCAGTCATACAATCGTCCGTTCCCCACCAGTTGCTGTCCCAGGAAATGTGCCCCAACCAAACACCTTTTCACTCATTCTATTGCCTCTGCAGCACAAAGGCTTAATAAATGTTCCCTTCCCGGATGGCAGAATGGACTCACGCACGTTGATCCCTGCACATGTCCTGTGTGCACATGGACACACACGCATGCAAACGTGCACACACACACACAGCTCACACAGAGTGGTTACCACGTCGGCCCTTCGGAGGCACATCCGCAGGCAGAATTTTTATTCATCTTATTTCCTGCTAGAAAGACTTTGCTAGGAACCTAGAATATAAGATTTTAAAAATATGTGCCATACACCTGCATGTTTTCCATGCATTTTTCCTATTCTGGACTGGTAATTAGCACATTCTGAGCAGAATGATCACACTCCTGAGCTTACGTACTTTGGGAATAAAGCATGGTTTGTTCGTAGGCTGAATTATGGCAGTAGAGAAAATGCCCGTTTTTAAACACCCCTCTATTCCATTTTGCTTACTGACAGCTGGAAGAAAATACTAACATCAGGAAATTCATAGAAACAAGTGCTGTCCCTGCTCTCACAAAAGTTCTTGTCTCTTCCTTCGTTTGGGTCCAGACAGTCCCTGCACCTGTCAGTCTTGAGTTCTCAAAGCAGCAGGAGCTGAAAAGACATTCTAGTGCCATTCTTTTCCCCTAAAATTAATCGGCATCTCACCCCTTTGAAAGTTCTGGATCTTAACACCTGCATGCAGTCTCTCTCAGAAAGCAGCAGTCGCTGTGGGGAGCAGCCTGCCTGCCACAGGGGGACTCAGCCCACCCTGCACACGTGGCTCTGCAGCCCACTCCTGGGGGCTTCCAGAACATGCCGAGAAACAAGTTCACGCCACCTCAAGTCCTACTCCCCAGTATTTCTGAGTGTTGGAGGACAGTATAAAAATTTTCCTTACAGCCTGGGCTCCTGTGATCCTTCCCTGATATTTCAATTATTTCAATAGTCCTTTGCTTTAGCAAAAGGATATCGTATTCAGGTTGGATGGAAACTTTGAATTTTTTTATTGAATTTTTGTTTGGTGGAAGGAGGGTTGTTGATGTTCCAGTTTTATCACAACTGCATGGGATACAAGCAGAACGTTTTTTTTTTTCTCTATCTGTAACAGGGGCAACCCCTTGAAAAAGCAGCTTATCTCCCAAGGGACTGTTCACAGCATCGCTGACATCAGCATCGCCGGGCAGGTGGTTGGGGGGGTGCTCTTTGGAGGAAGAAGGGTGGGCTTGTTTGGGGTGACAAACTGTTTCCTTTATTATTCTCCAGGCAGGATAAAATTAAAGGCTTCAATATCTACTTCGAAGGGCGTAGCTATCTGGTCTCCTATAAAAGAAGAAATCCTGAGAGGTAAACAAGCAGCATCTAGGCAGCAGCACCAACAAGCTCAGCAGAGCTCCTGGCCGATGCGGGGGCCCACGCACCTGCTCCGACGGAGACCTGGAGTCTGCTCTGGCTGCAGAGCATGAGGGGCACAAGTGGACGGTTGCCCCCCACCCCTGGGAGGCTCAGGTTAACATGGGCCACAGAAAACTCAGAAAGGAGCCTAGCCAAAAATGTCATCTTTTCTGCATCACACGTTTTGCCCAAATCGTTTGAAACACTGTGCTCACCGACCATTCTCGTTCCCTGTCTTCACCTGGTGACAGTGTGCGGGAGCACAGAGGGAGCAGGGCGGGCAGAGAGCGGAGGCAAGAGTCCGGACAACCCTGACCTGAAATCATCAGTCTGTTGTAACGATGTTCTGAGGTGTCCTAACTGCAATTCAACTGAAACTCCCGTAAGGATGAGAAAGTAGTCGCCCAAGACTTACTGCTTTTGGAAATGCATTAGAGATGGATGGGGTCTCCAGTCTCTATCTTCAGCGGTCATGGTGAAACCAGCGGCTTTGTACTGGAGACCTTTCCTTTCTGATGAAATTTAATTGCAGGTATATATGGAAGCATGTGGACTGAATGTTGTCATGGTGACTACGGCAAGAAATTGCCTTTCATGCCCTGGGAAATCTCCATGACAATCCCGGCATATTCATCTTCCAAACACTTTTGAAAGAGACATCATTTTGAAAACCAGCCATCACTGTGTATTGGGCAGTGCTTTAAAGGGACTGCGACTGGTGTCACATGGGGCATCCATCCTCTAGCAGCGGAATGAAGATGCTTGCACGATATGCCCAAGAAGTACACCACCACCACCACCACCACAATGGTTTCCTCGGGACCTCGGTGCGGGTCTTCCCCTGTGAAACCTAGCTCAAATGTCCCATTTCTCTGAGTCCCCCAGAATCAGACGGACCAGCCCAGACCAAGACAACGCTATGTGTTTGCCATGTCTCTCCTCTCTCCGGGGCCAGGAAAGAAGGCAGGGTGTGATTTTTTCATTCGCCCTTTCTTACAAGAGCAGTTGTGGTGGGACTGAAGGCACCAGACTAGCTCATAATGGGGCAGAGAGGGAAGGAGAGAAGTGGAGGCACACTCCCAGGAGGGGAGCCAGCCCACGACGAGCAGGTGCACGGGTCCGCATGGGCCCGTGTGGGAGCCATGAGTTTCCCAAAGCACAGGAGCTGAAATGCCAGCTTTTTCTCTGAAAAATGAAATGGGAACCCTTCATCATGAGTGGGCAGCTGCTAATAACGTGAGGGAAAGTGCTTGCAAAAGGAATCTGGAGACCAACAGCAACAAACATCTTTGCCTTTATAAACGTGTACAATGTTTACGTAACACACATTTGTATATTTATATGTGCACATCCATGAGTGTCTAAACACACATGAAAGAAAAACGAAGTACTTAAAAGATCTGACTGCGTATCTCTAATTCATGTCCACGCTGGCCCAGAAGGTAACGTGGCCTGGGTCAAGGTCATATTCCTTGGCCTAGTAGCTAAGTCAGGAGAGGATAGGATTCTACCCTGGCTCCATGGGCTTCTGGTCCTTTCTTAATCCCACCCAGCTGCCATGCTGCTGGCCACCGACCCCAAGAGCACGATAAAGGGATAAAGAGTGGCCCCTGTGTACTGAGGAAGGAAAATATCCAAAAGGAAAACCATATAGAAGAATCACAGTATTGGACTAACAGTACACGTTTTGAGAAAGCAACGTGCACGACTCCTCAAGCGGAGAAACCAGGGGAAGCCATCGCGGGTGCTGACGTCTCTAGGCCAACAAGCTGTGTTGCTGAAGCTGTGCTCCATGGGAAACTAAGGGCTGGGAGAAGCCCAGTGTTTCGGGGGCTGCCATTCCACAGGTGCCCCCTCCCCACCATGGCTGGGCTCCATCAAGCAGTGGATTCACAACTGGCGATGGCTGGCGACCGTCTGCTGCCATGAGCTCACCAACAGCGTATGCCCCGGCCGCTCCCTCCTCTGACATTCTCCATAGCCCTGGTGTTCACGCAGGCGGGCTCCTCGGTGCGCCCACAGCTCACGGGCAGGCTCAGAGACTTGAATAAGTTGCACCGTCGTAAAAAAAATAATAGCTTAATTTAACTTTTAGTAGATCATAAGGATAGCCATAATTTCCTATAGCTCTTTATAGTGTTTCTCCCCCAAGACCATAATTTAGAAGAGGATGCCTAAACTGGAGCATAGGATGTAAGATGTCAAGCTGGCATGTGCAAAAGCACTGAAAGAGCATCCTACTCGTTTGAAAGACAAGAGTTTGAGCCTCACCCCTCAGCTGCATGACTCAGCAAATTTCTTCACTCCTCCTGACCTTCGCTTCCTCCTCTGTGAAATGCAGGAAGAGTAAAGGAAGAGTAGCCACGGAAGGTTGCCGGGACAGTGGCAGGTGCCTGGTGAGGAGTGGTCCTCCTGCTAAGGGAAGGAGGAGCTGGTGTCCTGCTCCTGTCCCGGCCCTGGCTCTGCCCTGACACCGTTGGGAACACCTGCTGCAGCAGAGCGCTTCCTGCTTCTCTGGGTTCGCCTGAGGTCAATATCTCAATGGCTAGGATTACAAGAGGAGGAAGTCACAAGGCGAATTACAAATTCAAACAGAAAGTTCCCTTTGGGTTGCTTGGGATGCATAATTATGACAGCAACCTCTTTTACGCTGCCTTAATAAATCCCAATGACTTGTCAGTTCATTGAATTCTTTTGTGCTATTTGTCACTAAGTGTCATGAACTGTCACCTTAAATTGGTGAAATCACCTAAGACATTAGAGTTTTCCATTATGTCACTAAACCCAAGGCATCTGTAATATATCACCACCCAAAGATTGGAGTCATTTTAATACTTTTAGGATGAATTGAGCCTTAGCTAATTAAAATTTTTAATATAATTATTGCATAAGTGGTATAGAATTCTTGAAATTTATAGAAAGTATGACAAAGAAAAAAAATCATCTGTGATCCTGGAACTTAATAAAAAGCTTTGAGACTTTTTCAGTGTTTTGTGGGTTTGTTTTTTTTTTCCTATAGATCTTATCTGGAAATGGGTGGGAAGTCGGGTATAGCTGAATATGCTAAAATGTGGGAGTCAACCTTTTTCCCTAAAGTTAATGTTTGGTTTTTCTCCAGCTATCTTGAAGGGAAAGGCTGTTCCTAGCACAAAATTGGCCCCTACATGCTTCATTGGGTTTCTGCTGAAGGGTGGCATACACATGGAGGGACTGTCCAGTGATTAAAGTCAATGCGGGAATGAGACTGTGTATCTGTCTCTTTCTTGATGATTCAAGGAGAGAACAAAACACCCAGAGGTTGCAGACGCCTTCCTTCTTGGTTGCAGTTCCCTCTGCTACCAACTCTGTTCTGGACCCTTCCCTGGGCGCCCTGCCTGCACCATGGAGATGGGCATCCCAGCCCCGTGACCCATCACAGCACTGATGCACCTTCCCCACCACCCCCACCCCGGGCCCTCCACACCCTGTCTTCACCCAAGGACTGTGAGGTGAGACTCCAGCAGTGTCCCTAGCGCATCCCCAGATGAGGACGCCTTAACCCGAAGCCCAGCTAGCAAGGAGGAGACTCAGCTCCCCAGCACAAGGAGCCAGCTCTGGGGTAGGATCTGACCCCTGAGATCAGAGTGAAAACCAGAGTCCCGTGCCTGCTCCCCACGCTTCAGCACCTCGTCTCGTCCCCTCAGCCTCACACTGTCGCCGCCTGGGGAAGCACAGCACGCCTGTGCACCCGCCGCCAATGCTTTAGGACTCAGACAGAGGCAGGGAAGGAATTGATAAACAAGACGAACAGGAAAATCCGCCTGATTCAGAGGCTACAAAGGCTCAGAATTAATTCAGTCCAGGATGAGAAAAATTAAAGCTCCGTTCAAAGAAAGCAAAACGGAAAGGAGAACCGTGCACAACTTCCAGTCCAGGGGACCCTAAGTGATCATGCATGTGGGAGCCATGCAGGGGCCGCGCAGGAAGCCCCCAGGCCCAGATTCTGCAAGAAGCAGCAGGGTTAGTGTGGGACCAAGACTTGCTGGGCGGCCATCACGTCCCAGGAAAGTCGGCATTTTAACTCCCTGGTTCCCTTTCAAAGGATTAAGTTTGAATTACTGTGTTATTTTCTTTGCATATTGAGGTATCTGCCAAAAGAACAGATTTTTTACAAACAATTAAGAAGTAAAACAACACACACACACACACACACCCTGGTGTCAGGCAGGCTGTAGACAAGCGCCTATCCGGCATGTCACGTGTTCTCCCGGCCTGGGCACAAGCCTTCAAGCGGTTTCTCGTCCTGAACCCAGGAACAGGCATCTTTGTCGCCCCCCTGGTCCCACAGCAACCCCGGCCTGCAGCGCTGCACCATGATGAAGAGGATGAGGATGGCCAGGTTCCTCGGCTCCAAGGAGCAGGAAAGCCAAGGGAACAACCACTTTTTCATGGTTACGGTCTCCCCAGGTCATCAGGTCACTGAATGATGCAGCCCCAGGAGGGGGCATGTGTGTGGACCGCATGGCAGCAAGAAGAGAGCAAGAGACAGGGAGCCAGCACAGCCTCGATGGGGCAGGAGCCCCCCTCTGCTCCGTTTGCGCCCCGGCAAAGGAAAGCATCCCGCGCCTCGGGACCGTAACCTCCTTTGTCTCCTTTTAACATTTCTTTTTATAAAATCAATTCCAGAAAGAGTGAAGCCATAATAGGGAAAGAGGAAATTCAATGAGCCGCTGGACTGGAGACACCTTGTTGGTTTAGCAGGAAAAATACCTAAGGGTCGGCTCATTGCTGCGTTTGCAGGGTGAGCAGCAGGACGCGCCTGGTAAAGTGCCGCAGTAGTTCTCCGCAGGGCCGTGGTGGCAACTGCGTGCAGCCAGCAGCCATGTCCCCGTTAGGCTCTCAAACAGGACACCCCAGGCTTCTCAGGCTTCCCGGGTGCTCCCAGCTGGTGCTGCGTGAGCTCTGATCAGTTTACCCTGCATGTGAGAAGGGGCTCCTGAATCTGAGCGCGTGGCCAAGCCTGAGGAGGGTTAGGCCGGCCGTGGGCTGCTCTGACCGTGGCTCCTATTGTGACAGGCACGTAGGATTGGTCATCTGGGACCATGCACGGATGACACCCGCATGTATACCCATGCCTGGTACGGTTTCCATCCCCCACCAGACATGTCCTTGTCCATTTGCCTACATCTGTGTCTGTGGCCAAGAGAAGAGAACCACCTGCAGTGTGGAAACTCTTCATTCTTGTTGTGCGGGGCCAGTCTACGTGTGGAGTGTGGGACAGTAACAGGACTTTTCACCACTGCACGAGACACAGCTCCTCCCTGACCTGGCCATAGAAAGCCATATAAAGCTCTGATAAGAATCACCAACTAGAGCTGAACTGCCTTTTTTTTTTTGTCTTGAACAGGTTATAGGCTAGACTCAGAAGAGGTTCTAAGGCCTGAGATGCAGGAGAGTATTCACACATCTGTGTAGTCACTTACGTGAAATAACCGGAACCACCTTGAGATGTCACGGAACATAAATCACTACTGCCAACCTGCAATTCCACGCACACAATTTCTATGTCTAATAAGGAAGATCTAATGGTAGAGAGAACGTTTCTTTCAACCAAGTTGTTGGTGTGGAGCTATTTATAAATGTATATTAGACGCAGACAGGAGTACAATAAGTATGTAAGTAGTACAACGACAGAATTCAGTGTTAAGTGCCATTATGTGGATGCCAGCGGTCAAATGCAATGGTGACCATTCACAGAAGTGGCTTCTTTTGCTCCAGGAATATGGGTTCCTGGAATGGGCCGGGACTCTCTTGCCGCCTGGGCCTTGTGGACCCACTGAGGAGCGGCTAAGAAGCACATCACTTCTCAGCACTGCCTCAACAGCCCAGTGAAGTACAACCCTCAGGAAGCCTCCAGAGGCTTGTGGGGTGGGGGGTAGTACGTATTTTGTTTAGTACGAACCAGAATATAGTCCGATGCATTCATATAAATTAAATAAGCCTGATCAAAACCCCAAAACCCAAGTTTCAAGTGACCTGTTTGGCACCTGTAAGGAAAGGCCCACTGTACCCGCCACGCCTGCTGTGAATACTCAGCCTGACAAATTCAGATGCCGTGGCTTCGCCCAAACGCGTAGCCTTCTTCTTACTTAGCGGTATCGTGGGAGCCAGGAAAAGCCAAACACCCACAAAACCACCTTATAAAACTTCCTATTTATAATGTAACTATTCAAACCACACAGCTGTTAGCAATATTGCAGGAACTCTACCCTCATCTACAATGATCCATTTCAGGCCTAATTCCTAGAAAAGTCTCCGACGAAGATCTGACCTCTGCATGCAGTCAGTAGGCTCCCGCCCGCCAACCGTGCCCGTGGCAGCCCCCACCCCACTTCACCTCGTTCTCAGGGCTCTCTTGCCATAGTAACTCCGGGCTTATTTTGAAGGCACGTGCCAGAGTTTTAAACAGAAAGATGCATGGGGAATCATGTGTATTCCATTCCCAGTGATCCACAAATCAGAACAGACCTCGCAGCCTTCGGAGGACGCAGGACTTTCCAGGCTCAGCGCCCGAGGCCGCCCCCTGCTGCACGGCGACAGTCTTGCATGGGTCAGGGCGGTTCTGCACTTGACCCAGAACCTCAGACGACTGGACCCTCCGCCAAGAGCACGTCGCTGTGGGCTGCTGCACTGGGGGCCCGTGTCAACTAACCCCAGAACCTAGAAGGAACCGCGCGCGCAACACTCTTAAACCATGACTCCTAATCTCACGGAGGAAAGCAAGCCAAGACGAGCAGTTCTTACCTCTGCGGGCGCAGCTGGCTTTGTCTCAGGCGACGTCGAGTCCCACTTGCCCTGTTGAAGCAGAAAGTGAAGAGAAAGTCCTGTAAGTCAGGGGGCTGGCATTCACGGCGAGCAGCTGTGCTGCTGAGGTCAGCTGGACACTCACCACGCCGGGGCGTTTTTTGCTTCTAAACATTAACCTCCACATGGTTCTAGAGAATTTGAGGAGTTTCTCGAGCTTTCAGGAAGCCTTGAAGTGAACAGCACAAGAAGGGAACTTGCAAACTCTTGTGCAAGTTTTACAATTCAGCCAAAGGAAGTGATGATGTTCCCATTACCAACCTCAAAACTCAACCCAAAAAAACCAAAAAAAAAAAAAAAAGTCACAGGTCTCCTCTCTAGATGCATATTTAATTAGACGTGGCTATCACTAACGGAATGGACAAGCGTCTTAAGGTGACTTGTCAGCTCTCGGTTCCACAGAAAGTGATCATTCCGGCTGCAGGACCGGAGGGCCTGTCGTCTGTGAACGCGCACCCACACTGCTCGTGGCAGTCCAGCCTTGTTCCAGCGTGGGGTTCAAGCCAGAAACGCACCCCAGCACTCCCCTCCGCTCCCCTAGCTTCTCTCTGGCTAGCATATGACCCTGAGGAGCCTGCAGGCTTGACAGAAGGAAGGCTCGTCTTGTTTCTGCACGCCCCACGCTGCAGGGCTCGGTTTTCCTTTTCTTTATTCCCTTATCTCCCTTCTGATCCTTGCTCCTTGACTCCTACCTGCTAAAAAAAATAAATAAATAAGAGATGAGGAAAGAAACCAAATTCTACATGAATCTCTTGCACCTCTTGCTAGCCGTCGTGGCTCATGTGTCAGAAAACAGAGGGTGAGAATGGCCGGGATGCGCTCCCACTTCACGGGCCACAGGAAGGCCCAGGGGCCCCGCTGCGGGAGAAGTTCGCACTACTGGGGATCTTTCTCAACTTCAACCTGTCTTCCCCGCCACTGTCTTCCCAGACAGCTGGCAAAGGGCAGCTCATCTTCCATGTCTTTAATTTCTTTACTTTCCCAACCTTCCACACTCGGTGCATGTTAGAAACATCCAGAACATCTGGAGCTTTTTAAAAAAAAAAAAAAAAAAGATTTTATTTATTTGAGAGAGAGAGAGAGAATGGGGGGAGGGCAAAGGGAATCTCAAGCAGACTCCAATCTCAGCACGGAGCCTGAAGAAGGACTCAATCCCACAACCCTGAGATCATGACCTGAGCTGAAGTTAAGAGTCAATCTCTTAACCCACTGAGCTACCCCGGCACCCAGAAACATCTGGAATTTAACAAACTCCCCAATGAAGTCAATCGCTCTGAGGCTGGGGTCTGTGCTTGTTGGACCGAGGAAACGTGCCTGCATGGAGGCACGTGGGACGAGGAAATGAGGGCATGGAGAGAAAGTCAGTGGCCTACCCACAGTTTTAGAACCTTTGCATTCAAACTTGCCAGAAGCCAAATCTTTTTCCACCACAGGGGCTGACAGATCGCCCGTATTGCTTATGCTGGTTTAATGTGGTTTCCGCAACTTGAAAAAGGGTGTGAGGCCTAAAGCAACATAAATGATGTGTTTACAAATAAATGCCTAAAAGCAGAAAATGAAAGCCCCCAAGGTGCCCCAAAATCACACATTCATCCACTGTCTTCTCCAACCCCATGATCAACCCACCCCTGGTCACCTTCTACGGGGGCTACACCACACACGGTGCCCCTGACCTGGCCTGTCTTGACGCCTCTGGACTGTATGTACAGGGTGTTCAGTATTTGGGAAGCTCTCCCTGAAAACTTGAGATGCTGAATTTGCATATCCTCTCATTCACGGTCATGAATCTTCCATCCTCTTCATTTCCTCGACCCCCACTTTGCCAGTAGGAGTCAGTGAATTAAGCCGGGGCATTGGGCACAACAAGAGTGAAATGCTGGCCCACCAACCATCTGGCAACCATGCTACCTGCAGACCCTTCCCATCTCCCCATCCTCCTTCCGCCCCCCATTCCCTCTACTTCATGATCAGCTGCTTGGCTCAGCTCCTGAGCCAAACATGGGGGGCAGCCAGGAGCAGGGGGTCTTTCAACTCCAGCAGCTCTCACCCCCCTCCCTCCTCCATTCCAATCCAGGGTGCGTGGAGAGGTCTTCCTCCTTCAGAGCTCCTGTCATTCTGGCAGGTGGAGGGCAGGGAGTGGGGGGCTGGGAGGACGCTGACTTGGGTTTCCATCGCCGTCCCCGTCCTCTCTCCCCGTTACATCCCCGTGACCTTGTTCTTGTCCAAATGCACCTGGCATGAGTTCAATAGCATCACGGCCGGCTCCCCAGGGAGAAAGTAAAGTATGGACGGTCTGAAGCACTTCGTGTGAACAGATGGCACTCCAGGTGTATTCCACGAGGAGGAAACTCCTCAGACTCCTTTGTGGACAATAAGTGAACAGGGGCAACAGGTTTGTGCTTTGTTAGCTTGAAAGAAAATATCAGAAATATCTAGACAAAGTATCAATAACCATTCTGGGGAAAAAAATTGGCTTGAATATTTTTGTAAAGCTCTAGAAGGCAATCATGTGAGACAAGAGAGAGGCACCCACTGTGGTGTTTACGGCATTTGGAATTTCTAGTCTGGATGGCCAAGCTTCATGTGACTCTGTGGGTGTTTGGAGATTGGCCTTTCAGATTGGCCAGTCAGCTGACAACCCGACTCTGTAACACAGAGGGTCTGGCTCACTCCCAGAGGCCCTGTTTACTAGACAACGGGGTACCTTGCAGGCTCTGTGCACAGTCCTCAAAAGCCACATTGGCCAGGTAAGCAGGTGAGAGAATGAATACACACTATTATTTCCTCACTGAAATTAGTACTTGGGATGCTGAAAAAGCTCAACGCTTTAAGCCCTGATTTGCCTGGAAAAGTGCAGTTGCTTTAAGATATTGCACACGCACAGCACTGACCACTGTGGCCCCGGAGCAGGCTGTGGCTCCCGGGTGCCGTCAGCAGGTGCCAGCAGCAAGGGCGGCGCTCGGGCTCCTGAGCAGCTGGCAGGTTGCTTCCCGCCACCAGACGCAGGGCAAGCGACTTAGCCAAGTGGCCGTGGATTTCCCCATGTGCACAGTTGGGGCAGCACCTGCCTTCTGGGGAATTGGGAGAAAGGAGTGACATGCTTCCGGCACTCGGCACTCAGCCACCTATCAGTGTCGACCATGCACATGCAGGAAGGTGAGGTGTTCCCCACGCCCGAGTGGCTCAGCCAGCCTCAGAGACATCTGGCTCCTTCGAGAACACTGGGTCTGTGTCTCTGGCCTGTGATCCCTTAGGACCTGACCTCAGGGGACTCCCACTAGACCTGTGTTCTTTTTCTGCCTGGGCTCGTGGGGGAGGCGTGGCCACAGACGAACAGCAGATGGCGCCAGAGACTTGTTCTGCAGCCCAGCCCTTTATGGGGCCGGAGGGTGGGGGCGTGCAGGGCCCTAGCTGGAATCTATTTCTCATAAACAATTAGGCCATATATCAATGTCGATTCTGTTGTCCTGGAGCCATTTAGAAATTCCCCAAACAGTTCATTAACGACGTCGGGTTTATCCACCCTCTTCTCTGCAGTATTGATTCTTAAATGTCTGTGGATGGGCGGGAGGCTCCTCACGCACAGACCCACCCCGACCCCACACGCAGGCCCGCAGGTGGTGGGAGTCTGTGTGTCCTCACTGGCCCCCGTGCTTCTCCCCGCCCACCGGCTTGGGGTCTGCCTCCAGCCTGGCCGCCCGGCTGCCTGCCTTGTTCTCCATGATGTCACTGATGTGCTCCCCCAGGAACAGAACCCTAAGGTCACACCAAGACCTAAGTGTCAGGACGGCAGGGCTTGTTCTGCATAAGCCAGCCTCCCCTTGGACGGCCCTCCTCACCCTCTGCTGGGAACCCAAGGTCCCAGAGATCTTCAGCGTATTGGGGTCTTTATCCATCCTGAGGGGTTACGGAGGTGATGTTACAGCATCGACCAGGAAATCCGCCCTCGCCCCCCACTGCCAGCTCCTGGACTGTGGCGCTGTCCTTTCCGGATGAAGCAGGACAAGAGGCTGTGACCAGCCCCAGCGGCCGCAGCGCCAGCACTAGAAGAGGAGGTGTTCCAGACTCCACGCTCCTTCCCTGGGGTCCGGGGCTCAGATCCATGCTAAGATAGATGGGGGGCCGCTCAGAGGGGGTGCACATCCTGCAAAACCGCAGGTACTGCCAGGGAGAAGGAGGTCACCGTGCACACTTAGAGACGATGGAGAAATGTCCCTCAGTGAACGGCCAACGGGTAAGGAGGAAGGAAGGGGAGCCCACGGGGCTGAGGGGCCGGGAGCACGGGGCTGGACCACCACCAAGGCTGCCCTGGGGGCCTTCAGTTTCCAACATCTTTGAATTCTTTTTTAAGATTTTATTTATTTATTCATGAGAGACACAGAGAGGCAGAGACACAGGCAGAGGGAGAAGCAGGCTCCCTGTGGGGATCCCGATGTGGGACTCAATCCCAGGATCCCAGGATGACAACCTGAGCCGAAGGCAGATGCTCAACCACTGAGCCACCCAGGTGCCCCCATCTTTGAATACCGATTTTGGAAAACATTTTTTTTTAATTGAGGTGAATTTCACATAACATAAAAGTGACCATTTCGAAATGTGTCCTTAAGCACATTGTCACTGCTGTGCAACCACCGTCCGCTTCCAAATGTTTTCATCAGCCCACTAGGGAGCCCTGAGGGGCCCGCATCCACCCCCAGCCTCTGTGGCCAGTGATGTGACTCTGCCTCTCCGGACTTGGCTGCTCTGGAACGCCACACACACAGGACCCGACAACGGATATCATGCAGCATCACGCTGCTGAGGGTCATCACGATGTAGCACAGGTTGGTACCTCGTTCCTGTTGGTGGCCGAGTGGTGCTCCGTGTGGCGGGCACAGCACTCCTGCCCATCCGCTCACCTGCTGGTGGGCTCCCGGGCTGCCTGCCGTCTGGCTGCCGTGAGCAGCGCTGTGTAGCCTATTTGAGTGCGTTGTCAACAACCGTGGGTACGTGTCTCGCAGTGGGATTGCTGAGTTATGTTAACACTTTTTGAGGAACGGCCAGATTTTTCCACAGCAGGGAAGCCGTTTGACTTTCCCACCAGCAATGTAGGTTCCAACTTCTCCACGATCTCTTGATATTTTGCATTTTCTTTTCTTCTTTTTCTTCTTTTTTTAAAAAAAGATTTTATTTATTCATGAGAGACACAGAGAGGCAGAGACACAGGCAAAGGGAGGAGGCTCCATGCAAGAGCCTGATGCGGGACTTGATCCAGGAACTCCAGGATCACACCCTGAGCCAAAGGTAGACGCTCAACCACTGAGCCACCCAGGGATCCCCTTCTTTTTCTTTTTCTTAATAATCACAGTCATCTTAGTGGGTGCGAAATGGTGGTTCTGATTTGCATTTATATGTGTCCCTTGGAGAAACATCAATTCACACCCTCTGCCCTTTTTCTGTTGGGTCATTTCTCTTTTTGCTGTTCGGGGCAGGTTTTAACACTCATGGACGTAGAGAAAAGGAGAGCCTGGCCCCCGTGAGCTGAGAGGCTGGAACTGAGCCAGCCATGTGAAGCTAGAACACTCTGTCAGTTTGGTGAGGGGTCAACTGGGACGATAATCTACAGAGCAGCAGAGGAATAAGGAAATTTGGGGTGCCTGGGTGGCTCAGTGGGTGAAGAATCTGCCTTCAGCTCAGGTCATGATCCCGAGGTCCTGGGATCGAGCCCCATGTGGGGCTCCCTGCTCAGCGGGGAGTCTGCTTCTCCTTCTGCCCCTCGCCCCATTCATGATTGCTCTCTCTCAAATAAATCAATAAAATATTAAAAAAAAAAAAAAAAAGAGTAAGGGACTTTGCCTAACTTGTCCAGGGCTCAGGTTTAAAATATTTTAAGTCATCCCTGCTGAATGAATATGGTAAACAAGCACCTTCCATGGGTCTGGGTGAAATCACAGTGGCAGCAGGTTCAAGGGAAGCTTAACACGAAGGTTGCCCACCCCTCCACCCCTCACCCCCCCAGGAATACGCCTGAGCCCCCCCAAGACACACCCCGGCTCCCAGGGGCCGCATTTGAGCTGGAGCCAGGCCTCGGGGAGTCTGCACAGAAGGAGTGAAGCTCCAAAGTGTGCTTGCTCAGAGTCCAGAGCTAAGAACCCAAGGAGAGATGCCGCCTCAGGAAAAGACACCCAAGAGGTAGAGCTGCCACGAGCACTTCTGACCGCCAGAGGACAGCACTGAGCACCATATAAAATAAATCTTTTTTAAACTCAAAAAAAGATGTAGAAGAAGTAAATGTAGACAAACTCCCATGGTTCAAGGGCAGTAGAATTCTCCATGAATTCTGAATGTGCTGACAGCTTCTTAATTCTAATCAGAGTATGATGGGTTACCGCATATAAGAGTAATTGATATTCAGAAGTTAAGAGGGCTTCTGTACATCAGCAGGAAACCATTTAAAGAGATGACATTCAAAACTGCAGAAAGGAGGAAGAGGAGGGAGAAGGAAAAGAATATCTGTAAAGTATAAAGGATATATATATGTATATATATATTAACGAAAATACGTAAGGACTTTACAGAATATATGAAAAATCTTATTGAAAGAACTAAAAGAAAACCAATATACACGAAGATAAATATTGCATTCCACAATGGAAATCCTACTATGGTTAAAAAAAAAAAAAAAGGAAAGGAAAAAGTCACTTTTCCCCAAATCAATCTATACATTTAATGCAGTGACAATCACAAATCCAAGCAGATATATTGTTTCCTGGGATTTAAGTCAAAGGGTGAAGGCTGAAAACTGGCCAACACTATTTTGAAGAAGGGCAAGCAGGAGACACGCACCCCGGGCATACATCTGCCCCCACTCCAGAGCCACAGGAATCACCTTTGTGCGAGGAGCCCATCAGACCCCAGGAATCCATCTGCATGCCACAGCTCAGAGAAGGGCAGATCTGAGGGATGAGGGGTTCCGGCCAAGTGACCCATCAGCCTCATACCATGGACAAAAATAAGTTCAAGACCAATATGAGAAAAAGCTGAACTACGTAATTCTTAAAAGGACATTTAGGAGATTGTATTTTTACTTAAATGACTAAAGGATTCTTCAACAAGTCAAAAATCCATACGTTATACTTAAAAAAAATCAATAGATTTGATTATATTTACATGAGAAATATTTTTGCAGGACAAAAGACACTACAAGGTCAAGACAGGCCATAGACCAGAAGAATATACTCATAACCTAGATAACTCGAAAAGAATTAGCATCAGAGATATGTTAAGGGTAATCCCTACAATGGAGAGGTGCTTTTCATCTTCATCAGATAAGCAAATTCTTCACTCCTAAAAGTAGGGTAAGTGGGGCGTCTGGGTAGCTCAGTCAGTGAAGCATCCGACTCTGATTTCAGCTCAGGTCTTGATATCAGGATCCTGAGATCGAGCTCCACATCAGGAGCAGAGTCTGCTCAAGATACTCTCTCCTCTGCCCACCCCTCCCCCCCCCCACTAAAATCAATAAAAATAAATCTTTAAAAAAAGAGCACAAGTGTGCCACACTGTATCCAATGGGAGTTGGTGAGAATCTGGAAAAAGGAACTGTGACAAATTGCTAAAGGGAAGATAAATGAGTTCAACCAGTTTGGAGAAGAATTTCCATATCAAGTTAATTTGAAAATGTGTATATCATATGGCCATCAGTTTCACTTTTAAGTCTCTAAACAGAGGAATAAACTCTATTTTATGTTCATGGGAAGACATACATTGTCCATTGAACACTACTTAAAAGAACAAACTTTGGAAATCACCTGACTTAGTTCCCTGATTGGGGAATGGAAAAATACACTGGCATGTTCCATACCAGGAAATGCTACACAGCACTCGACGTGAATGAGATAGAACTACATGATCAACATGAATAAATCTCAACAATATCATAGAGTTTTTGAAAATAAGTTTCAATAGGAAATATAGACTATGATTCCAAACACATAAAAATGAAAAACACACCCATCATTGATAGGTATGGACTGTTCTGGACTGATTGTGCCCTTCGAAAGTTGATGTGTAGAAGCAGTAATGCCCAGGACCTCCAAGTATGACGCTCCTAGAGAAGGGTCTTTACAGAGGTGATCAAGTGACATGAAGTCGCACATGTGGCTGACCTGATCCAATAGGACCAGTGTCCTTCTAGGAAAAGGAAATTAGGTAGGATATAGAAACACCCAGAGGGAAGACCACAGATGGACACAGCAGATGCCGTCTGCGAGCCGAGCAGAGACGTCTTAGAAGAAAGCAAGCCTGCCCACACCCTGACCTCAGACGTCCAGCCTCCAGGACTGTAAGGCATGCTGCCCAGTCTGTGGTACTTGTCACAGCAGCGCTAGCTTACGAACAGGGCCAGGTAGGCCACATGCCTTTGTGAGCCAACCCAGAATAACCAGGGAACCAGGGCAAATGTCCAGTGAGCATTTAAACAATTGTAGTAATTGAACTGGAGATAGGAGCCAATTTCAGACACGGAGGAATCTGCTGGGGTTGTTTCAGGTCAGGGGGGCACTTACCATGGCATTTGTAGTCTTTGTCTACACCTGTGGAACACATGTACTCATCTTAGAGACTCAGACTGCATAGGTCATGTAAACGGAGCCAGACATTTTTCTCTGTGTGTGGCTTTCACAGTCCAAGTAATCAAATCATACTCACTCCGGTGTGTTGAGTGACTCTGCTACCATAAAGAGACTATTAACTCCTTGTCATCAAATCCTCCCAGAGCACTGAGATCCTCTCCCAGCATCTGAGGACCAGAAGATCCCTCTAAAGAAACAGTACCATGCAATGGTAGGTCAGAGCTTTCCTCCCACAGAAACACAAGCCATCTCACGTCTTCCTCTCTGGCTCCATTTGTGAGGGCCATGCCTTTAGAAAATAAATCAGTATACGGAAGCTGAAGGCAGAGCACCCATGTGTGGAGAAGACACACATCCATACACCAGACTGTTAAACGAGCGTACATTTAACCCTTGGACGATACAGATGCTGGGGCACTGACCCCCGTGTTGTTGAAAATCTATATGTAACTTTTAACTCCCCCAAACTTAATACTAATAGCCTACCCTTAACCAGAAGGCTTACCAGCAACATAAACAGTTAACACATTAATTTATATTATAGCATGCACTGCATTCTTACAATAAGGGAAGCCAGGCAAAAGAAAATGCTACTAAGAAAATCACAAGGAAGAGAAAATAAATAACATCTATAGAATATATTTAGGACCAAGTGAGGTCATCATCTCTCTCCCAGAAAAACTAGAAACTGGTTTCATCTCATTTTTAATTATCCATAACTTGACAATGCATTTTAGGATTACCAAGATAATTTTTTTTTTTTTTATGATAGGCACACAGTGAGAGAGAGAGAGGCAGAGACACAGGCAGAGGGAGAAGCAGGCTCCATGCACCGGGAGCCCGACGTGGGATTCGATCCTGGGTCTCCAGGATCGCGCCCTGGGCCAAAGGCAGGCGTTAAACCGCTGCGCCACCCAGGGATCCCTCCAAGATAATATTAATATGGAGGGCCTCTCCCTGTCACTTGGAGCACGATGTTTGACCTTACGCTGAAGCAAGTGCTCCCAGGAACCCCATGCACTCACTGGGGTTGGGCGGGCACTTGGCAGAGAGGCCTAGGAGCCATCAACCAGCCAAGCAGATCTGGTGTGGACACGGCATTTAGGGATTCAGTGCAGAGCTGAGCCATGAGAGAGAAGATGGACAGGACCACACAGCAGGCAGGTCCTGCAGCAGGCTGGTGCAGGGGCTCAGGGGTAAGCTCTTCCTGGGAGCCAGGGTTCAGGGCCTCAGGTCCCCCCCTCAGTACTACAACCTTTGGGGTGGGTGGCTCTGTCACAGGGGCCTTCCTGTGCACTGTATGATGTTTAGAAGCATCCCTGGTCTCAAATACTAAGAGAAATCTCCTTCCCAGCAATGACAGCACATTGCTAATACTACCCCCCAGGGGTGCAAGATCACTGTTGGTTAAGAATGAACCATATCTTTAGGAGCAAGACTCTAACCCATCAGGAGTCCCGGCAGGTTCTGGAGACGGAGGAGCTGGGTGTGGCCAAGACACATATGCACGCACAAGACTGGGAAACGTGGTTATGCTCCAGAAGAAGTTCAGAAGCCCCAGTACTAAAACTGAAGCTCAGTTAGAGCCCAAGGAGGAAGCACGACTTCACTCTGAGGCCCAGAGAGCGGGGCCAGCTTCCCTCAGCCCTCCTGAGAGCGGGCAGGGCTCCTTGGACCCCTGTGTGCAGCTGAGATGCAGCTCCAGGGAGAGGGGACCATCCCCTCCCACCTCAGCCCTGTGACCATGTAAACCAGATGTGTGCAAGGCCGGGAGCACACATTTATTTATAGACATTTTCATCAATTCTAATTAATTTGTGATTTATGCAGCAGAGTGCTTCATCCTCTGCCCCGGATGGAACATGGAGACCCCAGACCCTGGACCCATCTGCTCAGCTCTGACCAATGCCAGGCCTTTGGTTCCTGGGACAGTTAACTTGTGCGTCCACCTGGCCAGGCCATGGAGATCAGATGCTGGCCACACTGCAGTCTGGATGTTGCTGGAAGGTTTTACACGTGCTTAACCTTTACATCAGTGGCCTTTGAATAAAGCAAATGGCCCTCGCTACTGTGGGCGGTCACAGCCTTCAATGGAAGGCCTTACGGAAAAAGACTGAGGCTCCCCGAGAAGGAAGCACTTCTCCTTCAGACTCTCAGACATCGGCACCACCTGGCAGCCTGCCCTACATGCCTCAGCTGGCCAGCGCCCCCAACCACGGGGACCAGTCCCTCTATCTGTGTACATACACATGCACGTCTTCACGCACACCCTCACACACATGTGCACTCACGCACACACTCCCTCTGTTGGCCTATGTCTTCAGAAGACCCTTAAAGCACCATCCTTTCATCATAAAGGCAGTTCTCATCCTGAAATTAGAAGATCCCCCCACCTCCACTGTCTTTATAATACATCTTCCAACATGATGTAAAAGTCTCTCCCTGACCAGAAAGGAAAGAAGGGACCTGGTGCCTCTCCTGGGCTCCCGTGGGTCACTACTCTTTACACTGCTTGGGCAAGTCACCCCGATTCTGGGAACCTCCATTTCCTCACTGCCAGGTCAGAGGTTGTATGGAAAAACACATCATTTGCTCTTTTGGTCTATGGAGCGATTGCTCTTCAATGTACTAAAGGATTTGTTATTTCCTAAGTATTACTTTCTGTAGAGGATGTGCCAGAAAACGGCTGAGGCCAGCAGAGAGGCCAGCCGTGCATCTGCACCAGGTGAGCGATGCACACTGCGTAAGTCATTCTCCCAAAGTCACATGGCTAGAGCTGTGGAGTGGGATTTAACAAACCCAGTTTAGTGAATCCCAAAGCCTGTATTCTTGACCACTACCATTTGCTTCCAGTCATTTCGCTTCCCAAAGCAGCGCTCCCAGTCTTCCTGCAGCACACTTGGGGCCCACTGCTTCTCAGCGGGGGGTGGGAGAGAGGTGCCCTGGGAGCAGTGCCCAACCAGGAGCTCTCCTTCCCTGTGTGTGTTGCCTGGGGGCGCTTTCCAACACCCGTATGGACACTCAAACCAAGAAGTAAAATGTTCTTCCCAAATGAGGTCTCCAAATGCTGTTTTGCATAAGAGTCACAAGATGTAAACTATTTCTATAAAGAAAAATCTCAACTCTTTGACCCGATAATAGGAGTCAATGCAAAGACAAAGACATAAGTATGTAGATGTTTACTGTAGTGTTTCTTATAATGGTGAGAAATGGAACACTTGCCCAAATATTCAACAGCAAAGATTTATATGAATAAAATATGATATAACTCTAGGATGGAAAATTCTACAGTTAGTAAAAATATTTAAGAATTTTAGGGGAAGGTTATAAAATGTTAAGAAACATCTTAGGGGAGCCTGGATGGCTCATCTAGTTGAGCATCTGACTCTTGATTTCAGCCCAGGTCATGATCTCAGGGTCCTGGGATTGAGCTCCCAACAGGCTTTGTGCTCAGTGGGGAGTCTGCTTGAAAACTCTCCCTCTCCCTCTGCTCCTTCCTCTCACTTGCATTAATTTACATTCTCTCTCTAAAATAAGTGAATAAATCATTTTTTTTGAATGACAACATAAAAATGTGTGATTCAGTTGTAGTAAGCTGTATAAATGGTCGTGACGTACACATAGAAACATACAGAGATACTGATTCTCGGTGATGTAACAGGTGCAAAGGTGTGCCCCCAGATGGGGAGATAGACTAGGAAGTAAGGTCATGAGATGAAGAAATATACCCTGTGTTAGGAGTGATTATCTCTGCTTCATTACATAAGGTGATTTTAAATGTCTTCTTTACACCTTTCTGTTTCTTCACATTTTTTATAATGCAATAGATTTCTTTTAAATCAGGAAGAAAAGAAATACATGTTACGTGTATTCATTTAAAAAAAACAAACCCATCCCTGTTTGGCCTGTCAATGTCTTAAGATCACGATGCCGACCCCATTTGGGATGGACTGGCATCTGTATTTCAAATCCCAAACCTGCAAATCCCAAGTGGGCTTCTATTTCTTTGCTGTTCTAGCAAAGATACATTGTCATCATAATAGGGAAAAATAAGGGAAGCCTAGTCTTTAAAATAAAAGAACACAAATCATACACACATAGAATTGCTTTTCCTGCAAAACCCAACACCTGCAGGACACTGAAACTGGCCCCCGGGGAGGCTGGATGCGGCCGGGGGGCATCACAGAGCTGCTGCCTGCAGGGCTCCCTCCCTGAACCTTATTTCCCATTAGGGCTGCATGTCAGGGGAACACAGTGGCTTCAAGCCCTGGCTCCTCCTCATGTGTTTTGGGACCCCGTTTCCTTGCACATGGCAGGCAATCATTGCAGACGGAGGCTGTCCTGGTCTCTGCACCCAACTCAGCACCCAGGCTTTGAGGAAGAGCTCAGCATTCACAGATGGATAGCAGGCGTGAGAGGCTGCGTGTGCAAGTAGGTGTGGCACATGACACGGCGGCAGGGCTGCATGAGGCCACAGGCAATTGGGGAGGTTTCCCACCAGAGCCCAGGCTTTGCACTGGGTGGCCCGGCAGAGGGAAGAGAGCAGGACAAGGTGGATCCAGGACACAGCCTCGAAATCAAGGAAGGCAGAGGACAGGAACAGTGAGCAGCAGCGTGGAGACCCGCTCGGAGCCCAGGGTTCATACGGAGACTGTTCTAAGCTGAAGACCTTTGACATTCTGCAAATGCAGGAAGAAGCCTTGTCACAGCTTCCCTTGTCTGACCAAAAGCAGAAGCTTCTTAGAAACGAGGTCTGCTGTGAATCTCCTCTACAGGGCATTTCCTTTCTCAGGGGAGGCCAAGTGTAAACCCACCAAGAATCCCCCCTCTGGGGGACTCCCATGCCCTGAAGAAGATGGAGAGACCACTCACACCTGTGCAGACAAATGCACACAAAACTTGCTCCTGAAAGACTGATTTATCCGGGGCACTTGGGTTGCTCAGTGGTTGAGCACCTCCTTTTGGCCCAGGGCGTGACCCTGGGGTCCTGGGATCGAGTCCCACATTGGGCTCCCTATGGGGAGCCTGCTTCTCCCTCTGCCTGTGTCTCTGCCTCTCTCTGTGTGTCTCTCAAGAATAAATAAATAAAATTTTTTTAAAGACCTATTTATCTTCCCTAAAGAAACACATTTGCTCTCCCTCCTCCCTTTCCTACTAAGTCAGGTTTGGAAGCCCCAGATTCTGACCCCCCTGGGAGTTACTCGTCACTGAGCACTGTGTGCTCACTGTGTTCAAAGGTAAGTTCTTTCTCTCCTGTTGCCAATATGCCTTCATCAATTTGATTCAAAGGCCCTCGGACATAGAACAAAAGAGAGAAGTTTTTCTGCTCCCAGGCTCAGCTCCCAGGCTGGCTCAGGGTCCCTGTGGAGGGTGTCACCACCGCCCGCCCCCCCCCCCCGTCTGTGTATCTTGGAGGATGTCAGAGGCAGGGTAGAGCTCATGCAAGATGTGGACGCCACTTAATAGATGTGCTTTTAATCAGTGGCATGATATAATTCTTCTATTTTAGAAAAAAAATACACACACCAACGTGGAGAAGCCCTTGAAGGATTTTAAGCACAGAAATGGTTGATAACGTCCTGGTGAAGCTGTCCTGGGGATGCAGTGGGAGAGCCCAGGTCTGCAGAGCGGCCGCGACGAACACCAAGATTGGGTGACCAATTAGATGTTGGGGTAAAACACAGGCAAGCAAGAAAAATGAATCCCTAATTTGTTTGTTGCACAGTGAAAAGAAGCATAAGGAAAACACCATCAGAATCCTCGACCTCCTCATCAAGCAGACGATGGGCACCAAGCGAAGATCAAACCACTGGCTAAGCAGAATCCTAGGAGACTGGAAACTTCGAGTCCTCTGCAATGTTTCTGTGTCTCCCGGCAGTGCTGATGGGTGAACGAGCCCACCAGCCTCTGCGGCGCATTATTCTTGCCTGATCGAGTCAAGAATCCTCTGGTGCAATGGAGCTGCACCCCTGGGGTCTCTTCTACGGGTACAGGGTAAGGACCACCTCACTCGTGCAGGGTGAGGACCGCCCGCCGTGGGGACCGGGTGACACCTCCCTGCCCACTTGCCAGTGCTGCCACCACAGCAACGCCTAAAGTATGACACCTGGCACAAAACATCTGGGTGTGTGCATGTGACCTCTCCACCACCAGAAGCACCCAAGTCTGGGACTGTGATTCGGCACCCGAAGGAGCTCATACGGGCAACGCTGAAACCCTGCTGCCAGAGGTGTCCTCACTAGGCCTCTCCCAACAGACCCCAAACGACCTCCGCCAGCTGGAGCGCAGATGGTCACCTGCCCGGCTCTCCAGGGGCTGTGCTCACACCCCACCGTCCGCGGGTCTTGTGCCCGGCTGGGACCCCACTTCAGTGCTCCCCAGACTGGGTAAGCATGTGTGCAAAGACCTTCCCACCGGCACGCAGGCATAAACATTGTTAAAGCAATTATTTGTAATTTCCAAGTTCCCCAACTCCTTCCTAAAAAAGTTGGAAGAAGGGACACCTGGGTGGCTCAGCAGTGGAGCATCTGCCTTTGGCTCAGGGCGTGATCCCAGGGTCCTGAGATCTAGTCCTGCATCGGGCTTCCCGCAGGGAGCCTGCTTCTCCCTCTGCCTGTGTCTCTGCCTCTCTGTGTCTCTCATGAATAAATAAATAAAATCTTAAAAAAAAAAAAAGACAGAACTCCCTCCAATGCTCTGCCTGCCCCCCCTCCATGTCCTAGCTTCCCCTTTCCACAAGAAGGGCTCACCTGTCACCTGTAAGTCTCTCTGTGTGCAGGGCAGTGGGGCGCACACAGCTCCTGGCTGACACCCTAGAAGCTCCTCGCACTCCGGCTCCTCTAGGAAGCCTCACAGGCTCCAGCTCTTTGCTTTCAGCAAATCCCAAGGGCAACCTATTCACATCTTCAGCTGCTAGACCTTTCAAAATAATCTATAACAATCACACAGCGCTCTCGGGCATACAGCTCAGAAAAACCAAGTAATGTTATTATAACAAATCCTTCTTCATTTCCACCTTTCTGACCCATTTATGTGAGCAAGTGTCTCCAGCTCAGAAGCACGGTGGGCTGCTTGAGGGCACAGCCCCTGGCCCTGCTCACTGCGTGCCCGGCAGTGCAGTGACACCTCGCGCACGACCCCACCGACGGGGCTGGATCGCTGGGCTCTGAATTCCCCATCACTTGCTGTATTTGATGATTTTCTTTCTTTTTAAAAAAATTATTCATTTATTTACTCATGAGACACACACACACACACACACAGAGGATGATTTTCCATTAAAATAAAATGTTTTACCCAACTGTATCCCAATAATAATTGTAACAATAATTCAAGAGAAACTTCACACCTACAGCCTTGTGGTCACAATTAATTTGAAAATCAACTTATGAACAGATGTTTACTGCAAGAATATAGGTGACAAATAATAGACTTTCACAGGGGCGCTTGGGTGGTGCAGCGGTTGAGCATCTGCCTTCGGCTCAGGTCCTGGAATCGAGTCCCGCATCGAGCTGCCCGCAGGGAGCTTGCTTCTCCCTCTGCCTGTGTCTCTGCCTCTCCCTCTGTGTCTCTCATGAATAAATAAATAAAATCTTTAAAAAATAAACAAATAAAAGGCTTTCACAAAGATCCATATATATCACGTTAGGGTAATATTCTGAAGGATAGGTGGAAGCGATGGAAATCCAAATTCAGCAAGGAAAAGAATTAGAAAAAAACCTGCCTGCGCAGAGAACAGCACTGTCCTGTGTGTTTTTAAAAGGATGATGACGGGTCCCAAGGCACTATGCACTCAGGTGGCAGGGGGAGCCCTTCAGAGCAGTGGGAACAGTTCTATTCTGTATCATTTGCATTTTTTAAATGCCAGAAGATAGTCCCTTTGTAACTAATATCTCTTACTTTTAGACGCAAATTTGAAAAGGTGTTATCTGGTGGTTCTTCCTCCTCAGGCCCCAGGGAAGGGGACCCCTCAGCCTGTCTGGGGTTGGGGGTGGGGCTTGCTCAGTAGCAGCTTCTCGGAGATAATGGGGTCCCCCTAAAGATTGGGTATTTGGTTCCTAACCATTCTGGCAGTCGCTGACGTCATGAGCTCACTTAGATCCTGGACAATAGATCACTGTTTCAGTTAAGCCCACTCCTTAGAGTTCTAGAGAATATATTTTAAGTCAATGAGACATTTGAAGCCTAGATGAGAGTTCATCCTGGTGCAATTGGGCCCACACAGCAGGAGTCCTGGTCAAAGGTTTTAGGTGATTTTGACAAATTGGTGGCAGTGTCTGCCCCCAGCTAGTGGACCAGCAGGGACGGAGTCACAGCCAGCTCCCCCCACCCCCTGCTGAATCCTGAGCTGGGTGAGTCTGGGTGAACCTGCCTACAATGTTTGAAAGAAATGGGTCGGAGAGGGCCATACAAGCTGTAGCAATGAGGTGCTGGCTTTTCCTGTGTCTGCTGAGCTGGCGCTTTCTACTTGAGACAATTTCAAATTCCAATCACTGCCCTTCCCTTGATCACCGTCCCAGGAAAATAACATTTCATGAGAGGCACTGGGAATATGCCTTCGGTTGGCTCTGAAATTGCAGACTATTCATAAAGTAAACAGGAAGACTCTAAAAGGAATAAAACTTGTAGTCAACAAAAGCAGTTGGATTAGTGTCAGAGTTTCAGGGACGACAGAAATGACAGGGAGGCCGAGAAATCCTGGGCTGTCAGGGAGCAGTGTCCCTGTGGGCAGCAGAAGCAGCCCAGGGAACCCATTTAGGGGCATTAGCACTTTGGTAAATGGTTTTGTGACAGTGTCGTCAGCAGTTCTGGAACAATTTAGTTGTGTGCCTACTTTTAAAGAAATGTAAAACATCTCATAGGAAAAGGGAAAGGGGGAGATAAAGAGAAGAGAATGGTTTATATGGTTACAATAAATCTAATGTTATTCACCTTACTTTCAGCTTTTAAATACTAAACCCATTATATGTTTATTTACAGTGTTCTGTATATATTTATTCATATAATTTTAAACCAATGAGTATATTTAATTGCAAAAACAA
Source organism: Canis lupus baileyi (assembly GCF_048164855.1). Classification (NCBI taxonomy): domain Eukaryota; kingdom Metazoa; phylum Chordata; class Mammalia; order Carnivora; family Canidae; genus Canis; species Canis lupus. The sequence continues at coordinate 55,619,446 of NC_132838.1, forward strand.
TATTTTCAGAAGTCAAATGTATTTTTTTTTTCATTTACTAGCTGTGTGAGTAGTTTATAACTGGTAACAGAAAAAAGATTTGGAGCAATAATTATTCCATGGCCTCAAAGGTATGTAATCTCAAAAACTCAAGGGTAAATTATGGAAAACATTTCCCCTGGGGTGCCTGGGTGGCTCAGTCAGTAAAGCATCTGTCTTCGGCTCAGGTCATGATCTCAGGGTCCTGGGATCCAGCCCCTAGTCGGGCTCCCTGCTCAGCAGAGAGTTTACGTCTCCTTCCCCCCCCTTCCCTTTCCTCCTGCTTGTACTCTCTGTCAAATAAATAAAATATATTTTAAAAAGATAAAGTGCTTCTCCAGACATCAGCAAACAGTAAGAGAGAAGTGAATTACTTTTAATTAGTTGGAGTGACTCTTTATTTTAATGTATTTGTGCAAAAAAAAAAAAAAAAAAAAAAAAAAAAACCTAGAGCATCTAAAACAAGGTTTGAAAATAAGATGCAGCTTTAGGATTTTGGAAGGTGTTTTTGTTTTTTGTTTTTTGTTTTGCATTGAGGACGGTAGAGGCATTTTTTCCTTCATGCATCCCCTTGGGAAGGCTGTCCGTGCTCAGAAAAGGGTGACACTTGGACAAAAGGAGATAGGGACTGTCCCACAGCACAGCTGCTGCCTCCACTGGGTGCTGCTCCATGTTGGTGGGCTCTCTTGGTTTTCGGGATGTCCCTCTGAGGAGAATACGTCAGGCACCCCAATTTTCAAATAAGGGAAGTGAGATGGAGAATTGGATGGTCTGTCCAGGTGCACCCCCCACCCCCCAGTTCCCTGGACAAAATGACATCAGAGTTTAGCCGGTGGGTCCAAGCTCATCATTTATTAAGAAAGAGAGAAAATTAAACAAACCACCTTACTAATAAAGACAAAATAATTTACTCATATATAACCATAATGTTAAACTGTTAGTTATTATCTGTTAAAATGATAACCTCTGTGACCAAGCAATAAACAGCAGATAATACTATATGTAAAAAGATGAAATGAGAGCAATTAGAATACTCTACTTTTCAAGACCTACATTGATTTTATGGCATTCCTTTTAAGCATACTCCTTGAATACTGGGCACTAAATCTGTCCCTTTGGTCCTGAGACTGTGCAAAGTAACTGAGGTCTAAAAAAAAAAGAATGTCCAAAAACAGGGAGTGAGAAATTACTATGCACTTGGACTAAATATCCTTCAAACAGAAAATCAGAAGTATTTGAGACATGAAGCTTCCACTGGTGAAGCATCCAAGAAGCAAGCCCATGGGTGTTGCTTTGACAGGAAAAAGTGTTTGGATCTGCAGCGTAAGTGCATCAGGAGCTGATCACTGTGATTTTCATGGTTACTCACAGCTCCTAAATATTCCCCTAACAGGATGCGGAGAAATTAGTGCCCTTCCTACTGCAGGCAGAAGCCGTCCCAGGCTTACAGCCACAGGCCCTAAAGCCCAGCTTACCTGGCAAGCCAGTGAGGGACCCACCCCAGAGGTGTCCCAGCCCTTTGCCCTGGACCTGGCCATACTGGCAGAGAGCTGCAGGGAGACGGGGAGGCAGCCAGCGAAGGAGGAGGGGGTGCAGGTGGAAATCAGCTGAGGGTCCTGACTCCCTGGGTTGGAGGCCTGCAGCCATTGCAGAAGGACTGGGCCTGGGCACAGGCAGGTTATTCTCTTCCCTCCCAGGGAAGTAGATGCCAAGAGACCCCACAAACTGAGCGACTCCCAGGTTCTGAGCACCAAACCAGCAGTTAAATGAAGATTGGGATCAGGGAAATGCCGGGGCAGGGACCATCCTGACAAGCCCCAGCAACCAGACCACCAAAGACAACTGCTTAGCTGACAAACCCAGATTGCCACCCAACAATGTTCCTCACCTCCAGGACCAGAAGCCCCGAGAGAGGCTCGCAGCCCTCATGTCCCAGGCTGTTCAGCTCTCTTCCAGCAAAGAGCTGGCGACCATGTGATGTTTCAATTTACATAAAATGTAGAAAATTGCCCCTCCATTTTCCATAGCTATATTTCAAAGCCATCTTTTTTTTTTTTTAATTCAAAAATGGAAACTCCCTTGGGGATGAACAGAAATGGCTGGAAATTGCTTTTAAGATGTTAGCAGAAGGCTAAATGTAACGCTGCTATGAAATTGCATCCTAAATGTGCTAATGTCATTTTTTAGACTATTCTTGTGGAACCCAGATAATACTGCAAAACCATGAGCCTCTAAAAAATTTTCCACTGGAAATTTCTGTCGAGTGTCTAAAGTCTCTGGTGATTCTGGATGTTGATTACATTTGCTGATTTCCATAAGTGTTTTTTTTTTAATGCTGCGTGAACATAATAAAGTGACAAAAATAATATGTAGACAAAGAAATAAATGAGCTAACAAAGCAGGAATTTACAGTAAAGGTTTTTCTTATAAGATAAATAAGGACCCCAGGCCCATAAAAATAAAGAATTCCATGAAAGGTCAGGGCATTACCGATATTTTATATGTCTATCTACATAAATATGTTTGCTTCATCCTTGTATTGTTACTACCTATTAAGTGTTAAAACTCTATCAAAGATACGAAGCATTCTATGCAGCCTGGGAGTGGGGGACAGGGAGATTACAAGTCACTCCCTTTGGACACGAGTGATTTGTACACTTATCGGAAGCCTGGCCTGAAGCTACGAGATAAAACATCCCTAGGTACTTGGATTTTAATCAAAGAGAAAACAATTCTTAGTGATACTGTAATGGAAAACATACTCCCAGGTCCAGCAGCCGGGACAGCAGCTCACCTCTTCCCTTCCTGAGATATTGTAATTAAAAAGAAATACTTCCCCACTGCTCCCACTGCAACCTGGCCAATTTACATTCTTTTTTTTTTTTTCCAATTTACATTCTTGTGCATTCCCAGGCACCCGGTCAGGGGAGCAGAGTCCCCAGCGGCCCTCGGGCCCCCTCTCATGCCTGCACAGCGCAGGCTGAGAAGAGCCTCAGACACGTTGGCTCATCCCAGAATTTAACCCACATTGCTCAGAACTATTGTTTGATGTGCAAATCTGCACAGATTGTGGTATAGAAAAATGTGTGGAGACAATTACGTCCAAGAAGCAGCACCTTGGACCGTTTCCTGCAGTTCAAAAATGAGTTTCATCATATTGCTTATGGAAATGTACATAAACCTCATGTAGTAACTTCATTTTTTTTCCTGGTTCCATCTGCAGCTCTTTTTCTGGAAGGACCAATTTAACTGCGGTCTCAGAGAGCGTGCAGAGGGGGTGCCGCCTCTTCTGCCCCAGCCCATGCCCGACCCCACCGCAGCAACAGGGCCACCTCCCTCCAGGCATCAGTGAGCGCACCTAACCCACGCCCGTCACCCTCAAAGTGCAGGACCAGCCCCAGGAAGAAAAAACTTTAGAGGAGAGATTGGCTAAACACTGTGGCACCAGGATTTTAAACTGGGGTGAAGTGATTACTGGTGGACCAAGCACACATCCGAGCACAACCGACAGGAGGAGAGTTTGATAGGAGGTCACATCACCTGCTATGATATGACCTTTCACGCAGAAACACCAACGGGCTCGCAGACAAATTCCGAGTCCTAATGCGTAGTACATTTGCCTGGGACAGGTTCAGCTTGCAAGAATCCCTGCAAAACCCGACTAAAACTACCATAAAAAGAATGCATTATTCATTGTGACCAAACCTGCACAAGGCCACACAGAGCCCTTGGGTTGGGCTCAAGGACCCCAACTTCCTGAGGATGGGTCTGGCCACGTGTCCCTGGGCAAGTGACTAACTTCCCGGAGACTCGATCTTCCGGCTGGAGAATCTCAGGCACCCCGAGCAGCCTCCTCTGCTGCCTGCAGTCCCTTTCTTTGCCCCCTTTGCCAAACATGGTCTCCAGCATCTGTCCTCCCAGCACTCTGGAAGCCACCGGGCTCTGCGCTGGTCAATGTGGTGGTCCATCCTCTGGCCCCACCCTGCTCAGCACCGAGGTGCTTCCCTCCTTCGAGAAACCCCCCATCACTCAGGGTTCTGAACCAAACTCCTACAATCACACCCCGTGGTGCAGAAAATGCCTTTGGCTCTAGGTCCACCATGGCCCTATTAAAAATGACCTCTTCTTACCACTTCCCTAGCTGCCTACCTCTCTGGTCCAGAGCAACCACGGCCTCTCGTGTCCAATTATAGACATCTCCCTTCCCAGCACAGCAGCCAGGGTGACCCTGTGAGAATGTGGGTAGGATATCACACCAATCAAGTGGCTTCCATTCACTGAGCAGGTCCTTGACTCTACAGTGATCCAACAGGCCCCACGCAATCTGGTCCCATTATCATTGTAACCTCACCTCAACGTTCTCCCTGGACTCCGTCTCCTCCCATCATGCTGGCCTTCTCAAGGTTTCCACCTGCCTCAAAGGGGCCAGCGCCCTCCTACCTCTGCCTAGAATGCCCTCCATGGGGGGTGGCAGAGCTCACTTGCTCACCTTCTCCAGTCTTTATTCAGAGGCATCATCATGGGGTCTTCCCTCAATATGTGCTTTAAAATTACATCTGCTCCACTCTCTGCTCTTCTTGCACAGCATGCGTCACCTCTCATATCCTGCATAACTTCGCTGCAATGGGGCCATATTAATGCAGACTCACATCTCCTGCTGGGGGCCCTGGCTGCCCGACTGGGGCTCTCTCCATCTCTCCTCCCAGGAGTCAGACGCACACTGCACTTGGCAAGCTCTCTGAATTCCCTCCAGATACATCACTGTGTGCCTGACCCCACCTTGCTGTCCGCTTTAATCTGATCTCTAGTCTGATTTTGGGGAAACTGGGTCACTGTGTGAAGAGAGGTACAGAGTCCTGGGCCCCCTGTATGCCAGGAGGAGCCCTAGGAAAGAACCCAACTGGAAAAAAGAAGCTGTTTAACATTCATAGAAGATAGGAATCCATCATTAGCATAAGAGGTGCATATATTTCTGTGACTCAAGAATGAAGAAATTTGTTTACAAGAAAAAAATCCCCAAATCTCAAACCATAAGGCAAAGCAAAAAAAAAAAAAATGTAGATTTGATAATATCAAATTTAGGCTTTGTATTCACTGCAGGGCAAGGTTACTGCCTGGTAGCTATGTTAAGAGTGATATTTGTAATTTGTAAAATCAGCAAGGGACCAACATGAGGAATAAATAAAGCCAGCCTAAGAATCCAAAGAAAAAGACGAGAATTCAAATATAGAAATGGGCAAAGAATATGAATAAGTAATGCTCAGAAGAGAAAACCCAAGTAGATACGAGGAAGCCTATGAAGAGATAAAGTTGCTACTCATTAGAGAATCCAAATTAAAACAACAGGACACCCTGCACACATGCCAGACTGGCAAAGTCAGAATGCTACATCGTGCCAGTGGAAATGTGGGACCCAGGACTTCATGCATGGCCCTGGGGCGTGGACGGGCACAGCCCCGCTGGACAGTGTTCCAGCAATGTTTATTCACACTAAATGCAAGGCCACGACCCAGAAATCTCACCACTCCTAAGTGCATACCCATGTAAGGGGCACATGTGGGGACGCTCACTATGGCTTTGTTTGCGGCATTGGTGATCACCAACATACATAATGACCCAAACACAGCACACCAAGTGTCTGCACATAACAGCACGTCAGCTGAGACCACTGAAAACTCCACAGTGGTTTAGGAGGACCCTTCCTTCCTGGGCTAGCTGGACAGAGTGGGCACCCTGACACCCGTGCACCACCCGGCAGCTGAGAGTGTCACACAGAACTGCTTGCCGGGGCCAACACTCTGACAACAGTGAAGTCAGGGAGACAAGGAGCTCCTGCAAATACACATGCCAGGTGAGTGCCCCGGAGAGGAGTTTCAACAGCGTATGCTAAGTCAGGTGTTGCTGAACAGACACACAAACAGAGCAAGACTGCGTATTGGTCAGCTGATGAAGACGTCATGACCAGAGGCTCACAGGGACCTCACCCCACATTTCCTTTAGGGCCAATGGTTTCATTTCGTATTTGCTAATTCAGCATTTGTGGCAACTTCACAGAACATAATGATCTCGAACAGCAAGAACAGATGGTACCCGCAGCTCCTAGGACTGCCGCACGTTTGCAAACACAGTCAGGGCCCAGCGCACATGGTTCAGAGACCTCTGTCAGGGCTCCGCACAGACTCCCAAATACACCTGAACTTGGTGGTGAAGTAAACCAGTCCCTCCTAAACTGTGCAGTGTGAACATGAGCAGTGGGGTTATTTGTGCTGAGGGTGGGGATCTCATGCTCTGTGCACCACAAGGACACAGAAATATCACCATGACTGCTGTCCGACAGCTCTAGTCCACACAAGGGGACACAGCGAGTGGGCCCAGGGGCTCCTGTCCTAGACTGCATCTTCACGGGGTCTCACCTCTGATAATGCACCTCACCACCTGAGTGGGAAGGGTGGCTTCTTGGCCGGCCCTGTGTGCCTACTCCACCACGGTTGGGAGGCCAGACCCACACACGCTGCCCTTGGGGAGCCACGGCCCTTCCTGTGTCCGTGTGCATGGGCATGCCTACTCGCTGGCCAAAGGAGGCTGCTGCTGGGAACAGAGCTCCCGTTGTCCAGTGGCTGCTGGACATGGAAGGATCACCTGCATCTATGAAACAATTCTTCTGGGCAGTCCAGGGGGCTCAGCGATTTAGCACCTGCCTTCGGCCCCGGGCGTGATCCTGGAGACCCAGGATCGAGTCCCACATCGGGCTCCCTGCATGGAGCTTGCTTCTCCCTCTGCCTGTGTCTCTCCCTCTCTCTGTGTCTCTCATGAATAAATAAACAAAATCTTTAAAAAAAAGAAGAGAAACAATTTTTTTTGTTGTAAATGGAAACAAACAGCTGATGCTTTATATTCTACTTGCATTCCGGTGGTACCCACGGGGAGAGCACACAGCCCAGGTCCACGATGAGGCTGGCTGGAGAAGCTGGCTCTCTGTGAAGGCCTCCAAGTCCAAAATGGAAACCCACAGCACTTGACAGATACCGGGGAATGTTTGCATGAAACTCTGACCCCTTAAAAGCACAGCAGTCTTAACATGCTAGAATCAATATTCACTCATTTTTTTAGAGTTGTATTTGTAGAAAAATTCTTTTTAATCCTCTCATAAAAAGAAGGCATCCTTGACCTTTTAAAAAGTCTAAAGCAGCATTTTTGCAAATGTGAGTACAGTCTGGTTTCTGCTATAGCTGCATGGTCAAGGGATGAAGAGTCCTGGCTAATCACATGTTCTTCTTAATCAAATTACCACATATACTCCTGAAATAATAGCTCTCAAAAATAAAATTTACTTAACAAGAAAATTACATTGAACATAATGGATTCTTTTTCTAGTGATTCCAGAGTCATTGGTGGATATTTCAGTGCCTTGTTCAGAATGTTAATTATGAAGCTGAACAATAGTTGCTGGTTCACTGCAGAGCCTGGATTCTGTAGAGGAGCTCCTTATACAACCTTGTTACCATCCCATCTTGGAAGATGGAGGGACCACAGCAAGTACCAGGCCTCCCAGATGTTTGCAAGCCATCCCGAGCCCCCTCTTCCCTCCTATCAATTGCCAGTATAAGCATCACTTCTTCAGATGGGTGTCCCAGCTATGCAGCGTGGACAGGTGTCAAGAGTGGTGGCATCATCTACCTTCCTGTCCTGGCCCTTGACACAGTGGGATCCTCCTCCTCTTGTGTGCCCCTCCTGACCCACTTGGCCATAAATAAATGGTCTGCTTCTAGCGCCTTTTCAGGCAGGTCCAAGGCCCTGTCCCTGCAACTTCACACTTAGTTTCATGAATAATTTTAAGCTAAAAACTTAAAAGACCTCAAAAGATCCTGTTCATTTGCATGTTTTCAAGCCCTAAAATGAGCAGATCGATTTCACAGCTGTGAACTTCCATCAAATTTCCATCTTTGAACTTTACCATCACTTCACAGAGAGATATGCCAGCCATGGGGTGTTTGATGGATTATAAATCCAATAATCCCATTCAAAATTGAACAGTGCCCAGACAAAGAGGGTTTCCTAAAGAAGTCAGAAAACTCTCTTCCCAAGTGAAAATAACTTTAGGGGCAGCTGGCTGCCTTAGTTGGTGGAGCATGCAACTCTCGATCTCAGTGTTATGAGTTTGAGCCCCATTTTGGGTATAGAGATTACCCAAATTTTTTTTAATTAAAAAAAAATTTTTAAGTAACTTTAGGACCATTCAGAGAAAAAAACAGTCTCATCTATTTTACTTTCAAATACCTCCCAGTAAATCATGTGGCCCTCATGCATTTCTGTGTTCTTTCAACCATATTTGTAGGTAAGGGAGGGAGGTGAAGAGGAAGGTCCCACATCAGGAACCAGGGACCAGACCTCCTGATAAAGGGGCCCCTCCCCTCTCACACTCCTTCCAGCCAAACCTCAGGTCACTACCTCATGACAGGCTTCTAGAACCACCTAAATCTATAAAGTGATTCTGTTCAAACTCTAGATTTGATCATGTTTGACTCTGATATAATTAAAGGGAATTTATCCTATATGTTGTAATTTGTTTTCCAAGTTCATTTAGAACACACTGTGTTAGTATTTGAGGGCTGCCCTAACAAAATACCACAAACCAGGTCACTGAAAACTGACATTCTTGTCTTACAGTTTTGTGGGAGAGAAGTTCAAAATCAAGGTGCTAGCAGAGCCATGCTCCCTCTGAAACCTGTAGGGGAGAGTCCTTCCTTGTCTCTTCCAGCTCCTGGTGTTGCTAACAATTCACAACAGCCCAGAGCTTGCAGACACATGGCCCCAGGCTCGGCCTCTGCCTCCCTCAGCTCATAGCTGTCTCCCCATGTGCCCACACTCCTCTCCTCCTCCTTTCGTAGCATGTCATATTGGATTAAGGCCTACCCTACAGACCTCATCTCAACTTCTTCGTAGCTGTCAAGTCTCTATTTCCAAATAGGGTCACAGTCGTAGGACTACAACCTACCTTGAGGGGGAACACAAGTCAACCCACAGCATATGGTATAGCAGCATTTACCTTCCTTGTAAAGAAAACTCTTTGGGCATTATTGTTTTTTTCCTAAAGGGGGTATATTAAAAACATAATGTAATTTAGAATACATGATGGAGTAATACCACTGGAGAGAGACTACACTTGCCCCTCACCCTCCTCCATCCAGCACATGTATGTCAGACAGTTAGGTCAGAGCATCTTCAACCTCAAAGCTTAATGATGCCTGGTCCCTCATATTCTAACTGGGACATGGTAGGCATTAAACAGATATTTTTTGATTGGTTGATTGTTATTGATTAACCCTTTGTGACAGGTGTAATATATCTTGTAATAAACAACATAAAATATATTTAATGCTTTTCAAAGGTATGCATGGTTTTATGCCTAAAGTGTTTTTTTTTATCAGATCATCTTACTGAGACACCACATAGAAGACATGCTTTTTAAAAAGACTGTCTATAAAACCAATTATCATCAAGAACCCTTTTAAAATGTTGGCTATATTGATCAGGAAAGAACAAAAAGATGATATTTTTAAAATATAATCTAAAAAATCATATGAGCTCTTTCACGTTAAGGCACAGTAGAGCAAAGATAAACATCTTTCTTTTAAACTGCTCATTATTATTCACCAAAGCTACAGGAGAATATCTTGGCAATATGTACTAAAGCTTTCTCATGAATCCTCCAAAGCTAGAAATATCTTACCCCAGCATCTACGAGATGCTACTCTGTGGTATAACAAAGGGGAGAAAAAAATCCCAAAGGAAGCACTGTTTCATGTGCATGATTAAAGACATGGATCAAAAGTCACATGAAACCTGGGGCACCTGCATGGCTCAATCAGTTGAGCATCTGCTTTCAACTCAGGTCATGATCTCGGGGTCCTGGGTTGGAGCTCTGTGTCAGGCTCCCTGCTCGGTGGGGAGTCTGCTTCTCTGTCTGCTCCTCCCTCCTGCTTATTCTCTCTCTCTCTCTCTCTCTCTCTCAAATAAATACATAACATCTTTTTTTTTAAATCACATGAAATAGGAATTTACAGAATATTTTGCAGTGACTATTCCATATGATCCAGAAAACCATTTATCTCCATCATTTCCCTCTGACAGATGTGGGGGCCCCAGTAGAGCCTGTGGATGCATCAGGGCATGGCAGGGCGGCCGCCCCCAGGGAGCCCAGCCCCTGCTCTCTGCATGGGAAGACTGCCCATAAATACCTCCTTAGACTTGATGTGGGAAGTGATGAACATGTATTTCTTCAAACTGCTGAGCTACTGGGATACTTTGTCACAGCGTTTAGCCTATTCAGACTTACTGTTGCTAACATACAATAACACCCTTATGATTCAAATACTGTTGAAACCTAAATCCAAGCTAATCCACTCTACCAAAATTGTATCATCCCCTCCGTAGCTTCAAATCTGCAGATGCCAATTAGTTGGGGAAAGAGCCCAGGGCAGGAAGGGAGAAATTCTCACATAGAGTGGCCGTGGGCTTGGATGCTTCACCCCATCCCTTCTCTCTCATTAACGGGGCATTCAGCCAAAGGGATCAGCATTTCAGGAAGGCACTGGGGGCCTGGGATATATCCGAGGCAGCAGAACTGGAGAGGAAAAGATAATAAAGGAGAGAAATTCAAGAAAATTGCTGGCAGACTAGGTAGGAAATGAACACAGAACTTGTGCCTGCGCAAGAGGAGAGGTTTAGTACCATGGACAGAGGTCTGCATTCCTCTGCTTTTCCTCAGGTTTTCTTTCTTTTTCTTTTTCTTTTTTTTTTAAAGATTTTTATTTATTTATTCATGAGAGACACACACAGAGAGGCACAGACATAGGCAGAGGGAGAAGCAGGCTCCCTGTGGGGAGCCTGATATGGGACTCGATCCCAGGACCCTGGGGTCATGCCCTGAGTCGAAGGCAGATGCTCAATCACTGAGCCACCCAGGCGTCCCTCAGGTTTTCATCTGTACTCATTCCTTCCACAAATAAGAGAAGAGACTTCACACAAAAGTGTAGCAGCTGCAATCATTTATTTCTATGTAGCACCGAGTCCAGAAGAGCACTTGCAGTACCTTTCAAAAAATAATGCTGTCGATATGTATGCCTCTTCTGACTATAGATGGCAGATGATTAAAAGGCTTCTGTTGAGATTTTAAAATAAGGTAAGAATTCTTCTGTAACAGCAGAGTCCGGCCTGACCTCCACAGCACTGCCTCCACCACCACGCACACCACATCATAAGGTTCCTGTTTTCGGAGCAGGCACAGGGTATTTATGTTAAAAAGGACTTGATTGAACTGAGTTGGAAGGTGATGGAAATGCCTTCAAGTGGATGTAAATGGACTTTGTCTTACCACGAAATTTTAAACAGAACTCCTTGGGTTACTCCCTGGGAAGTACTCACAAATCAAAGTCAAAGTATGTCTCAGGAGGCTATCCAACAGTCAGGCGGGGAAAGCAGCAAACTTTGGAATGTTATGCGTGCTCACATATTGCCTTCCTAAGACAAGAAGTGTTTAAGGAAAAAGCCCCATGAGGCACTGCCTTGCAGAGCAGCAATGTGCTGACAGATGTCTGGCTTGACCATGAAGGATACGCCAGGAACACATACATGTGGGCTCTTCCCGAGAGGGTGGTTGTGATCCAAAACCATGATTACAGTGGAGAAGGAAGATTCTTACTTTGTACAAAAACTGATTTAAGAAATAGGACGGCACTCTCTCCTAAGATTGAATGTGCACACTCTCTGTGTGAATTCCACTCAATATCTCAGGTAGGGGTGTGTGTGTGTGTGTGTACACAGGTAGGTACGTGTATGCCTGTTTTCCATGTACATGCACAGGCACATGTGTATATATATATATATATATATATATATATATATATATATACACACACGTCAACAGAGCCACGAGAAACTCTTGCACATATATTGCAGGTGTGGTAAGAATGTTTACTGAAAACAAATGAATGAATAAACAAGTCAAGAAGAGCAGTGCGTGGGCAGCCTGGGTGGCTCAGCGGTTTAGCACCGCCTTCAGCCCAGGGTGTGATCCTGGAGACCCCGGGATCAAGTCCCATGTCGGGCCCCTGCATGGAACCTGCTTCTCCCTCTGCCTGTGTCTCTGCCTCTCTCTCTCTCTCTCTCTCTCTCTCTCTCTCTCTCTGTCTCTCATGAATAAACAAATAAAATCTTTAAAAAAAAAGAAGAAGAAGAAGAGCAGTGTGTGGACTAATGATGAGCCCCTGGTGAACTCAACCCAAAGCAACATGAGAACTATTGCAGTTCTCTGCCCCTCGGCCACTGAGTTCAGAACCCACTTCCCAGACCAGCCTGGGAGCCCTATGCTATGTCAGCAGGTAGACCTTGGGATTTTTCACTTTATAAGATGCTCCAGGGACATATTTCTCCATGCCTCTCAAAATGAAATTGAATATTAAATCTGGCTCCAAGTCAATTCATTCTGTGTGACCTGTCCCATTAAGACAGTTGAAAGCCAAATTGTCACGCATTAGGGTCATGTGCCGCCTGGTCCCTGCGAGCCTGCTGACTACAGCTTCATAGCCCAGTGAGCCACAGGGCTTCTCGGGCTGCAAACCTCCCTCCCTGTGTGGCCTTGGATGGGAAGCGAACATGCTTCAAGTTCCACCCACATGGCTGCATTTCAGGTGGTATTTTCCCACATTAAATAAAAAGAGTCTTTAAAATCCTTTTAAGAGCTCATTTGACTTCATGGTCAGGAATCCATTTCAAAGTGAGAACAGCCGCAGGTCTCCAAATGAATGGAAAGGTCGGTCTGGGGGTTCCAGTGGGACTGGGACATACTTCTGGGCAGCGAGGGACAGCTGGGTCCAGGGAGCTGGGTCTGCGCAAGAGCCACCACTTCTAACAGGCAATAACTCTAAAACTCTTGTTTTAGAGGCCTGGAGCTAGGCTGAGCTTCACCCTGGGGTGGGGGTGGAGGAAGACTCTGGATCCTACAAATGAGATCTCCCTGTAGGAATGACCAGGTCACTGGTGTGACTGTCACCCGACTGTTCTTTCTCATCAATAATCTTGAGTAGAAACTAAAGAAAATGGGATTAGCCTAAAAGAATGAATCAAGACAAATATAACAATGAGTCATTAAATAACACTTAGGACATAAATAAATGTTCTTTTTTGGCAAATTTTCTAGGTTGGAGGGTATTTTAAGTTTTACTGAGGAAAACAGATGTAAATTTTACGAACTGGCTGGAATAACTAGAGCATAGAAAACATTTTTTCCACAGCTTTCTCTTCCTCCTCCAAATCAACTCTCAGTCGATATGCACTTTATATTTGTAATCTAAAAATTGATATAAAGTTCTCTCTATGTTCCAAGAAAAGTAGTAGGGCATGAGGACTACTTCCACATCTTCATTATGT